>NW_022196905.1:192717882-192768426 GCF_008632895.1 Mastomys coucha
GTTGCTATCAAGAGCAAAAGGAAGAGATGAAGGAATGCTTCAGAAAAATATTTCGGTCTGAAAATACAGAGAACCGGCTTTACAAAGAGTACACATGGTGGGACTTATGGCTCCAGCAGCATATGTAGCAGATGATGGCCAATTCAGTCATCAATGGTAGGAGAGGCCCTTGGCCCTGTGAAGGTTTTATGCCCAAGTGTAGGGAAATGCCAGGGCTATGAGGCCAAAGAGGGTGGTTTGGTGAGCAGGAGGAAAGGGGAGGGTACAGGGTTTTGTTGTTGTTGTTGCTGTTGTTTTCGTTTCGTTTTGTTTTGTTTTTTCTTTTTTTTCAGAGGGGAAACAGGGAAAGGAGATTCCATGACATGTAAATAAAGAAAATATCTAATAAAAAAGAAGATGTAAGTGTTAAATTGAATACCTTTATACCATGGATAAGATGCGAACATTCCAAACAAAGAGTATGTGAGATAGACATTGATTGGTGATCTTATTTATTTATTTACATCCTAAATGTTGTCTCTTCCCCATATCCCCCTCACAGATTTCTTCTCCTGTCCCCTTTGCCTCTAAGATGGCAGCTCTACTCTATTCCTTAACCCTGGTGCATCAAATGTCTTTAGGCACATCCTCTCCCACTGAATCTAGACAAAGCAGCCTTCTACTTATGTGCCCTGTGCCTCCAACCAGCCCACGTATGCTCTTTGGTTGATGGCTCATTCTCTGTAAGCTCCTAGGGGGTCCAAATTAATCAATACTGTTGGTCTTCCCAGGGGATTACCATCTCCTTGAGGACCTTCAATTCTTCTCCTAACTCTTCTATAGGAGTCACCAACCTCTATCCAATGTTTGTGTGTGAGTATCAGTATCTGTCTTAGTCAGCTGCTGGGTTCTTAGAGGGTACGTAATACCTCTTAATTCTTCTAACCCTGACAAAAATCCTGGTTTCTAAACATTCACATATATTTACTTATTGGTTACATTCTTAGTTAAATTATCACACCCAATCCACAACATTATATCACTATTGTACAAATGCCTGTTAAAACTGAAAGCAGACAACATGGATGTGAATGAAGCCCTTTCCCTGGCTGAAGATTTTTGGGCAATTGAATTCTTGGGAGAGGAAGAATCAGTTTTCACCAAAAGTCTAGCCCTTGACAAGTCAATCACACTCTAGTGAATGGCTCCACAACCCAAAATATAGGAGAAGTACAAGTTGCATTTATTAAAATTTTAAAAAGCTATAAAGTTAAGTATATAGGGAAAAGGAACTGAATCTGGAAGGAGTTAGAGGTAAATATCAAACTACATTATATAAAATTGTCAAAGAATTTATATGTGATTATATATATAAATATATATATATGTATATGAATTAAGTTGTTTTAGAATGCTATATAGACAACACCACTAATAAAAGTGTTTACATTAAGAAATTTTAAGATAGATTTTAACTGAAAGCAATATTCTAAAAAATAAGCATATTCATTAATATTTTCTTTTAGTTCTCATCTACCAAAAGCCAATTTCAATATACGTTAGAAAACTTAAAATGATTTTAAATGATTTTAAAGCCCTCTATCTTTTCACAGTTAATTTGTTTTATATACTTTATTCTGTCTTCAATATAAAAATAAACATTTCAAGAGATTATAAAGAAGTCCTTGTATTTATCATTTAAAAAATATGTTTTGTTAAGACTATTAAATTTTAACTTTCCAGAACTGTTTTGTGGGTATACACCTGCAATCTTTGTCATGCAAAGACAGATAGGTTACTCTGAATTCAACAATTATGAGACTTATATAAGTCTATGATATATTTAAATTTCAAATTGTATCCTTATTAGGTTTACATTTAAAAAATATATCATTGTATTTTCAAGTCAATTTGATCAATAGAATATTCTTCTTCAACTTAAAAATCAAATTACTACAGGATTTAAAACTAGAAAGCTATTTGAGGCTTAAGTAAGTCTTCAGTGGCTCAAGGTATGAGAAAGTTTTATATATTAATAACTGTATGTTGCATTGTCTAAAATATCACAATTTCATAACTTTGGGTCTCTCACTTATTACAATGTACTGATAATATAAAACTATTATTATTTAGTCTGTTGTTTATTTTTCAGGCACAAAAATGAATGTTTGGTAAGAAGAATAGAAACGACCCAAATTATAATCAAAACATAAGGTGAGTATTTAAACTTGCCTCATTGTGGAAGTTTATACAAGACTATTGATTACATTTGGTGGTATCACGTAGATTTACCCTAAAAATGAATATCTATGGGAAGTTCAAGGCAGGCTGAAAACCCCAAAGAAATCTTAGAAACCATCAGATAAACCTTGTATGTATCATCATCTTGACCAATCTGAACATGTAGTTCCCTGGTGTAAGGTCTTCTATCTGAACTTATATAAAATTGTCAGAAAGCATTTAGTGAACAAAGATGAATAACACCACTCTGGTTTGTATGTGAAATAACCACAATAGATACATCTATTTGATAGTTGGCACTGTATTTTTAAACTTGGCACTCAGTTGGTGGTGCTTTTCTTGAACCTTATGGAATACTTATGAGTTAGAAACTTGATTGAAGAAATATGTTACTTGAGGTTAGTTTTATAGCTTGACTCCATTCACTTCTAGTTCTGTTTGCATATTGCCATTGAAATGTAATAGACTGGCTTTCTGCTCCTGTGAACAACATGTGTTTTACCTCATAAAGGACTGTATGTTCTCAGGAGGTATATTTCAAAGTGAAGACTTTCTACCTTAAGATGATTTTGTTAAAAATAATTATTACAGCAAGATAAATGTAATTAAGTTAGCTAGTGCTGTGGACTTTGGATTTTCTTTTCACCCTTCCATTTCTGCTTTTTGCCTTAACATATTAAAACAAGGCAAAGAATATCCTTTTCACAAGAAGAATTTTTGAATAAACTTGAAAACTCCAGCAGCTCCAATTCCTGTCCACAATATGAAATTTTGATTTTGACTGTTTCTACAAGATATCGTGTGAATTTTCTTATGCCTCATTCAACTCTATGTTCAATTAAAGAAAAAAAATCTACAGTTGAAAATTGACCAACATGTGACTTAGGATGACACATATCAAAATGATGATATCATAAGGGAAATTTATTATTTTATTGTACATGAATACCTTACAGGATTTATGGAATAATGCACATGTAATTTTTTCAAAGTATAATTTATTAGATATAAGACATATATTTAATTTTATTCATAGAAAGCAATATTAAAGATTTGAGATAATGGATCACATTTTATATATGTATATATATACATATATATATATATATATATATATATATATTACTTAGTTTGCATGCATGAATTTGTGCTACTTGAAATTATAATGCTTCTCTAGGAGCCATAGACTATCTGACAAACACTCCATTATTAGGCGTAGGAAATCTCCATTCAAGTTGTTCATCAGAATAGTTGAGAGTCTAAAAGTTATTGTCTAAAAGGCTATTGTCATTGGCGTTAAATTGCCTCATAAAACTTGAAAGTAAGATAATTTTAATGAAACACAATATTCTTTGGACTTTGGGTCTTGGAGGAAATGAGATGGAATTGAACTTGTAGGACCCTCCCTAAGGACTAATTCTTTTAGTATAAAATGATATTGAGCAAGCTGCCAAAGAACAAAAATCAACAGTACTACCCAGCTTTAAAGAATACAAATCACAAAAATTGCAAGGGCCATAAGATATCTCTAAGATACAATAGTGGCACATATGTCATGGCTGTAACCAACAAAATTCCATGTGGACTTAGATTAGCCAACTAGCAATGACTGGTGAGACAATGGAATCTGGAAGGAAAACACAATAATACCACTTTATAAATATTATTCATAGCTGCATTCAAACATCTGTATTTATCTGGATACATGCTGATAAGTGGCATTCAACTACCATCAGAGAACATTTATTTTGCTACTGATAGAAACTATTGCAAAGATCCACCACCATTCAAAATGCTGAGAACATGACTATGAGTTTTCAAAACGCAACAGATGAATCTATTCTGTAGCCTGTATACCTAAAGTTCAGGAAATATTACATTAGAGGGTATGGAAACATTGCAAGAGCCAAAGGACCAGGATATCTATTTGAGATATTTGAGACACTGTCTTTTATATAGTATAGAAAAGTTGCATCAATGAAATCTCAAAAATATTGTAACCTAAAAAAGTCATGTGTGAGATCAGAAACCCATCCTACAAGGGGAGCTGATCCAGAGAAAGAATGAGATTCAGATGTGTCTAAACTCTTAAAATCTTGTCCTGAGAAAAGCAGGAGTAGGACAATTTTCTCCCTGTACTTGGCTTGCATGTCCTAGTGTGCATGTGCCTTAGGACTAAAACCTCTGCTATCCTTGAGGTGAACAAATAGCCTGGTGACCTAGTTTCAGCTTAAACTTAGTCTCTCCTCATAAGGACAT
The DNA here is from genome assembly GCF_008632895.1 of Mastomys coucha. Lineage (NCBI taxonomy): Eukaryota > Metazoa > Chordata > Mammalia > Rodentia > Muridae > Mastomys > Mastomys coucha. Next base: position 192,722,362 of record NW_022196905.1, read on the forward strand.
GTCAAGCAAACACCTGGAATCCTTTTCATGCAAATGAAGCATTCTCAACACCTTGTCCCCAGCCAATAAAAAACACTTCCCCCAAAGACCCCTACTTAGTCCCCAAGGTTTATATAGCCTCTGTTCACCCCATCCTGTGAAAAAGAGCTATTTCCCTGAAAGTTGTCTCCAGAGAAGGCTACTTCATCTGCACTCACACACATCAAATAGATTGACTAAGCCACCCTGCTAAGTTTCATTCCTACCAGTGGAGCTCAGTGCAAATGGTTTTTGGATGCCCCAAGGGGGAAAGCAGAACAGGGTGGTGAAACTAAAAAACTCGTATTACATTGTCACTATATGAACAACTAAAGACAAGTAATACCTGCTAGAAAGTTTGAAATCTTAACTTCTTTCATCTAAAGCTGAGCCTCTGATAGTTGCCAAATCCCAACAGTTCAAGCATAAAATTATAGACATAAGAACAACTCTAAATGGACTCAAAATTCTGGATTTACATGTGTGTGGGTATGTGGGTGTGTGTGTGTGTGAGAGAGAGAGAGAGAGAGAGAAAGAGAGAGAGAGAGAGACAGAGACAGAGACAAGACAGAGACAGAGACACAGAGAGACAGAGAGACAGAGACAGACAAAAAGAGTATTATGTGTATCAATAATTAAAGAAGTCATAATTTTGCAATGCAATCATGGAGACATGAAGAAGTTATAAGAGAATGAGGGATGGAAATGATGTTAATACTACATTCATTTAAACAATTCCCAAATTTGCTGAATTAAAAAATAACATTAACATCACGATTAGCAACAAAACATTCAAGGAAGTAATATTTTCTTCTTCTGAGAAGTTAATCTGAACAGTGTATAGGGATTTTAACCCATCAATAGGGCTACTCTGGCAAGGGATCACAAAGGGATATCCAAAGATATCATCCTCTTGGAATGCAGACAAACCACATATCTTTAATCCCTCTGGCTGGAATACAGACACAAAGAGTATACACCTTTGATCTCACACAATGGATTCTACTTGATATCATAAACAGCCAGAGATAAGATATGCCCAACTCACAGAAAAATAGAGGCTATTTAAGAGCAGGAGGCTGGAGAGAGGCATTTCAATTTGATGTATTAGAGCACAAGCAGTTAAGTATAGAGCAGTTCTGTCATGGAGTTCAGAGGCAGTATTTAAAGAAGAACAGTACAGTCTCTGCTCCATAGTTAGTCTCTGCAACTCCTTCTGTGGGTATTTTGTTCTACCTTTTAAGAAGGAATGAAATGTCCACATTTTGGTCTTCCTTCTTCTTAAGTTTCTTGTGGTTTGTGGGTTGTTCCTCGTGTATTCCGATCTTCTGGGCTAATAACCACTTATCAGAGAGTGCATACCATGTGTGTTCTTTGTGATTGAGTTACCTCACTCAGGATAATATTCTCCAGATCGATCTATTTCCCTAAGAATTTCATAAATTCATTATTTTTAATAGCTGTGTAGTGCTCCAATTGTGTAGATGTAGCACAATTTCTGTAGCCATTCCTTTGTTGAAGGACATCTGGGTTGTTTCCAGTTTCTAGCTATTATAAATAAGGTTGCTATGAACATGGTGGAGCATGTGTCCTTATTACATGTTGGAGCATCTTCTGGGTATATACCCAAGAGTGATATAGCTGGGTCCTCCAGTAGAACTATGTCCAATTTCAGGAGGAACCACCAAACCGATTTCCAGAGTGGTTGTACCAGCTTGCAATCCCACCAGCAATGAAGGAGTGTTCTTCTTTCTCCACAACCTCTCCAGCATCTGCTGTTACCTGAGTTTTTTATCCAAGCCTACCAGACTGGTATGAGATGGAATCTCAGGATTGTTTTGATTTACATTTCCCTGATGACTAAGGATGTTGAACATTTCTTTCAGTGCTTTTTTTTTTTGGAGGGGACATGTAAATAAAGAAAAAATCTAATAAAAGATAAATAAAAGTAAGCAAGCAAAGCTTTCAAGGGGCTGCCACTCAGGGTCTTTTCTAGAGGTTAATGAGACCTTTCTGGGTGGAATCATGGGAAAGGAAGTGGTCCCTCTGGGTGATCCGTCCATCCTAGTGACTGGACTAGAACTGGGGGCACACCTTCAAGGGCCAGTGAGGAATGTGATCACACATAGTTCTGAGAGCCTGATGTGCTCACTGAATTGTGATGTAAAGGGAAAGAAAGATGAGAAGGAGATGCAAGGACATGGCAGTGCCCTTAAACCTCCCCTGCTATTCCTGGCGCCTGACCAACATAAATCTGCTAGCATGACCAAAAGTATCAAGGATGAGAGCAGACCAGCTGTATTTGAGGGTCCTCTCCCACCCTAAAATAACGATCTAGGTTTTCTTCTGTTCTCAACAAAAGGATGAAAGAAACTATTGTGTGAAATTGTAACCGAAAATGAAAAAAGTAGCTTTGCTTAGAAAAAAAAAAAAAGAAAGAAAAGAACAAAAGAACAGTACAGTGCTCTTAACCCCTGAGGGTTTTCAACCCCATAGGAAGAACAACAATACCACCCAACCAGGAACCTCAGAGCTCCCAGGGACTAAACCAACCAAAGAGCACACATGGAGGGATCCATGACTCCAGTCACATATGTAGCAGAGGATGGTCTTGTCAGGCATCAATGGGAAGAGAGGCCCTTGGTCCTGTGAAGTCTCAATTCCCCAGTGCAGGGGATTGCCAGGACGGTGAGGTGGGAGTGGGTGCGTGGGTGGGGCAATACCCTCATAGAAGTAAAGAAGTAGGATGGAACAGGGTGTTCTGGAAGGGAAAGCATAACAGGGGATAACATTTGAAATGTAAATAATGAAAATATCCAATAAAAAAATAGAGCAGTTTAGTCAGCTTGAGTTTATTCAACAGTAATAATCTCTGAGGCCTAAATATTCTGGGCCTAGGTTAGCAGACTGAGACTGGAAGCTGAAACCTTCAAGGTCCAGGTATGAAGAAAATTAGATCATATCAAGCCTAGAAGCTTCCAGGCCTAGGCTTACTTATGGATAGAAATGTTCTGGGCTCATATGAAGACTATGCACACCAGAGAGAGTTCAACAGATACTATGCCAAGTGAGACACAAAGTAAAAGATTCTATTGACTAATTAAAAATTACAAGTTACACAGGTAAAAATTAAATATTAATGTATAAGCCCAACCCCAAATATAAAGGGAGAAAAATAGTTCAAAGAGTATTAGGAAAACTTTCACAGGAAAGTATAACATGTAATACAAAACAATATATATATATATGTATATATATATGTATATGTATATATATATATATATATTTTAAAAGAAGAAACAATTTTAGAAAAATTAAAACACTAGATTATATTGAACTAAAAGAACAAAGATGGTCTTAAAGAATAGAAAATATGAGGCAGACAGTGGTGGTGCATCCCTTTAATGCCAGAACTTGGGAGGAAGAGGCAGGTGGATTTCTGAGTGTGAGGCCAGCCTGGTCTACAGAGTGAGTTCCAGGACAGCCAGGGCTATACAGAGAAACCCTGTCTCACTCCCCCCCAACAAAAAAAAAATTATGAAATTTGCAGGAAATTGATTTGAACTATAACTATTCATCTTGATTGACTAGCCAAGACCAAGAAAGACAAATATAAGATGTTTTCACATATAAGTAGATATTAGCTATAAAATAAAGGATAATCATTCTACATTCCACAGTCTCAGAGAAGTATTGAAACTAGAAAGGCTAAAAAGAAGGGAATCTACCTGGGAAAGATAATAGATCAGAAGCACCTTCTTAATATAGGTTATTGTTAGATTTCTGGTACATGTACGATGTAGACAGAAATGTCATACAACTAGAGAGAACATACACTTTGTGTCTGTGATATAGAGACATCAATTTGGAGATGAGTTAGTAGCTCCCTTCTTATTAGTTGGTATTTATAATTCTCATAAGGACTATATGTTCTACTAGGGAAAATTATGGTCATGAGTCTTGCAGGGATGTGGATTTTGTGTGTAACAGTGTTAATATGACAAACAAATTATCACTACTGATTCAATAAAAGTACAATTGATATGGGCAATCCAGCTGTTTACTAATTGGATTTAAGGGCTACACTATAAGAGGGAACCCATGCTATGTAATAGTCACAAAAGATCTGAGACCGTGAGTAGGTTCTAGGAAATAAGCTCTAGTAAAAAGATTATTCAGTCTATTATTCAGTTATAAACAACAACAACAACAACAACAACAAATTAACAATACTTCAATATCACTGTCTTCATGGCTTGTAGAGACTGTCAGGATGAGGAATTGTGGGGTGGGGGCTATTTCCTCTGAGATAAAATATGCTCTCCTTGAAGAAACAGAAATGTTCAAAGGAGTCAGGAAAGTCACAAAACTTAAAAGATTTATAAAGCCCTTCCTCAATATTATATAAGCAGTAATCGATTGCTGAGAAAAAAAAAGAGGAATTATCAATTACATCGCTGCCTACCCTTGTCATGAAATTCCTTTGATAATAATTTAGTAAGTTATCATACATACATGAATAGACTCAGTGGCATAGCTGGCCAAAAAACCCATCCCTTTTGAGGAACGCTGATAAATTATAAGTGGGTCACCACGCAAGACTGGAGAGAAAATTTTCAGTTATTACCAAGTTAATTTTGAGCAAATTGATGGAAACTCCTTAGAAAATGTAATGTAACATATTGCTGTGTTGTAGCTCTTATTTTGTAGGTTTCCTACCATGGTAAAAGAGCCAAAACTTAAAAGTGAAAATGATATTGTTCCTGAATTGCAAATCTACTTTGTTGTGTAGTATAGTAACATATAAAAAAAAGTGCTCTATAGGTGAAAATTGATGTATTTTTTTCTTTTTAAATTTTTACTAAATTAATTTCTTTTTATACTCCATATTCCATTCCCTGTCCCCTATTCATCCTTCGACTGCTCCACAGCAATGAAGTATATATTAAATTGTAAGTGGCCATGTACTTCCTGAACTCTTCCTCCATTTCTATTTAATGATAAGGTTCATATTTAACTTCTTCCATGTAGTGTTAACAATGATAATGCCAAGACCATGGGAAAACACAGATATTTACATTATAATTCATAATAGTAGCAAAATTACAGTTAATATGTAGCAACAAAAAAATTTTATGGTTGGTGGATCACTACTATATTAACTATACTTAATTAACTTTATTTAACTGTGTTAAAGGTCTCAGCACTAGGAAGGTTGAGACCACTGTTAGAGTACATATTTCCAAAGTCTTGTCTAATGATTCTCTGTATTTTATTAGAATTTGCATTAAGAACCTATTTTATCTCTGATTTTATTATGGTCTTGGCAACTCCTGTGAAATGGTTGTATATGGAGTTAAGAACTGCTGTTCTAAAAGATTGAAAATTACAGATGAGATTAACAAACTCCTAGACATATATGACTTATCAAAATTAAATCAAGAATGCATAAATAATTTACACATATGCATAATAAATAAAATTGACAACATATTAAAAGTTTCCCATTAAAGAAAAAAAACAATGATAATGCCATATTATTTGTTTTGGGCTATGCACTTTTCATAAAAATTTAATTTATTAGGTGTTTTAAGACAAAAAGACAAAGATTTCCTTGATTCCATAGAGACATTTTGAAGCCAAATCTATGTGTCAATGTTTTATTAGAAGACAAAAAGTTCTCAGGGAAATAAGAGCAGATGTGAAAATGACTCTGAAAAATAAGAAAAGTAAATAAAAGTTTGTGTAATCTAGGGCCGCAGTGTCACGAAAAATGAAGCATTATCTTTAGTCACACAATATCTCCTCAAGAAAAGCCTTATGGAATCAGCATGCCTCACAGCAATCTTTCCAGAGGAAATATGTAAGACATTCATCTGACAGCAGTTATCTCAACTGTGTCAGATGTTGAATTGGGCCAAAGGATGTAATTTCTTTATTCTTCCTAAGTACATAGCCTTGTTCTCTAGACACATGCTATGGGTAAATTTCTCCACAGAGTTGGTGCTATATTTGGTATGTAATAATGTGACATCAAACCTTAGTTACTCTCCCTGTAGTTACAATAAGAAGATGAAGCAGAAGCTGTGGTATTTGAAGTTTTCAAGGGAGTCTGTAGGTCAGGTTTATGAATTACCATATTCAAGAGTTTAGAAGGAGTTAATGAATTTCTCTGTAGCACATTTGTGCCCCTATAAAATACCTAGGTATATTAATTATAACTATACCCTGATCTCATTTATCCTGAGGGAAGACCGAAGCATATGTTTAATGTAATGACCATATAACAGATTTTTACATATAGGGAAAATACATCATTAAACTAAGCTATTAGGAATTCTTGCAGTGTGAGACAAAAAATAATAAGAATAATTTTTACAATGCTCATGCACCCAGATTTACCCAATTAGACCAGCAATTGTTCTCATAAGAGGGGTATCTAAAAAAATCTAAAACCATCTGAACACTTCCTTGCTAGTCACTCTGTTTTCCATTTCAGATTCCTCCATTGTGGAAAATTTAACCATAACCACCTTATGTAAGCACTTGAGGTAAATTAGCATAATCATGCATGGAAACATAGCTCCTAACGATCTCACTGTTTTCTGCTGTCATTAATAGTATCAAGGCAAGTTTTTAACATTTCTCAGTACGTATGACTTTTTCACTTCCTTCTGGAAACTCTTAGCTGAGCAAGTGTCCTCGGGATTTTTGAATACAAAATGAAATAATACCATCCACATATACTGAGATAATAATTATAAAGCTGTTGTAATACTATGTGTCATAATTTTACATAATATTTACATTTATCTTTGAAAGCTGTACATTTATTTATAAAGCATGACAATTAAGATACATGTCATATTTCAACCAATCAATATGTCTGTTAGTATTCTTAATCTGGAAAACATTTGAGCAATCATGACCACTACAGTAGAGCTTAATTTCAGTCTTGCTTGCAGCTATCTTTCCTTTAGACATTATGCAAAATGAGTACAGTATACTTAGTTATCTGCCTTGCCCACAGTACACCCTAAACATGATCTATTTATTATCCATTACGACATATTTCTGGAGCTAATGAACTCTAAGCCTAACTTCAATTTTGCTTCTCATTAAGATAATTGCTTCCAGTTTGCATCATCCAATACTGCCATCTGGCTTCTGCCATTTCTAAAGAGATATAACCAAGTTGTACAAAGCATATCTAACTTGTGTTCTAAACCTGCAAATTTAGGGGACCAAACATCATTTTACACATTATTCTCCTTGCTTCCAGTACTAATTGTATTGCTTTAGTTACAATAGGATTTGAGTTCTCAGTTTATTCTCTCACAGAAGACACACATGGTAAAATACTCAAGAATTCTATTCTACAATTGTCATTTTTCATAGCCCTTTGGGTCTCAGCCAGTGTCTAGTAAACTGTGTCCACAGAAGTTCTAGTCTCCTTAATATATTTCATTCACATTGACCATTTAAATTTCTGCTTTGAAATAATAGTTGCAAAAAGCAGTCCAATCTATTCAGATTATTTCCTTGAAGAATATTTAGATTTGGTGTCAAACCATAATATCCAATTGTCGATGGATTCTTCCACAATCAGCTTAGTTTTGTTGTTTAAAATTATCTAGCTATTTTGTCCTCGTAAAGGTCTGTCTTTTCAACTATTATTTTAGTTCTTGAAATCTTTCAGCCTCTAGCATTGCTGAAAAATATCCATGCCTTTTATTCTAAGTTAAAGCACCTAAAAGATGTAAGTATTGAGTGAAATCCTCATATTGTGATTACCATACGACTTCAAACAAAGGAAATATTTTCTTCCAGCAGTGGGCAAGTGGGGCTTTTGTGAGCAAAGAAGTTCCAGAGCCTGTAGTAAGTGAGATTTCTTAGCTCCTTCTTTAAATTTTAGCTCCTAAGAGTCCATTCTTTTGTTACCCTATTCTGAAATTGAGCATGCTATCTTACAGTTTGCCCAAATTGCTCGGCTCTATCCTAGGCTTGATTTCATCCCTACATTGCTTGCAGTTGTGGGATATGATAATCTTCTGTGAAGCTGCTTCAAAAGCCTCTGACTTCTAAAACACATCTGAAATTAGAGATTAAGTGTTCTTAAGCATACCAGTTCCTGTGTGTTTTTGCAAGATCTGCAATGTCATAAAAAAAGAGTCACTTCTGCACTCCTTCTGAGCTTCATAGCACTTAAATCCACAGGGCAACATCCACTTGATCTTATAATGCCTTATATCACATAACAATTTGAGAAGGTGAACACTTTAATAATGGGTTATGTTATGGCATGCTATAACTTTATTTCACACTTTAGAAAGGCAAAAGGATTTTATTAACCCCAGGTAGGTGAAATGGCCAATTCAAAATCCAATTACATGTTCTTTACTTTCAGTGGCCATTTCTCATACTGTCTTACTCAAGATTCCCTAAGGAAAAAAAATAAATCTAGATTTTACTTAATTTATTCAACAACATATTAAAATTTAAGAAACTTTATTCATAATTAACCTTACTTCTTCTATTCCCTGACCTATGTATAAAAGAATTAGAGCAAAAGAGAGCTTTAGGTTTGTGTCTACTGCTCTGGGTCAATAAATGAAATGTAAAAAAGGTTGTATCAGAGGTGGAGAAAAGGCAAAATAAAAGAATTCTACAAATATTACAGGTGGGTATTTTAGGAATACTGCATAGCTTCATTAGCTGTTAAGATGAAATATGTTAGTTTCCCTTCTAAATTCTCCCTATTCCTTTCATTTTTGAGGAATAGTCATTCCTTTTTGCACACATTTCTCTTCTGCTTACTAACTTACATAATCATCTGGGTAAAATAGATGAATTTAAAAGATCTGTGCTCTGTTAATGTTGAACCTGTTACATCTAGTGGTGATATTGTGAGAATTCTTGCCAAATGACCTGAAGAAGTTCCATAGCACAGCTTCCATTTAAATAGTTGAGTCAAAAACAACCAGAAGTGTTATATTGTGTACCACAAACCAGTTGTTCAGATATGGATGATTGTTGAACTCAAAATCACTGTCAATATTTAGGTATAATAATGTTACTATATGAATAGACTCCATTACATTCTTTATAGAAAAAGGAAATACTTGGAAGCCAAGTCTGTCATTAAAGATGCCAATGTCCAGGGCACATGGAATCAAGTGGGAATTATGTGTGTATGAAATGTCATTTACACATACAATGAAGCAGGCTTTTTTGGATATATATTTTTTAATTAAGGAAAAAATATATTTAAAATCTATATAACAGAACTTCTGGAAGCATAGGTTGTATGTCCCATCTTCTATTCCTTCTTTCAAAATCCATGAACTGATAAAAGTATAGATTTATATTTGAGAATTTGGCTCAGAATATGACTCTTTTGAAATTTAAATATCCAATGTTAGACATAAACTCAACTACTTAGGTAGTTAGTTCTAAAACACTTTACACTATCCTAATTCTACTTTCAAGTAGTTAAAAGGGTATTGACCATTTAGTGATGATTTCAAAGAAGATATTTTTTATCAAGAAATCCTGCCTTAATTTATACTTTTAATTGTTTTATGAAGTTCATGGATGAATACTGTATTTAAACATTTCTATCCTTATCATTCACATTCAAGTTCTTCCTATGGCCCTCCTCACCCTGTTAAATTCATGTCCCTGTCCATAATAACTATTGTTATATGCATACATATAAAACCTGTGAAATTCACTTAGTGTTGCTCATAGGTACATATGCACAATGCTGACTGCATAGGGTTGAATACCCAACATGAGGCTTATGCTTGGAGAAAAGCAATTTTCCTATCTGAGAAGCCATTGATAGCCTGTATCACTTTATCTACCAATGGGACTTTGGAAATTTTCCCCACCCACATTGTCACACTTGCTGCTGTTGTCGCTGGGTGTCTTATATTTGTGCAACCATGGTTTGTTCTATGGATGTCAATTCTCTCCTTCCATCATATGGAATGCAGGGAATAAACTCAGATTGTCAGCCTTGACATAACTGCACTTATGTATGATCCATGAAGGCACATTCTACTCTGGGTATATTTAATGTGCATTAAGAATAGTTTGTCAAGCTGTATTCCCATTCACATAGACATATGAGGAAACTTAGAAACTGTGAGAACAAAGGCACTGACCAATCTGATTAGACTCTAATGCCAGCAGGAAGATTTTACCACACTAGTACATTTTGCCTGGATATCATCTTTTTAAGCAAAAATCACATTTCTTCTGATCAGTTGTTAATATGGAGTATTATCTAATATTTTGATTTATTACTAGCCCAATTCATGAAGGTTATATAATTTGCATTTCTTTCATTAAAAGTATAGGCATAGTTAAAACTATATTTGCTATTTGCTTTCATTGATTCTCAATTGCTTTTATTTAGTTTTGTTTTACATATTTTAAAGTTTCCTTTTGAATTAAGTTTATGAGTTCTTGGAAAATTAGCGAACTTTACTGTTGCAGATGCTTTTAATATTTGCCTAGACTTTTCAAACAGTATCTTACACTGTAGTCCTGACTGGACTGGAGCTGATTATACAGCACAACACAACACTGCCTTAAACTATGGAAATACTCCTGTATCAGCCATATGGTGGCTGGGATTCCAGGCCACTCTTAGTTATTTTAATGGCTCTTAAAGGTTTTTCTTTTATACTTCCTAGTTTTGCTTAGTCGTCTTTTAGAGCTCCTGATCATATTTTTAGATTTTTCATATTTATGATTTAAAAAGTCACTCAAGAGTAAGTCTTTTGAATATCTATAGTGTAGATTCATTTATAGGATTTGAGTTTAATATACTTTTATCACAACATGTAAAGAGTCATTTAAAATCAATTAAGTGGTCTCAAATAGGTTGCAGTGCTTTAACTGAGGAAATCGCAGGATAATGGAGAGTAACAAGAAGAAATCAGAGATTAATCATTACTAGATACCTAAAAATAGGAAACCATTATTTTCTATAAACACACACACACACACACACATACACACACATGCACATACACATATGATAATACTCTTCTTCACCAAAATCACAGACTCTGCATAAAACATCCATGTTCTTGGCATGGGGGAATTCAATTTGAATTGTTGATACCCACCCCATCACTGAATATGGGATATTGCTGCTGTCCTTAGTATCCCTTCAGAACTCTTAGGATCTTATTTTCTTGTTGTTGCTTTGTTTGTCTTTTGAGATAGGGTTTCACTGTGTAGACCTAGCTATCCTGGAACTCACTCTGAAGACCAGGCTGGCCTCGAACTAGAAATCTGCCTGTCTCTGCCTCCCAAGGGCTGGGATTAAAGGCATGCGCCACCACTGCCCTGCTTTAGGATATTATTGTTGAAAAATGCTACAATTTTCAGAAATGAACTAGACAAATTGTATTTCATTTCTACAGTAATAATCATGGCTCCAAAATTATTAATCCTTTTGTCCTTTGTTCTACAACACAAGGACAATTAATAAAGTTATACTAATTTGTTCTTATGATAAGTAATACATGAAGGGGAAATAATCACATACTTAATTTTAAAATTATCTAAATTAAATCATTGTATATGTCATTATACCAATTTTACATCAGTTCAACTTTATTAATTTTTGTTTAAAATGTTAATTTTAATGTCTATTTCATTTTAAATTTACAATTCATTTTAGAAAATTTCTGTTATAAATGGAGTATTCAGATATGTGAATTTCCCAGGCAGAGGGAAATTTATCAGTGTGACTACAAGTTGAATCATTCCATGGTCTCTGTTCATCCCTCTTCCTCGCAAAGTTCTTGAGAGTAGAGCCAATGTTAACTTTCTTTTGGTTGTGAGCAAACCGAGGTGGGTGAACCATCAAGAGCAGAACTGAGTTTGAGGGCAGAGTGGGCACTAGATGCATGGAGTACAAATATGTGATTTCAAATGTTAAAGATGCAATTATGACTTTTTTAAAGAATTTACTCCTCATAAACCATATTTTTCTGCATGTAATTTTATGCTAACAGAAGGCATACACCTTAGGATAGTTCTCTGTATAGTAGAAAAGTGTTTCTCTTGTGCTTCTATAATCCATGGCATTTAACAATATTTTTCCACCATTCACCTCTGATTAGAATGTTTTATCTTTCATAAAAGTGCCTAATGTATTCCTTATAATTATTCTCTCATTTTGCTTTATCATTATCACATTAATATCACTATGAAACTTTGATCTGTTTTTCATCAAGCCTTTAATATTAAATGCATCCTACTCTATCAAACACCTGTGCAATGGAAAATTCATTTTTCAGTAAAGAATAAGCTCTAACCATAATCTAGTTACTTACATTTAGTACTTATGGGAAAACAGGCTAAAAAAAAACAATAATCTCTGAAATTACAAAAAGAGAACCAAGCAAGTGTTAGGTAACTCTCCAAATTACATTTACTTTATCTTTAAAATGAGCCAGATATCTCAACATTTAGGTATTCAATAGTATTCAAGAAGCATGAACATTCAAGTAGGAATTTGCTTTCATTTTTAATTTCTAGGAAAGTGCTATTTTAGTTCCTAACAGACCATAGAACTAAGTATTGTTCTTGGAAAATAATTACTAATGAATCATACATTAATTCCTAGTTTTCTATGAGATCCTCTTGTTATGAAGCCCAGATTAATAAATATTACTACCAGTGATCTCTCTGAAGTGTTAGCCTTATCTGTAGTGTGTCTCACTTATTGCAGGTTAAGGTCAAGATATATGATGCATTCTTGGCCCTATGATCCAACACTGATCTATTAAGATTAGTTAGTGTTCTCATTCCATCTGCCAACCTGGCTCACAGCACTACTTCTTTCAGAAATTCACAACATAGATTTTACTAAAATATTTTCTTCATTTTTAAAATTTTATTTTAAATTTTATTATTAAAATTTTTGCAAATAAAAATCACACAGCATAGTTAATAAGACTGAGAGACAATAGAACTCAATAAACTTTTATAGAATGCATTTTCACAAGAGAAACTACAAAGTTCACATTAAATTTCACAACTTACACTATGAAACTTAAGAGTTAGGAGAACTGAAGGAGCTGAAGGGAATTGCAACCCCATAGGAAGAACAATAATATCAACTAACTCGACCCCCCAGAGCTCCCAGGTACTAAACCAACAACTCAACTACATATGTAGCAGAGGATTGCCTTATCTGGCATCAGTAGGAAGGGGGGTCCTTAGTCTTATGGAGGCTAGATGCCCCAGTATAGGGAAACACTTGGGCAGTGAGGTAGGAGTGTGTGGGTAGGTGACAGAGCACCCTCATAGAAGCAACGGATGGGAGGATGGGATGGGGGTTTGTGGAGGGGAGACCAGATGGAGGGGCAGCATTTCAAATGTAAATAAATCAATAACCAATAAAAAAGAAGCTTATTTTATGTATATCCATGACAAAGTTAGAACTAGATATGACAGAAAAATCCTTACAGATAGAAATTGAAAATCAATTTGTTTTATATCTCACTTTATAAATACTTGTTATTGGTAATGTTGGGTCCTTTTGAATGGATATTTGCCTCTTTCTTTTCTTTCTTTCTTTTTATTTAAATGGTATGCTGTACCCACACAGACATTTCACATTTAAACATATACCTTATAGGATATATTCCACATATGAAGGAAAATACACCATTTTTCATTTCAAATACTTTGCAATGTGTCTTAAATATTAAACATATTTACTCTCTCTTCTTTCTTGTAAATTTTGAGTTCTTTTTCCTTTAAACCTGAATAGCATCCCACTTATTATATATTCCAAATTTATGTTATCTGTTATCTGTGGATGGACAAGTAAGTCAGTTCCAATTCTCTGTCACGGTAAATAAAAAAGCAATAAACTAGGAGGTACAAATATCTTTCTTGCAGTATTATGTACTGGAGTGAAATAGCAAGGCGATATGATAGAGATTTGTTATTGTTGAAGAAAATCATCTGAACTGAGTTCCAGAATGTCTGCATTAAATTCACCCCCAATAGCCAAAACTAAGCGTTCCTTTCTCTTTATATTCTCTACAAGATTTGTCCTCCCATTTCTGATGATTGCTATTTTGACTGATGTGAGGTTTAATAATTTCTTTCTATGAGAGTACTCTGTTGGCATTAGTGAGGGATACTGTGCTTTACATTAATTTTTATATTTCTCAACATTACTGTAATTACTAGATTCTAGATTAAATAGAACCAGTGTATCTGCAATTGGGGATAATTTGCCTTCCTTCTTCCTATTATTTTTTAGCCTTTGTGTCTTTCCCTTGACTGATTTCTACAGCGAAGACTTCAAGGACTATATCAAATAAGGGAGAGGAGAGTAAGTAGTCTAGTCATATTTCTAAATACTACACAATATTTCATTCAAATCTTTATTTTTTTCATTCTTACTTATTAACCTACATCCCTAGGAATACCTGGCATAACCACCACTCCCCATATTTACAAACGAATTAGTATTGTGACAAGTATAATACTTGGAATTTTCATCTTCTCTCAGGCTGTTTAATTTTCATGACAAAATGACTGATCTCTACATATTTCTTATTTCTTTCTTCTATATTAAGTTTAATTTGGGGCTCATAAGAGCTTATATTATTATATATAATAAATAGATACACTTTCATGTCTAGAATACATATTTATAAGACATAATATCTGTATGAAGAAACAACTCATCAATTCTGATAAATTAGAAAATAAAATTCCCCATCTATCTGTACTTGGATTGATAATTGAGCAGCCTACAAATAGATTCAAAACTGATGAAATGCAAGTTTAACTGATAAAGGGGTGATAAAGATATTGGAAAATAAAAATTACAAGGAAAACAGAGATTACCATTGACACTAGAAACTAATGCATATAAAAAATTATACTGTTATAGCCATAGTTTCATTATAGCTTGAAAAAATTGTGAATATAGTTTCTAATGTGATTTGCTTCTTGATGTACATTTTTTTATTTTAAGATTTACTTTGTATTTAAAATTGTGTGTATTTGAGTGTCTGTGTGTGGCTATGTGCAGGTGCATATCAATGTCAGTGATATTCAGCGGTTGATGATGATCCTGGATCTGGAGGTAGAGGTAGTAATGAACATTTCATATGGGTACTGGTAATTGACTGTGGGTTTCTTCAAGAGAAGTAAATGTTCTTAACTGTTAACAATCTCTGAAGCCCAAACTGATGTATTTTCATTGTGTTAGATTTATATACTTGGTATATTAAGTGTATAACATGCCATATGTAAATACATATGCATAATGTCATTAAGTGCCTTAGTATTTTCAACATAAAATTTCTATTTTTACAGAATTATAGAAGTAATATATAAATCTTTCTTAATGTATCATGTATATGTAATTCTCACATAAGTAGTAATAATTTAGGGTACTCTTGTTGAAACAACACGGAAATCTAGTTGGCTTTTCATTAACCTGAAGACCCTTGATAGTGAAATGGCAACTCCTTATGGACAAAGAAAGAAACGCAAGAAAGCTGGTTCTCACAAGATCATGTAATTGAACAGAAGATGTGCCACACTTTGATAATTTTTACATTGGTCCAATGCTTTTTAAATCCATACCATTCACCCTTTCCTTCAACTACCTCACTGAAATATACTCAGTTGTTAGTTCACATAATGTGGCATTAATTTATCGAGTTTATTTATTTTTTATAATTTCCTGATAGGCTTTATTTGAGGATGGTTATTTTGCAGGCAACAACACTGCATGAGATTACCATTTAATATCTAACACTTTAAATTAAGAGCACATCTAAGATGACATATTTCATAACTACAAACTACAGAAAACAGATGGACAGGACGTCATAAAGAGACTCTCTTTTAGTTTCATGATTTTCCCCATAATTCTTTGAACCTGTTCTTGAGTTCCAGCCCCTAGAACATCTAAATGCTGTAACTAAGACATTAAACATTACAAATAATAAAAATTTTGAATTTCAAATTCAAAAAGCTAGAGCTTGATATTTACATTTTGGTTTTCTGAAATTGACTTTTATCTTAGGGTTATCTTGAGCTTTGAATTTTTTTTTTTATTTTTTGAGATAGAAATGGTTTTCTCCAATAAATTGTGCTCAAACCTTTTATGTTAATAAAGAATTATAATAACTTTTCTTTTTCCGATGTTCTAAATTCCAACACATATTTGTTTAAATGCAAGTATGAAGGTAAACACTTACTAGTAATTGGCTAACTGTACTTATTTTGAAAGGAACATTAAGGAAATATATTTTGTGTTATTTCCAGTTGTTTAGGATCAGCATGAGGTCAGTGCACTTATAGTGGGTAATTAGACAGAAGGTTCAAAATATATTACCCAAATATCATGCTTTCCACTTTTAATTAAGTTATCCTTGCAGACACGGCAGGTAGAGCCACCCAAATTAAGTTAAATTGCTCTCTACATGCTGTTTTATTATTATCTTGGCTTTAATCCTTCATAGTAATATATACATTCTTATTTATATTCTAATATATATTCTCTTCTCTTCCTTCTTCCTCTATATTGAAAAAATGGCTAATAAGAATATAGTTTAATCTCCTATAACACGTGAAAAGTTTAATCGCCGTCTTTGCTTTAGACTAGTTTCCACAATATAGATTTTGAACATTGTTTGAAATAACAAAGCCATACAGAATGTAGGAGGATTATTTATTGGTTTTTTAAAATGATTCTAGCCGATATATGAGTGTTTAGTTTTTGCTATGAACCAGCATTAATGCATATACTAGCAAACTAAAATAGGAATGAACATAGGAACTAATGACATAACATACTTCTGCTATATCAATTGACTTACCTTCAATACAATCTGTTGCACTTGTGAAAGTATACCTGGTCCAAGAAACACAAGAAAGTAAATAGCAAAAACTGCAAGTATTTTACTTAACAGAACAAGAAGTAGAAGCCAGAAAATATCTGCTGCTAATCTTATTTATATTAATGTGTTTTATACATTGTTCCCATTAATATAGATTTTACTTGATAATTAAACAAAATGCACAGTTAAAGCAACAAAACATCTGTGTGACAAACTGACATTAAAAGATTTATGGAACAAATCAAACATAAATTTTTTTTCAGAAATTCAGTATATCAGAGATCAAATAGTAGCTATTTACTGATCACTGGTGTTCATGCTGCTCCAGTCATTATTTTTGATGCTTGTTTGTTACAAGGCTAATGTTCAATGCATTGATTAAATGAATGGCCCTTGACACCTTCCACATTTTAAAGTTAAAATTTAGGTTAAAAAATATTAGGTTAAAAAAAAATACAGAATATCACTTCCTGCTCCAGAATTGTAGGAAAAACTAGTAGTAATAGTATAAAAAGTTTCTCTGTGTAATTTTAGCCTTTATGCGAATACTTCTGTCACAAAACAAAAGCAATAATTGGGACAATCTGGGTTCAGTAAATTTATTTTTAAGAAGTATGTGAATTTGTAAGTGGTTGAGTAGGAGATTGGGAGGGGATAGTGGGGTAACAGGATTAAAATTCACTATACTCATGTATGTCACCAGATTAAAAATTAACCTTATATAATGAAATAACACCCAAAATTATACCTTTAGAATTACAAGAAATTCAAGTTTTGCCATTAGAAAAGTATACAAAATTATATTAGAGAATAGGATACATTTTCTTATTTAAAAATGTATAAGTATATTCAAAAGAAAAAATTAAAGCAGAATTATTTTTAGTGTGAGTCTAAGAAATGAATGAAATTAGAATGTCTTTATTTGATTTGATATAATGGAGAGTTTTCTTAATCAATTGTACAATATTTGCCTACACTGCAATGTTACTAAACAATGAGTAGATGATTAGATGACTCTTCTTCTTAATCATCTTCCTCCTCCTCCTTTCCCTCCTTTTCCTCTTTTTCCTCCTCCTCCTCCTCTTCCCTCTCCTCCTCCTTTTCCTCTTCCACATCCTCCTTCTCTTCTTCTTCTCCTTCTTTGAGACAAAGAATCTCTGTGAAGCCTTTGGAACTTACTCTGCAGACCAGGTTCTTATTTTTTAAAGGTTTTCATTTTTCATGACAGGATTGATTTATCTAATCCTGGAACTCAATCTATAGATCACAAAGGCCTTAAACTCACAGAGATCTGCCTGAGTTTGTCTCCTGATTGCTGGGATAAAAGGCATGTGCCACCCATTGAATAAATTTTAAGAGAGAGTTTCATTTCTTATTATATTTACCATGTATTTGTATTTTAGATATTTCTTTTAAACTTTTTATTGGTTTGTTTTAAATTTCACACCAGACACGCAAATCCCATTCATCTTGTTCCCTTGTGCCTACCTTCCACCCATGTAACCTCTTCACAAAATAAAAAAAAAAAAAATCTTATTGTGGAAGCTCTAGTGTGTTTCAGTATGTTCCAAAGTATATCCTTTCATGAATGCATTTTTGCTTGCAAATGTTCATTGCAATAATTCATTGTTCTGATTGGAGGCCTCTGGTTTCTACTATACTATTCATACTGGAATTTCTTGGGTAGTCTTCTTTATGTGTTTATATTTCAAATGTTATCCCCTTTCCAGGTTTCCCCTCTGCAAACCCCCTATCCTGTCTCTCTTCTCCCTGCTTCTATGAGGGAGCTCCCCCCACCCAGCTACCCGCTCCTGTCTCATTGCCCTAGCTTTCCCCTATGCTAGGGCATCAAGCCTTCACAGGACCAAGGGTCTCCCCTCCCACTGATAAGATCATCAACTGCTACATATGCAGTTGGAGCAGAGTCCCTCCATGTGTTCTCTTTGGCTGGTGGTTTAGACCCTGAGAGCTCTGGTTGGTTAATATTGTTCTTCTTGTGGGTTTGCTAACCTCTTTAGCTCCATCAGTCATTCCCCTAACTCCTCCACTGGGATCCCCGTTCTCAGTCCAATGCTTGGCTGCAAGCATCTGCATCTGTATTAGACAGGTTTTAGCAAAGCCCTTGAGGAGGCAGCTATATCAGGCGCCTGTCAGCAAGCATTTCTTGACATCAGCAACAGTGACTGTGTTTGGTGGCTGCATTTGGGATGGATCCTCAGTGGGGCAGTCTCTGGATGGCCTTCCCCTCAGTCTCTGCTCCACTCTTTGTCTCTGTATTTTCTTTAGACATGAACAATTTTTGAGATAGGTGGGTGGCCCCATCCTTCAACTGGGGGCCATGCCTAACTTCTGGATATGAGCTCTACAGAAGAATGACATCATTCTCCTTTCTTTTTCCTCCCCTCAGGCCTTCCTAAATACCCTCGCTAAAATGTGTCCCATGCCCAAACCCATTCTCAACTGGTTAAGTCTCTTTTTCTTTGATTGGTATCGTTGCGTAGATGTGTTTTTATTTGTGTGTATGTATACGTGCAAGCGTGTGTGTGTTATGTGTATGTGTGTGTGAATGTGTGTGCATAATATAAATACAACTTGTTGAGTCTTTGTGTGTGTGTGTGTGTGTGTGTGTGTGTGTGTGTGTGTATGGTTTAAGGGATCACTGCATGATAAACACCAATAAATTACTTATCCTTACAAGAGGCTAATTCTCCTCTTCTAGTCATCACTGTTTTCCCATAGTTTTTTGTTTTGTTTTGTTTTGTTTTGTTTTGTTTTGTTTTTTTTATTTTTGAGATGTGAAATCCTGTGAAATTCGCAGGTTCCACATTCATAGGTGTAATGAAATTCCCACTGTTTGAATCTTGCTTATAATACAATTTCTAGGAGAAACTGTTACACAGAATTCCTGGTATTCTAGCTTTTACAATTTCCATCTGCTGAGTTCTGATTTTTACAATCTACTCCTGCGATGTTCTCAGATTTACAGATGCAGGAGCTGGGATGTAAGTGTAGCCATTGGGGCTAGCTTCCCACTAGCCATTGACAGTCCCCATCTGCTGTGAAGACAGGTTTGTTTGATGAGAGAGGATCACACTACTCATCTGTAGCCCAAATGTTCAGATTTGGAATGTAGTAAGGAATTATGCTGCACTTTCAAAATGGTGTTAGTAGATTCTGTTCTGATTGACATGGCCTCATGCGCCCCATAATCTGTGTAGATTTTCAGTACCAGGTACAATTTTCCTCCTGTTAATTAGACAATACACATTTTGCATGATGATTGTTGTTATAGTTTATAGATATTGCAATTGTGGTGATGATTGTGTGCTTGTCTCCCTTTGGTAGCTTCCATAGTATTTTCTGGTATCACAAAAGCCAGACTACAGGAAAGAGGCCTTCATTTCAAGTTAAACACGAGTTATCAGAGTCTAATATTCTGTGTATATTGCTTTCAGTGCTAGATCCCCACTCTGAACTCCTTTGATGCAATCAATTGTTACATTGGTAATCTATATTATTTTGAAAGTCACTTCAACAAAATGGTACAAGCACAGAACCAGGAAAGTATAAAGGGACCAGAGGCATGAGAAGCTTGGTCTTGAGAAGAAAATAGTAGGACACAGGTGCTACAAAGTGGGGAATAGGAAACTAGTGAGGTGTCTTCAAGAGAGAAGGAGTTAGGGAGGTCAACACAGTTGGAAGAGGGACAAGGGACAGAGCAGAGTTGTTCAACAAAAACTCAAAGAATCCCATCGTGCAAAATTATAATATATGAAATTGTGTGTGTGTGCATTTCTATAAGATGTGTATATATTTTAAAAGAAGTTAAACCACATGGTTTGTCAGTGATCTTCTCAGGGACTACAGACTAATCAAAAACCCTGTTGCCAGACTTGCAAAAATGCCTTTAAGGTTTAAAGTCTTTTCATTTGATAGTAAAATGTTACTTTACAGATTTGTCACATTAGTAAAAATAGATGCACCTGCTCATTTGGTGCTATTTTTACTTAACATGTCAGATTGAACTTGACATTTGTGCTTGAATGGCATTAAATCACAAACACAGGGTATTTGAAACATCTTAGAAAAACATCTTAGATGCATTTCACTTTAGTGTGTCATTAAATTACAATTAAATAGGCATTAGTGGCATGCAATGAATAATAATATTGTTCCCTTACTAAGGACAAACACAGGGGTACAACCACAGCAGTCAGCCAAATGAACATTAGTATCACTTACTTATTGATGGCTTAAGTTTAGACCTGCCCAATTGCTGTAATCACCATTTAGTTTTATTTTGAATTTAACTCCTACACCTTTCATGGTAATTGTCATTACTGGAAAAAATGAATAACTCCTACCCACTGCAATTGAGCCTGCCTCCATATCTACACCAAAGAGGATCATGGTATCATTTCAATATGATCTTTATAAGGGGAAAGGGCAGACTAAATAAATATTTGAGGTACTTCTGGCAAATTTACTTTTTCAATATATCATTGCTTTTTACATTGGATACTAGTTTAGATATCAGGCAAGAAATCAAGACCATTATGCTAGGGAATCCTCTGACTTAATGAGTATTACAGCTGAGTATATGAGTTATTACAGCTCATATATTGTGGGAACAGGACCATAGATGGTGGTGAGAGAGAACGGAGTCCAATGAAAAAACCCCAGGAATCAGAATCCAGAGATCAGCATCAGGGTGCAGTTCTAAGCTAATTGTGCAGTGCATCAGCTTATATTCAATAAGCCAACACCAATACCCTAAATTCTAGGCCAATTGTATGGTGTTAAACAGTCCTCCTGCTGCAATGAAAGCTCTGCAGGATGAAGGTACTCAGAAGGAGCAAAGACACAAGGTAGCAACACCTATTAGGAGTTAGGTGAAGATGAGG
The DNA here is from genome assembly GCF_008632895.1 of Mastomys coucha. Lineage (NCBI taxonomy): Eukaryota > Metazoa > Chordata > Mammalia > Rodentia > Muridae > Mastomys > Mastomys coucha. The sequence goes on from NW_022196905.1 coordinate 192,744,191, forward strand.
GAAACAGCCACTGGCCTGGCCCCGGTTCCATTTAGCTCTTTTACTGATGTTCCAGGAGTCATCTTAGATCCAATACCATGTACATCCAATCAGAACTCTTCAAAGAGTCATATGAGCCAGTGGTGCCTTGCTCTCGATCCCATTTTTTCCTTTGCAAGGTTGACTTCTACATCCCCCACAATATATCTAATTATTTCATATAATTTATTGTATTTTTTATTCTATGTTTGGCTCTATATTAACAAATAAGGGAAAGGACCCCCTTCTGCTAATTCTCCACCATTTAGTTTTACGTATAATACCTTTTTCCTATGAAGTTCTATTCTAGAGCAAATTGGTTTCTACAGCATGTTTTTTTTTCTTTTTCTTTTTTGAATATGCCAAAATATCTCGTATTGCTTCATTGACACTAGCACCTAATCAGCAAATTTCCTCTGTGCTAGCCACTGTTCTCTTATTATTTATTTTGGAGATTTCCTTAATCTATTCTCCCCAGTGACTCAAAGTGCAGAAGCAGACACTAAGCATTTTTAAAATGAATGATAGATGAAAATTATCTCCTATTGTGTTTCTTGGTCATGTAAATAATATTTTAAAAGACAAGGAACACTCTTTTCACGTTTATTCCTTGAGGGTTTTTGTAATTGTTGCCTTCTAAGAATGACCATGTAACACCGTTGTTGTTATTAGCATTAAGGGTGAGCTGGCCTCTGCAAAGAGGTGGGAATCGATTTTCAACTTAGTCATTTAAGTCAATAGCATGAACTTTATGTGGAGTGATGCTCACAGCTACCCAGAGTCAACAAAACCTGAAGGGTGTTCAACTGCACAGCAGGGAGAAATAAAAGTAAGATGAAGTCATATATTCCCAAGAGTAGTGGAGTTGCTAAACCTGCTCACTGAAAAGTTTGATAAGCTTGGGCTAAGGACTGCATTGTTATTAAATTCTAACATGGCTCAGCAAGGTTATTTATTGAAATTTTAGAAAAATACATTTAAAATACCATATAAAGTAGTTACCTGTAAAAAAGTTATCCTGGGAGAAAATTATAAGCAAATCAAATCATAATAATTTAATGTGTTGGGGATTGAAGGGCAATATTTACCACAGGTGAATAGAGAATTTATTATTTTGTCCACAGTTGAACTATGTTTTTCAGAAATGTAATTACTGAATATACAAGAATTCAGAATACAACAACAGAGGAAAGAAAAAAATCAGGAGACGAAAATATGATATAACAAGCTTACTGAGGCTTTAAATGAATATATATTTATAAAATTGCCTTTGACAATTCACACGATCTGATTATGTGGCAGGATGCTCTGACAAAAGATTTGATTATATGGGGCATTGAGCTGTGGCTGGTAAATAAAAAACTTCCCTGTTCATGCTTCTCATTGTTATTGTCAGGAAAGGGAGAGGATGCTGAGAATCAGTTTGTATCACAAGTAAATCAATTACTAATGCAAGAGGTAAGATAGCATAACACTTACGTATGACACTTAGTTTTATGAATGGATAATAATAAAATATTCTACTGTGAATATTAATTTTACTTCAACCACTATTCTAATGGCAACCAATCCATGTCATGGATTCTCCCATAAGTGAGGAAAAAACGCACAAGTTTGGACAAATGTTTCTTAGAAAGTAGTATGAAAATCTATAGTTATATTTCTGTATGAAAAGAATTGCCTAAGTCTTCCTGCAGAGAAGGTAGACTGTATGATAGTTCGGGAGGAATACTTGAGCATGTGTATTATGGAAAGGGTATAATATTAAGGCAGAAAATCATAATCACATTTATTATAAGGCATATTTTCTTAATATTGCAGTTTTCTGGTTAGTAAATATATGTAGATTTAGTCCAAAAGAGTATCCTAAGGGGAACATAATGCATTCGAATAGAAATTTCAAAGTATCATGCTATACTGACTGAGGTAACCAGGAAACCTACTGAGATACAAATATCAGATAATTATTATATATTTGTGTATGGGGGGTTAATATATACTTTCAAATATCCTAACTCAAGTTATATGAACATAAATATATACATATGTGTATTTTATGCATATATATATATATTCCAGAAACTTTTAGAATGGTGTCTGTAAATACTTATGAATCTTCCTTATGCATTTAAAGTTGTTAAAATTTTATGACATCTGACAAATTAGGTTTATACTTATGTGATATTAGTAAATTTTCTCCTTTCCTTGGCCAAAATACCTCTTAGAAAGCAACTTAAGAGATTCTATATTTTGAGTCAGAGTCCAGAATAAAGATGAATCATGGTAGGGAAGGAATCATGGCAGATGTGAGCTACTTATACAACTGGAATTTGCTTTCATTCATTTTTACGGTCTTATTCCTTGAGATAGTGCCTCACAAGTCATAACAGGACCACTTAACTCTGTAAATGATCCCTGGAGACGTTCTCACACACACACAGCATGAAGCTCAATCATCTGACACAGTTGCCAACTGAAATTAATTAACAAATTTTGTTTTATATCATTTATATTTCATTAGAATGTGGGAAGAATATTTTATTAACACTTGGCTCAGAGTCATAGAAGAAAACTGTGCTTAATATATGTCATTTGATTTTTAACTGTAAACATATAATTATACCAAACCTTTTGGAACATAATGTCAGTAATTTATGACATTCAGTGACAAAGATTAGTGTGAATACTATAGTAGTTGTTATCTCATAGAAGGTTATCATGGACATGTTTCATAACATTTCATAATATCACATTTCATAACATAGATGGTTTCATAAACTGTTTAGTCACAATACATGGGAATTTAACCTGAAATTATAGAGAATATACAAACATTTTTAGGTCACCATTTAAACATATTTATTTAATATTTAAATTGTTTTTATGTGTATTTGAACATGTCAGAATTTATGTACATAATGTATGTGCAGGTATTAGTAGAGACCGGAGAGTGTCAGATCGCAAGGAACTGGAATTACAGATTGTTCTGTGCTTGTGCAGAACTCAGTCTACATCTCTTCAAGAGCAGTAAGCACTTGCACTCCAGCCCACTGGAGTAAAGAATAGGACATAGTTTTTAAAAATATATTTACAATATAATATAAACTCAACATTAAACATATATTAAAATGTGAAATCTTTGACTGAAGTACCTTTGATACTATTACAATAGTCAAGATAGAAAATATTAATTATATATGTATACACATATATAAAATATATTATTTATATGATGCATATAATATATGCATACATAATGTATAATATATGTGTATGTATGTATGTGTATATGTACATATATGTATGTATATATATGTATATATATGTACATATACATATATATATACATATACATAAATATATCAAAACTTGTAGGTATTAGTGTTCAGTATTTTTAACTTGTTTTTTCAGTGATAGCACATGCTATGTCACCTAGTATATTAGTCAATTTAGCTTTAATAACTAACTTATTAACTAATTAATTTATTAACCAATTTACCCCTACATTAGTATACTTACTGTTCCCACAAGGTTTCTGCTTTTAACCACAGAGTTTAGCTGGTTATTGTACATGGAATTTTCAACATCTATCCTGTTGAATAGCTTATTTTGCTTGAAATTGGAATTCTGTAAATATTGCTTCTCAACTGTCAGCTCTAGGGTCCCTCAATGGCAGGTAGTTTGTGTGTCCAGCCAAATATCCAGACTGAAGCTCTTTGTGTTGCTGAATCTAAAATTATGAAAACCAAGTATGAATGATTATGTATTATTAATTATATGTTGTATAGTCCTATGCTTGAGTATTTAATAGTTTAGTAGTCAGATTGGAGTTATGTTTCTTTTCTTTCTTTCTTTTTCTTTTCTCCTTTTCTTTTCTTTCTTTATTTCTTTCTTCTTTCATTTTTTTTTTTCAGCAAGGGAGTTCTTTGATCAACAGGAAGTTATCATGCAGACCCAAAGCAGAAACTGGATTTTCAGCCTTCTCTTCCTATTTTCCTATTACTAAATCTTTATAATCTAATTCTTGTCTAGATATCTAGATATTTTTCCTTATCTGTTTGTCAACTCTGATTACAGTAAAAGTAAGTAGCCTGGTATAATCCTTCATGAGTCTTGAACATCAATTATAATATGTATTATTTTCTTGAAATTTAGTATACTTGGACTTTGGATATTATTAAAATTTAAAAGCTATGCAAATCTTAAAAAAAAATTTAGCTTACTTAAATAATGATTCTTCATTTTAAGTCCACAATAATATCCAAATATTCAAGTATATTGTAGGAATTCAGCATAAAGTTAAACTTAACAATACCTAAAATATCATTATATAATAAAGGGACATGTGAAACAAGAAATAAATAGTGCAATGATATAAATTGAGAATTTAGGTGTGAAGCTTATAAATATAAAATATTTATTGCCATTCAGACTTTAACATCTTTAAAATGGAGACCTGTTAACCAGGTGTCTTAGTTAGGGTTTACTGCTGAGAACGACACCATGACCAAGGCAACTCTTATAAGGACATTTAATTGAGGCTGGCTTACAGGTTCAGAGGTTCAGTCCATTATCATCAAGGTGGGAGCATGGATGTATCCAGGCAGGCATGGTGCAGGCAATGCTGAAAGGTCCATATCTTCATCTGAAGGTTGCTAAGAGAGGACTGACCTCCAGGTAGCTAAGATCAGGGTCTTAAGACACATGCCCACAGTAACACACCTACTCTTTCAAGGCCACACCTTCTTTTTTTTTTTTTAATTAGATATTTTCCTTATTTACATGTCAATGATGTTTCTTTTCCCAATTTCCCCTCCCAGGAACAAACAAACAAAAACAACAAGAGCAAACCCCTGTTGGGTCCCCCCTCCCCATGCTTGCCACCCCACCCTCTCCCACTTATTGGCCCTGGCATTCCCCTACACTGGGGCACAGAACCTTCCCAGGACCAAGGACCTCTCCTCCCATTGATGATTGATTTTGCAATCCTCTACTATACACATGCTGACAGTACAATCAGTCCTACCGCCCCCTAAGAAGAACAACAATATGAACTAATTAGTACCCTCAGAGCTCCTAGGGACTCAACCACCAACCAAGGAGTATACAAGGCCACAGCTTCTAATAGTGCCTCTCTGGGCCAAGTATATACAAACCATCACACCAGGTAAATAATTGAAAAATGTGGAAAAAACATTCACCATGGCCAGTGGCTATATAATAAAAATAAACTGTTTCCCTGCATCAAGAACTTTGGTTCATGAGAATACAAACTAAAATGGCTGTAAATTTGAATCTACACTGAAACGACAGATTGATTACCAGATGAATTGATTTATGTATACCGATGGTCAATTAAGACTTGGCTCTGGAGAAGTTCAGCAATATTGGCTTGAATTAAAATGGGAAACAACATACGATTATGTCAATTCACACAAGTTTAAAACTTGTGGACATTATAGAACAAGGTTTATATCTTATTAGATAATATTGGTTGAAGTAGTATGAATAACAACAACAAAACAAAACAAAAAAACAAAATCAATATTTTGAATAAACTTATAAACTTTCTAGTAAGATTATCAAGTTCAGCTCTAAGCAAATAGATATATAATGACAATATTAAGACAACAAAGGAAAAAGAAAATACACACAAAGAATAGACTGGTATTAGGAAGTAAGTCTGTTAACAACTTTGTTTTTCTCAGTGTCGATCTGGTTTGATATTGGCATAGATGCTATCTGATATGTGAATCTGAACTCAGCACAGCTAGAAGCTGAGTACATTTCTGAATTCAAGGAAGCCTTCTTTCCTGTATTGTGTTCCTAGAATCTCTGTCATTTAATTTCTTTCATTAAGCAACCTACTATGTAGCTGATGTCTCATCCTTTTATAAATTCTATAAAACATTTAATTCATTTACCTTATGAAGGAATTTGATACACCATTATTGTGTTGTAACTGAGCCATTAATCTTGTTTCTTCATCAGTAATAATTGATACATGTGCTGGGCAGTGGTGGTGCAGCACTTGGGAGGCAAAGGCAAGCAGATTTCTGAGTTTGAGGCCAGCCTGGTCTACAGAGTGAGTTCCAGGACATCCAGGGCTACAGAGAGAAAGCCTGTCTCAAAAAAACAAAACAAAACAAAACAACAACAAAATTGGTACATGCTCATGATGAGTCACAATATGTTAATGTTAGTATTGACTATCTTTGCTTGCTTTCAGTCTTGACAACTTTTATCTACATATATCATGAAATACATACACTTTCAACATATACACAGTACAGCCTGATGTTACTTTATCTCAATATATTTAATCAAATTATATAAAATTTGAGATGCTAACACTTTTTCTTTTATGGGGGGCAGATCACAGGTTAGCATTTTTATTATGTATTTATTTTTATTGGATATTTTATTTATTTACATTTAAAATGTTATCCCCTTTTCTGGTTTTCCAAACTGCTTTTCTTATCACTTTCCCTTGCTTCTATGAGGGTGCTCCCCCAACCAACCAACCAACCAATCCTGCCTCCCCACCCTGGCATTCTCCTGCACTGGGGCATTAAGCCTTCACAGGACCAAGAGCCTCTCCTCCCACTGATGTCCAACAAGGCCATCCTCTGCTACATATGCAGCTGGAACCATGGGTCCCTCCATGTGTACCCTTTGATTCATGATTTAGTCCCTGGGAGTTCTGGAGGGACTAGCTAGTTGATATTGTTGTTCTTCCTATGGGGTTGCAAAGCCCTTCAGCTCTTTCAGTCTTTTCTCTAACTCCTCCATTGTGGACTCAGTGCTCAGTCCAATGGTTGGCTATGAGCATCTGCCTCTGTATATGTCAAGCTCTAGAAGAGCCTCTAGGAGACAGATAACATTTTTTTTCTGTTTTAAAATAATCATATACCTGCCTTGCATTTTACTCTTCTATATAATTTATCTTTGGGAAGAAACTTTACTTCTTCTATGGGTCACTTCTGTGTCCTTCTAAGTAGTGTTAAAAAACTCTTGTTTTTCTTCTCTGTCTCTCTCTGTCCTCTGTCTCTCTGTCTCTCTGTCTCTCTGTCTGTCTCTCTCTCTGTCTCTGTCTCTGTCTGTCTCTCTCTTCCAGGACTATATCACTTCCTTTCCTTTTTATAATTTTGATAAATCTGGAATTATTTTAAGTAAAATACTTTAAACTTAAAATATGGTATCTTGAACAATTTTTCTCTACAGTAAATTTATGATCATTATTTAGAAATAAATATGCATGCAATACCAAGTTTAAGAGCGGTGAACTTATAGCTGTGTGCAACAGATGTACGTTTAAATTAATTACACAGCTCAAAATACTCAGACATTTTATATGTGTGTAAATACAAACAAGGCTACTTGCTGGAACCCAATAGTATCCCAAAATTTGACTCTGTTTTAATGTTTTTTAAGGGAATTATTTAATGATAGCTAGAGAATAAAAAGCATAATGTTTCCTATTTAGCAGTAGGAATATATTTAAATTATTCATAATTATTCACACAAGTGCAAAACTTCACTATATTTACTCCTTTTAAGGCATATTATCTTGAAAATTATTTTGGTTCCAACTGTTTTATTATGTATATCATGTTAGCTATTGTCAGGCTGTAGCAATAAACCATATGGCTATACTGATCAAGACATATAGTTTACAAACATAACAGAGTTAGATTTGATAGTTTCTTCTTTAGAAAAATCATGGCAGTTAGTATATATGAACCCAAATATCTCTAGGCTACATTAGAGGGGTTTGACATATGACATCAAGAAATACATGATAAAGCTATTTGATAGAAAATGCAAATGACTCTCAAACATATCATACATAAGTATTAAGGGAAAGTGAGAAAGTGCAATGACTTCAAATCATTGGCAAGGACGAGTATGAAATTTCCTTGTTGTTCAAACAGCATGCTTAGAAATATGACAGAAAATAAAAGATACACATACTTTATTATATATGTGTATATATATAACTCTATATAACTATATATATTGTTGCCTCTGTATGTAAGAGAAGGCTTTCATGTAAGTTGTTTCCAGACTGTCTTTCATGAACATTCCATGTTCCTTCTGTTTTTGCTTGTTAGCACTTAAAGTCTAAATAAAGAAATAATTAAGTGTAAAGTATTTAGTAAAATATACTCTTCTCTATGCCTAGAACAATATCTTCCAGCTGTTCATATCAAATTAATAACTGCAGCAACATTAGGGTGGAAGAAAACATAGCTGGAGATGCCAAATAGATATTAGTCAAATGGTACATTAACAGGTTAAAAACAAAAGTCCTATCTATTTGCTTGCAAAACTTAGGATGTCCTTGTTCATAATAGCTGAGTAGTATTCCGTTCTGTAAATGAACCACATTTTCTGCATCCATTGTTCTGTTGTCAAGCATCTGGGTTGTTTCCAGCTTCTGGCTATCACAAACAAGGCTGCTATGAATACAGTGGAAAACGTGCTACTGTGGTATGGTAGGACATCTTTTAAGTATATGTCCAAGATTGGTATAGCTGGATCCTCAGGTAGATCTATACTCACTAATTAGTGGATATTAGACAAAAAAAAAAAAAAAAAAAAAAAAAAAAAAAAGTGCAGAATACCCAGGATACACAGGACACAGTTCACAGAACTCAAAAAGGTTAAGGAGCTGAAGCACCCAAGTGAAATTGCCTCAGTCCCACTTGGGAGGGAGAAGAAAGCAATCACAGGTGGAGGGATGGAGGGACCTAGGTGGAAAGGGGGACCGGGAGGAGAAGAGGGGAACCTGATCAGGTATTGTGTGAGAGAAAAAGCCTGAATCCCTGAGGACCAGCAGAAAGAATGAAAGCAGGCAACCTTGGGAGGTGGGTGGTGGGGAAACCCTCCAGAATGTACCAAAGACTTGGGAGGTGAGAGATTCTCGGGATTCAAAGGGAGGGACCCTAGATGAAATGCCCTACAGTGGGGAGAGCGAATTTGTAGAGCCCACCTCTAGTAGAAAGACAGGGCATCAAGTGAGGGATGGGGTTGTCATCCCACAGTTAAAAACTCTGACACATAATTGCTCCTGTCTGAAAGAAATGCAGGAAAAAAATGGAGAAGAACCTGAGGAGAAGTAGGTCCAGCAATAGGCCTAAAGTGAGATCCAGATGATCAAGGGAGGTCCCAAGTCCCGACACTATTTCTGAGGCTATATAGTGCTCACAAAAGGGGCCTATCATGACTCAACAAAGCAGCTAAGAAAGACAGATGCAGATATTTACACCCAACCAATGAACAGGAGCTGCTGACTCCTGTGGTTGAATTAGGCAAAAGCTGGAAGAAGCTAAGCAGGAGGGCAACCCTGTAGGAAGACCAGCAGTCTCAACAAACCTGGACCCCCAAGACATCTCAGACACTGAACCACCAACAAGGCAGCATACACCAGCTAATATGAGGCCCCCAACACATATATAGCAGAGGACTGCTGGGTCTGGGTTCAGTCAGAGAAGATGCACCTAATCCTCAAAAGACTGGAAGCCCAAGAAGTGGGGAGGTCTGGTTGGGTGGGGGATTGGGGTGGGATCATCCTCCTGGTGATGGGGATTAGGGGAAAGAGGTATGGGATGTGGAACAGTCAGAGGTTGGACCAGGATGGGGATAAAATCTGGAATTAAAAAAAAAAGATTAAATAAAATAAATATAAAAAGTCCACATTTGCAGTTTGCAAGGACTTTAAAAGATTTATTTCTGTTTTTGCTTTCTTATTTTAAAGAGAGACTTAAAAACTATATCTAATTCATGTATACATTCAAAGCCATTCAAAAACAGGCATTAAGAATAGAGGTATTGACTTAACTCTAAAGACATGTGAAATGTAGTGTACCTAAATGAAAGAGAAAATTTGAGCAGGCATTCCCTTAATGTAAAGTGTATGAGCAGGAATAAATACTTTCGGTGATTTACAAGGGAAGTACTAACCTTATTTCCCAGAACTACATACCACCAGAAAATGCAGTCCCCTTTCAGTACATTCAGTTGAGTTGGAGGTTGGTGGAGGGCTAATGAAGGCATCCTTATGAATTTCAGCATGGATTCCAGGACGTAGTATATAAGCACTGACCTGCAATAAGGAATTTTGGAATGCTAACTAACTAGTACCAGGTTTTCATTAAGGTGAGTCCTGGGTTCTACATCAAAAGTATATCTAATTTTCCTTCCCCTTTGTGTTCCTAGCTAGAAGAACTATTTCCATGATATGTGCTTAGAAAGGGTGGAGGGGTACAAGAGAAAATGTTTGGCTTGTTATTATGCATTGTCATCTTGCCAGATGTGCTTCACTCCTTGGAACGTGATTTCTTGCTTGGTACTCGTTCAGATTGAAGTTTGTCTTTAGGGGTTGGCAAAGCTTGTAGGTATTAGTCTATGAACATTTGGCTTTATAACCTCCCTCTTAAGACACTGAAAAGGCTTTAATTCACTTATAAAAAGACTCCACAGGGAAGAAATAGCAATATGTAATAGGTAATTTTGTAAAGGAAGAGAAATTAAAATCATATAAAATGCTGACTTACATAGTATATACTAATCTCTCTATCTGTCTCTCTCTCTATATATATATATGTGTATGTATAATGTATATATATATATATATATATACATATATATAATATAACCCTCGATGATATATCATATGTAATACATATATACATATATATTTATATATATGCAAAATAATGCAGATTGACATTGGACACAACAAGACAACAACAACAAAAACAAAAAGAGTCCAGAGAACAGGTACAAAAGTCAGAGACTCCCTTGTTCTCATTGTTAGGAGTTCCATAAATACTAAACAAATAGCTATAGGATATACCCAGAGGGCATGGTATAGATTAGTGGAGGCCTTGTGCTTGCTGACTCTATCTGTGAACTCATATGTCCATTGCTTACTTTATTTAGAAGGCTTTCTTCTCCATCCCATTGTCTTCTGTCTCCTCTGGTTCTTAAAATGTTTTTACCTGCTTTACCATGATATCACTGAATACTCTCAGGAGGGGTCTGATGGTGAGACCTCCACTTTACAGCATTTCTTCTTTAATGTCTGGCTGTGGTTCTCTGAATATATTTCCATCTACTATGCAGAAGTTTTTCTGATAATTACTAAATAAGTCACTGATCCATGAGTATAAATAGAATATAATTTGGAATCATTTTATAGATTTTTTTTTCTAACCAGCAGCATATGATCTTACCAGTGTTTTGTCTTCTATTTACTCTCTGGTCTTTGGTTACCCAGTGTCAGGCATGTGCTCCTTCTCATAGAATGTGGCTCAGATCAAGTCAGATGTTGATTTATTCCTAGTATTGTACTACCATTGCCCTAGTATATATTTTACACATGACAGGTTGTCGGTCAAAATTTTTGTTGCTGGGTTGGTGTCCATGTTTCTCTTTCCATAGCCTGCGGACTCTACCCTTCTGCACCAGCAACACTAGAACTTAGGAGTGAAGGTTCCAGGTAGGTAGCAGATCAATTTCTCCACATTTAACAAGTTGTGTAGATGTTGCCTTCAGCAATAGGGCCCACACTGCAGATCACAACGATTTGTTTTAGCAACAGCCTGGGTTGTTTGGGGATTTTCAAGGAACCCCCTTTCATGGATTCTGTAAACTCAATTGAATATAACTCAGTTCTGCCACTGAAAGACCAAGAGAGGGAGGGGAAATTGTGGTCAGGATCTATTGAAAAAAATAAGAAAAAAGTGTTACTGCCCAGCAGTAACGTTAAAGAGAAGGTTATTCTGGGAAATGGAGTTAGAAGGAAAAGCAACAGTAGGAGAGAGTTTGGGAGAAAATAGGGTGGCCAAAGTTATACCTGTCCACATGGAAAATTAAAAAATTAGACGACAGTCGTGATCGCTCAGCCATCTTCAATTTTATGCCCTGTATGTTATAAGCCAACAGGTAGAATAGGTGAGGTAAAACCCCTCCTACAGCATGCCAGCCCAATCAGTGGCTTCTTTTTTGTCTCTGGAGTGGTGGGACTTCCGATGTAACTGGAACCAGGAGTGAGGCGTAGCAAATAGCAGGAGGTGGGCAGAGAGGTGTGGTTATGAGAGGCAGGCCTCAAGCCAGGAGGGTTATAAAAAAGAATAAAAAATGAGGTAAGAGTGAGAAGAATTCTTAGACTAATAGTTGACCCATTTTAGACATAAATCAAAATCACATACACACACACATATACACATGCAATACACAGATTCAATGTCATCCCTATCAACATTCTTATATACTCTTTACAGACCTTGAAAGGACAATTCTCAACTTCTATGGAAAAGATCAGGGTAGCTAAACAATTTTTGCCTCACCTTAGATCCATTTCTCTTCTGTTTACATTCACAAAGCCACATGCTTCCCAGGGATGTGCAATAAGACTTTTTTGTAAGATGGCCATTTCCCTTGCTAATCTTATGAATCCATGAAGGTGGGAGATTTTTTTCCACATTCTGATATCTTCTTCTATTTCTTCAGAGACTGGAATTTTTTTTAATCATATGTCTTTCACTTACCTGTTTAGAGTTAGTTACTCCAAAACATTTTATATTATTTGAGCCTATTAGGAAAGGAGTTACTTCCATAATTTCATCTTTAGTTCATTTGTCACTTGTATACAAGAGGGCTACTGAGTTTTTTACTTTACCTTGTATCCAGCCTCTTTGCTGATAGTGTTTTCAACTATAGAAGTTCCCTGATGGAACTTTTAGGGTCACTAACATGAACTATCATATCATCTTCAAATAATGATGCTTTGACTTCTTCCTTTCCACACTGTATTGCCTTGTTCTGCTTAGTTATCTTATGACTCTAGCTTAAACAAGAAATAAGCTGGAAAGTTAAATATAAATTTTATTTGATGTTCTGTATAGGCTTACTATAAGTTTCTCTGTTTAGGTTGCTGTATGTCTTTTTATCTCTAATATTTCTAGGATATTTATCCTGAAGGGGTGCTGGATTTTGTTGCAGGCCTTTTCAGAATCTAATGGCATGGCCATGTGTTACTTTTCTCTTTCAGTTTATTTATGTGGCAGATTAAATTTATTGACTTTTGTATATTGAACCAACTCTGCATCTCTGGGATGAAGCCTACTCAAACATGGTAAATAATTATTTTTATCTTTTCTTGGAATCAGTTTGCAACTTTTTAATTGGGTATTTTTGCATCTCTGTTCATAAGGGAAATAGGTCTGTAATTCTCTTTCTTTGTTGACCTAAGTAACCTTGGACTATGGAGCTCACAAAACCTGGGCCACCAATCAGGAAGCACGGCAGAGCTGGACTTAGACCCCATACACATTTGTGGCAAATTTGTAACTTGGTCTTCATGAGGGTCCTGTGAAAAGTGGAATGGGGACTGTCTAGGTTTATGTTCCACACTGTTCCTCTGATTTCCTTCCCCCTAAATGGACTGCCTGGTTGGGCCTCAGTGGGAGAGTATATACCTAGTCCTGGTGGGATTAAATGTTCCATGGAATGGTAGTACCAAAGCATCTCTTCTTCTCAATAGAGAAGGAGAAGATACCATGGTGGTAGGGATTTGTAAGGATGGGACTGAGAAGAGAGGAAGCAGGGAACTGTGATTGGAATGCAAAGTAAATAAAACATAACTAAAATATAACATTGATTTCCCCCCCTCCTTTAGTAAGTAGTGTCCTTCCCTTTGTCTTTCATTTAGTTTTAGTTTGAAGTCTAATTTGTTAGTTTTTAAAATAGCTATATCTGCTTTCTTCTTAAGTCCACTTACTTGCATTTCTTTTTTAATTTTTCAAACCTTTATCCTAATGTAATGTCTATCTATTCATGATGTTGAGGTATGTGTTTTGGATATAGCAGAAGAAAATATCCTATATTTCAATGATCTCTGTTAGTCTTTGTCTTTTGGGGGCGTGTTGAGACCCATGATGTAGAGATATAAATGACCAATGGCAGTTGATTCCTTTTTGTTGTTGTTGTTGTTGTTTGTTGTTGTTAGTGGTGGTGGTGGTGGTGGTGGTGGTGATGGTATTGCTGTTGTGTAGGTATGCTTCCCTTCTTTTGATTTTGCCTGTGTGATATTTATCTTTTCCTTTGTGCTTTTATGAGTGCAGTTAATTTCCCTAGGCTGAAGTTTTCCTAGCATCTTCTGTAGTAGGGCTGAATTAATATGTAAATATTGTTTCAGTTTGACTTTATCATGGAATATCTTATTTTCTCCATGTATAATTATTGAAAGTTTGGTGGAAATATTAATCTGAATCAATATGTGTATTCTCTTAAAGTCTGCGTGTAGCACCTATCCAGGGCTTTTTTGCTATATTGAGAAGTCAAGTGCAATTTTACTGACTTCCTGTATAATTTCTTTGTTAGTTTTTCTCTTTTAGCTTTTAATATTCTTTCTTTATTCTGTACACCTAGTATTTTGAATATTATGTAGTGCTGGGGGGTGGAAATGAGGCATGGAAGGCTTTGTTTTCTGGTCCAATCTGTTTTGATGTTCTATATGCTTCCAGGACACTTATTGGCAACTATTTCTTTGGGTTAAGAAATGATTCTTCTATAATTTTGCTGAAAAGTTTTCTGGCCCTTTGGGGTAGGTTTCTTCTCCTTTCTTTACACCTATTATTCTTAGGTTTGTTATTTTCAGAGTATCCTCAGTTTCCAGGTTTTTGTCAGGAGAGCATTTTTCAGAAGTAAAATTGTCTTTGACTGATTATTAATTTATTTTATCATATGTTTATTGCCTGAGAATTTCTCTTCCATCTCTTATATTTTCTTGCTAAAGCTCCCCTTGGTGGTTCATGGTCAATTCCTACAAATTTTATTTCTATAGTTCCCTAAGCTTATGTTTTATTTCTTTATTTTATTTCTAATTTCTGGTCATATCTTGAACAGTTTGATTAACTTTCTTACACAGTGTATGTTTTCCTGCATTTGTTTAAGATTATTTATTTATTTTCTCTTTCATGACTTTATCATATTCATAAGATTTCCTTTAAGGCTGTTTTCTTGTGCTTTAGCTATAATGGAATAATCAGGACCTGAAATGGTAGAATAGGTGTTTACAAATGAAGATATTTCCCCATTGGTAAGTGATCACATTGTTATAAGATCAGCTTGTCCTCTGTGTTTGGGATTATGAAAGGCTTCAGTACTGAATTATTGCATTTATCTTTCTTGGGTAGATGTATTGTTCTTTGATTTCTGTTTCCATGCTGGATTTTTAGAGTGTGAGATGGCTGTTTGTTTGTTTCCTGGCTACCTCAGCTAATGTGTTCACAGAGAACTGTTTATAGTGTTGGAGGATGTGAAAATGATATGAGTTATGGAAAAAAAGGTTACAGAAAAAAAGTCTTTGTGATCGTTTTGGAATGTGATAAGAGATGAAAGGGAGATCACATTAGGTTACAGATCTGGTACAGATCTGAGGATGATGATAGATCTCAGGTGCAGTAGGAGAGTTGTGAATCTACTTTCAACCTACTTGTTGCCCTGGGAGAAGTGGCTCTTGACTTAGCAGTAGGTTCCTGTTGAAATTAGGGGCTTGGGCAAAAGAAAGTGTGGGAAAGGTTATAATGGACTATCTGTGGGATCCACAATAATATGAGCAGATGGGGGAAGGGGAAGGTTCTATGCATCTTCTGCTGCAGAGGTAAGAATATACTAGGGCATCAGTTGAGAGGAATAGAGAGACAGAAGAAGGTCTGTGGACAGCTTATCTGCTTTTCTGGTGGTCTTTGCTTGTGTTTTAACCTGCTGGAGTTGGGGCTGGAAAACTGAGATAAAGCAGAAGAGGTTAGGAAGGGATGGGCTGTGGAATCCTCAGAAGATTTGGACAGGGAAAGTGCAGCTACTGGTATGTTGGAGGAGACTGGGACTTGAGTCTGGGAGAACAGAGAGAATGAAAATGTCTGAAATAGAAAGTGATTTTTTTTTTTGGTTGTGAGTCTAGTCTTTAACAGCCAAGCCATCTCTCCAGTTCAGACCCTGCCTGGATCTCCCTTTGCTTCCTAGCTTACATGAGGTACATAGACCACTTGTACTAAATAGTTCCACCATTATGTACCTTGCCACCACTGGGGTCAAAGCAATGGAGTACTCATGTACTGAAGTCAAGAGCCAAAACAAATGTTTTTGTTTATTAACTTGATTATCGCAGGGGTTTTTTCATGGTAATTTAAGTCTGATTAACATATATCTGCTCTTCTATTCATAGTCAAACTTGACCATTTTACTGAATTTTGTTAGTTTTTTCTGAACTTATGAATATGCACAATAAATGTTTGATAAATAACAGAAAAAAATGTTTTATAGCCTAACTACAGGGTCAATGTAAAAACAGTTGATAAGCAAAAGACTAAGCACAACTGACAGCTCAATGGATACTATGCCAAGTGAGATACAAAGTAAAAGATTCTACTGATAAGACTAATTAAAAATTACAAGCTTCACAGGTCAAAGTTAAATGTTTATGTATAACCACAGCCCCAAATATGAAGGGGGTGAAAAGATTTCAAAGAATATTAGGAAAACTTTCATAGGAAAGTTATAACAGGTAACACAAAACATATATATATATATATATATATATATATATATATATTAAAAAAGAAAAAACAATTCTAGAAAAACTAAAACACTAGATTATATTGAACTAAAATAACAAAGATGGTCTTAGAGAATAAGTATGGTACAAAGGACCATTGCAGCAGCATCACAGACTCTGCAAGATACTGAAAAAAAAGACACATTTTAATGTTTAGAAAGAAAGCTAAATTCAGTAAAATCATACAAAACATGTAAAGGTAATTATCTGATGTACCACCTTCTGAGATGTGTTTTAGGGACATATTTTAGAGTCATTTTTAAATATATAAAACAAAATATTCACCTTGTTCAAAAGTAATGCAAATGATGATAAGTTATATACCCTTTGAATCCTTTTCAGAAGCTATATACAAGTACAGACTATTGATCTGTGATACTAAGGTTTATAGAAAAGAATATAAAAATAAAATAATCCCCAAAGGAAGGGTAAAGTTGGAACATAGAATTATCATAATTCATATTATACTGTATGTCATCATTAGAAGAAATTATTTAGTTATTTAAAGATGGACAATTTAAAATGTAGGTAACAATTGTTTATTTGAAAAGAAAATATTCATTTTTATAGCAGATGTAACATGGATTATGTTTTTAAACTCAACTGACAAAATAAGAAATAATTAAGGAGAAAATAACATGTAAAACAATTGAAAATTATACCACTAGATAAAGGATTATAGTTTAATATACTTAATACAGATAATAGTTTGAATTATTCAATTTGAATAATTTACTATAACAGTTAAAGGTGACTATCATCAAGAATAGAATAGCATGACCCAAAAATATGTGCTATCCACAAGAAAATAGTAGTTAATTATAAAGAGGCCAGTCTGATTTCTCAGTTATGATCGACATCAACTTGTGAAAATCCAAATAAATAACACTATTGAAATGAACAATGTCATTTACTTTTCTATTTTTATTCTCATTTATATATATATATGTATATATATTTATTTATTTATTTACTTTTAATATTATTAGCTTTAATCCTCCTTCACTGTCCAGATGCTATCCCCCTCCCTTTCCCTCCCCCTACAGTTCCCCATCCCATTCCTTCTCTTCTGTCTCCAAGAAAATGTCCCCACAGCCCTATATCCCACCAGGCTTCTCCAGTCCCTGAGGCCACAAGTCTCTCAAGGACTAGGTGCATCTTCTTTCACTGAGGCCAGATCAGGCAGTGAAGGACTGTCTAGTATTATTTATTGATTTATTAAAAATAATTTTATACAAATTATTCTGATTAAGGTTTCAGCTCGCATTCCATGCAAATATATGCTGTTTTCTCCATGTGTACAAAACCAACATACAAATAAACACACCAGAATAAAACAAAACAGAAAAAAACAAAGAAAAATGAGAAAAAATTATGTCAGTGGTATTGAAAATCAACTTAGTTAGTTATCTACTAAATGTTGGTTTCTAATATTTGGTTCTAACCAAGTATTTTATGCACCATCAAAAACTTAGTTTTCAACACGCAGGTTCACATAAAATATTCATTTTACTCATAATCATTAATGTGGAATACAGATAACTTAAATTGCACGTTAATGAACTACATTATAAATTAAATGTATTAACACTAAACAAGATGTTTAATTAATGGAACAAACTTTATTCTTTAGAAAATGAACTAAATTATATTTGCTAAAGGTTAAGTACAAAGAAAATATTTACAGAGCAGTGGGATTTTGTCATAATGGAATCATGTGTTGTACAACTGGGAAGGTGGAATATTACTATACAAGATTTTCAACAACCATGCCAAGTGTTCTCACACACTCCTTTCATCCCAGAGAGTGGAAAAAAGAGAGTATGATCTTGGTTTGTTCACGTTTAGACTTGTGAGTCAGAGCCTCACAGTGAGACATTTTTCAAAATTAATAAATACAAAACAAAAATAAAGATGAAGTGATAAATCTGAGTATAGCAAAAGTGGATATTAGTATATAGAAGAGTTTTAGTTGTCTTCAGAGAAAGATAAAAACCATAAAATTTAATTTGAATGTGGAGACAGATAACATATCTCAAAAGAGTATGAAATGTCACATTACTTATCTACTTTAGTTCTCTGAATAAGGCAGAGAAAAACACTCTCCAAGAAAGCAATAAATATAGAAAAAGGAAATAAATATGTGTAATGAATGTTTGTAGCCAAGTATCGGAAATGTGAAGCAGGTAAAATCTAGAACTATGGATATGCTTGTGAATGTCTCCCATAGAACAATAATATGTCTGTTGAGGGATTAAACTAGAATAGTTTTAAAATTAAAAAAACACTAATCAGATGTCTCCATGGGTATCTACAACTGTTACATTAGCTACTTGTTTAACAGAAAGTATAGTTTTTATATTACTATCAAAATTAATCTATAACTTTGAGACAATATGCAGAATTGGAGTAAAGATCTATTGAATGGCCTTCATGGGATCAAAAGTATACTAAAATTGTATCAAAAATTAGAATAACTGAAAAGTAATTTGTATTTATTTTATTGGGAAATCATTAATGATTTTTTCCACACTGTATTTTGATATGAAATGATTACAGAAAATTGCAAAGGCTGATAGACAGTGGATTTAGTGAACATTTATAAAAGTGTGACTTAGACAAGTTACCATTATATTATCTCTTCACTGAGCTCCTCTTAATAATGTACCAACTGTTTTTCTTTCTGGTGCATCTCCATAGTTCAAATGACTTGTGTGTTGTCAAGAGAAAGATGAACAGAGGAAATATTGTTGTTGAACACAGGAACACATTTGAAAATGTAAATATGAAATCAAGCGAATCATCCTCCAATCTGATTAAGGTTACAAGATATCAGGATTTTCTACATGCATCTAACATGTCACTTTGTGCTTTTCCAATTCCACAAAGAGCTAGAGGAGCAAAAGTGCTTCCACACCATCATCCAAATAGAAGAGAAAGAAGTAATACATGACTCCGTTCTCTCAGTAGAGCTATTTGCTAATAATGTTCTCTGAAGAACAGGTATATTTATAAGCTACTCCTACACCATGGAGCAAATTCAATTTTCAGATTATTTTCCAGGAAAAATTTCACATTTGAGAAAGAAGAGGAGCCTGAAATATATAGGTTATTTCTAAACTGAGAATAAAATGTTATTGAATTAATAATTTATAGTACTTATGGACACATTTCTTAATAAATCACCTTATGATAACTTATAACATGTATTAACCTAAAACGTTATCATTATTTACTTTCTAAACATAATTTGGAGACAGAAATTATATTATTTTGTTTCCAAAGGGCAAACACATTTGCAATAAAGAATTCTAATAAAGACTCTAAATGTATTTTGTTTATTAACCCAAGGCCCAAGAAAGTTAATCACAAAAATATTTTGAATATTTTTCTTTATTAATGCATATTTTGTATGTATTCCATACCATCTAAAACTACTTTTAAAAGTTCTGAAATATCTTTACAAAATTTAGTGGGTTTCTATTTTTTCAACAAATTTCCATACCCTACACTTGAGGACCCTATTATTGCTCATAACAAATTTCATTGTCAGAAGGTTGGATCAGTCCAAATTTAAAAAGAAATACAAGTTGACTAGAAATTTGCATTTTTCATCAAATAGTACAACTAAATATGTATAATTTTGGAGAAATATAATTTCTAAATGAACATATCAATAATATCAACATACAAGAATCTAAGCATTCTTCCCCTTAGCTAAATTTCCCTTAAAATATTGAGACCTAGCACTAGTGCGTGAATTTATCAATTAAAGAAAAATTAGATTTACTCATTTGTTAAATGTTCTACTACTTTATATTTCAAATAAAAAAGTAATTCCTGACAGCCTGAAACACTATAGTAGTTTTTAATTCCTCTCCATGCATTTACTCTGAAGGAAAATAGCAGTGAGAATGATAGTAAACTTCAGTAGGTCTGTATTGTGGACCATAATGCTAAGGTTATCCAGAGCCATGCTTTTCATCATAGTCTCAGTCTCTCGGGGTCAAGGAAGAGACCCCATGCCTGGTAGAAGCTTATGATATTTTATGGATCAGAAATCATTCAGAATTCTCCATGCCACACTAGGTTTATATCCTGGCACCAAGAAGAAGAATTTCATAAAAAATTTATAGGTTCCAATATTACAGTATTTCCCATTTTCTTTCCAATAACAACAGGGGCACTAAGAGGGGCCTCTGTCAGATTCTTTTCTTCATGGGAATTGTTGTTTTCCTTTCACATCCTCAGATGTAAAAACTGTCAATGTGCTCAGAATTAATTATCCAAATATCCTCGCTGACATTTTATGCATCAGTGATGGTCCAACGCTTCCATAAGAAGAATGCAAAAATAAGCTTTTCTAAGTAAATGGATTGTGTTAAAACAAATACAATTATAAAAAAAAAAAAAACTGGAGAAAACTGGAAAATATTTTTTTCATTAAGATTGCTGTTATTTTTATTTCAGATATAATATTAGTGTGTCTTTAATGACTAATTTCTATGCAGTTGTTAATAATGCCAATGACATCTTCTAATAAAATATGTAATAATCCTTAAGATTTATTAGGAAGCTAGCTTAGGGAACTCTGTCATTGTTTATTCCTTGCACCACAGCTCTTCCACTCAGTCGTATCTTGTAATAAACTTTAATGCATACATCCTAATGTTTTTCTTTGAGAATCATTTCCACAAAAGTTGTATTATTGCATCCATATCCTATTACTGATATGTTTTTCTAAGTCAAAAGCATGTTTATGTTGTAACAAACAAGGTATTATCTATCTCATTTTCCATACATTTAATGGGAACAAGTAAATGGTCAACATTATTAGTGGAAAATAGAGGGTAAGGAAATTTTTAAGGTTACTTTTAGAAATATATATATATATATATATATATATATATATATATACATATATATATTCTGTAATTTCAAATACTTAGTTAATGAATGATGACTATTCAAAAATTTATTCATTTTTATTTATATTATTATTATTATTATATAATAAAATATAAATCTCTAAAATTACAACCCTTTCTTCGTCTTGTGCATGGACAAAGTGCAAAGTTAACATGAACGATTTCAGGAAATGATGCAATGTTCCTGATTAGAACATTGATATGCTCCTATTTCCAAATTCTGTTTCTTCAGAAAGAAAGTGTTAGCCATGTTTCAATAGACATAAATATGATCCAGCCTGCTGAAGAGGGAAAGTGTTAAAAATATGCTAAGGGATGTTCGCAATATACAGCAAATTGCTCACAATGAATATACATTTTATCCCTTCTTGCATGAAATTTTAGAAGTTTACTTTATCAATGAATACTGAGGGTAGTCTAGGACTGTCTACTCTATGACCAGAGAAGCTGAACCACAGTGTTTATTAAGGATGATTATGTACTATCAACAGAAACAATGCACTCCTCTTGACTTATAATCAAAATATTAGAAAGCAGAGCTGAAATATAAAAGACATTTAGCTGAATGAAAGGTCTGTGGGATGCTTCACCTGGTTTAGTTTACATTTTATTTCTCCCAGTATAGTCAGCTTCAGGTGTCTTCTTCATAATTACACTATATAATTAGAGAAGCAAGAAGAAGTCTTTTGAGTGGGTAGGCTGGTGAGCAGGGGGAGGAGGGATGGGATAGGTGGTTTTCAGAAAGGAAACCAGGAAAGAGGATAACATTTGAAATGTAAATAAAGAAAATATCTAATAAAAAATAAAAATAAGTAAAAATATAAAATTGAGATTTAAATGAAAATGATATTTTAAATAAAAGAGGATAATTTCTATGTGAATAAACCCTATTTAGTCTGTCTTGTATGTATTGTCGTGAACTATTAAAACTTCATATTTGTTTTTATTGTCATTGTGTTGTTCTCTATAATCTCTGTTGTTTCTTAATTTCTCACTCTTTACAAAAATCCAATGTTTCTGTATTTAAAAAGTAAGGTGTGGAGCTGGAGAGATGGCTCAGTGGTTAAGAGCACTGATTGCTCTTCTGAAGGTCTTGAGTTCAAATCCCAGCAACCACATGGTGGCTCACAACCACCCGTAATGAGATCTGATGGCCTCTTCTGGTGTGTCTGAAGACAGCTATAGTGTACTTACACATAACAATAAATAAATCTTTTTATAAAAAAGTAAGATGTGAGTGTGTGTGTGTATGTGTGTGTGTATATGTGTGCCTGTGTATTTTCCTTATGTGTGGATATAATCAGTACTGTAGATATGAACTCATGTCTTCAAAACAAAGGGATTTTGCTGGCTGATCTACTCCAGTCGATGACTTGATATAGTGCTCCCTAGCACTCCATACATTTTAAATGTGTAACAAGATTTAACTGTTACTTTATGTACATATAGTATTTCACTATGTCTCCAAAATTATTTTAAATTTTATTTAAATCTATATCCATATAAGATTTACATCCATATAAGAAATTCCTAGTTAAGTCAGAGTTTGATGAAGTTATAAAAATATATGCATGAGTGTAATTACTACCACAGTCAAGGCATTCCTATTTGTATGTCCCTTTCAGCTTCTTTTTTTTTCCTACTAAAAAAATTCCTGGGCAAGTGCTGATTAGATGACTGTCATGATAGTTTCCCATTTCCAATGGATTATATTCAGTCTATACTGCATTTCACAATATACAGCTTTTCTCCATGCTTTATATTTTAATGTGTTATGCTAATTTTGAGAGTTAAATCAGACTTATGTGCTTCATTTATTCTGATGTTCTGTCATATTTTATTGTATGCATGTAAGCACATTGATATTCTCTATTCTCTGGGTAAATTTTATCCATTTTTCCTTGTAGAATTATTTTTCATTTCAGCTGTTATACAGTAACTTTGGGAGTTCTAGTCTTTGACCACATGGCTCAGATAATTTTGACTTGCAGTAGCATTCTTTTGAATTCTTCTTTCTAAATGGAAACATTCTTTCCAGAAAGGAAATGGAGATTCATGAAAGACAAAAGGTAAACAAGCTTCACAGGCTTGGAAAAAGAGTTACTTGGGTGATTCCACAGGACTCCCTGGACCCCCAAGATCTCTCTTGCTATATTAAAAAGTAGTTAACTGTGATGGAAGGAGAATGCCCAGTGGGCCATCAAAGAGAATTCTAGAACTTGATAAGCTGCATGAAAATTGTGCAAGGATCTTTAAAAGAGTCTGCCTGAGAGTGCTCTTCGGTAATGCAGCTGCTTTCAGTAATCTAGGCTCCTTTTAAGTAACTCCCTACCCACATTCCAGTTAAGAAACCCAAGAAAAACTTACTGGTTGAGTGGAGAGATTGGAATGTTATCATTTATTTACCTTATGTGGGAAGTTCTGGCTCTCGGAAGAGCCATTCTTGCTCAGCTCAAAATGACAAAAGACAAAATCCTTTTGAAATCTACTAACATTGTGCACAACTAGCTCCCACCACCACCTACTGGAAGCCAAAATTATCTGAGCCATGTGCATCCTGGACATATATAAAAGGGACCTGCATCTTGCTTTGCCTGCCTTTCTGCTATACTCACTTCAGTATCTTAAATTCTCTTCTTTTTTTTTTTTTATTTTATTTTAGA
>NW_022196905.1:192772967-192826580 GCF_008632895.1 Mastomys coucha
TTGTCCTGTCTCTGATGCCCTGCAAGACCCCTGCGACTCATGGGGCCTTTGCCTCCCAGGTGGCTGCTCCCGGCGTAGGAACTCACTGGAGAGGGGATGGGGGCTCTCACTGGAGGCTCCAGTCCCGGCGGGTCTCTGGTGGCAGATTCTCCATGTGCAAGGGATAGGCGGCTAAGGTCACTGATCCACCTCTGTTAGTTGGAAGCTGAGAGGATCTGGTCCCTGCTGCCCAGCGGCTCCCCTGCGACTCGTGGAGCCTTTGCCTCCCCAGGTGGATGCTCCTGGCTTAGGAACTCACCAGACTTAAATTTTCTTTAATTTATGACTTTTTTTTATTCTGTAAAACTACAAAACTTTGATGAAACTGATTCTGTTTAAAAATATAATTTGGGATAACCTAAATCTGCTAAAACCTAACTCATTGCTCAAAATGTTTGAGAATAAAGTAACTCTTATTTCTAACAAAACGGCTCACTGATTTTCCAATTTTGACTTTGACGTGATTGTTTCTTTGTCCTGCCATGGTTTGCTTTGGAGAGGTGAATGGACATATGTCCTCCATCTCTCCAGGAAAATATCCACAATACAGTATGGCAGAGCAAACTACGTGTATCATTGATGAGAAAACAAAGAGATGGTCGAATGAGGTCCCCAAATCCCTGCAATTCATTCATTCAGTACATTAAATCCATCCTACAAGGCCAATTTCTTAAAAGTGCAATTTCTTCCAACCACACTACATTAGAGAGTGATCCTTTAGTACATAAACTGTTGTGTGGCACTATCCCCATTCACACATTATACTCTGGGAAGTATCTCTATAACCTTGTATCTATTTCAGAGAGGAAAGGAATGGCCATATTCTGTGAAAATCCTTCCAGCTCTTCTCTTGTTCATTCTTTTCTACCTTTCCAACTTTATACTCTGTCAGACTTTTGGCAATTGAAGTTTTAGCTTCTATTGCCCTGATATTGAATATTATTATTCTTATGCTAATTTTCACACAATCTTTGATAATATAACATTTTTAAAAATGCCCTTTGTAAACATCAAGCTCCCTTTCCCAATTCATGCCCAGAATCACCAGCATTTTCTTACTGTGATCCTTCTATCAGAAATATAATTTAACTGCATTTTCTCTAGGTTTGTGCATCTATTAAATTATTTTTAATGTGTTAATTTGTCCTTTGAGGATTTCATACAATATATTTTGATTATATTATTTCCCCACCCCAGTACTTCTTGGTCCCCTTCTACATCCTTACCCGCACATCTTTAGGTTCTTTAGTTAAATAAAGGAGAGTTAATTGCCATGGTCTGTGGTTGATAGATGGAGTGTTACCCATTGAAAGTAGAATTGATTTTCTCTCACAATAGCTATCAATTGAAAATATCTTCATGGCTAAAAGTGTAACCTTGTACCTACTTCCTCTTCTCTGGACTTGGTTTTTTGTTTTTATTTTTTTATTTCTAGTTTGAAAATTGTATAGATTGTTGTGTACATGCTTCCACATCTCAGCGAGCTCTTATGTTCATCTCTCCTACTGCAGATGTAAAACACTGTTTCATTGACATTGTTTACTACCTCTTAGTCTTGCAATATTTCTTCTCCAAATAATGCACTGATCCCAGAATCTTAATAGGAAATATATTTGCACATCCTATTTTGGATTGTGCACTGCAAATGTCTCTCACCTTGATCAGTTGAGGGTCTACTGTTAGAAGAAGCTTCCCTGATAACTGATGTGTGTGTACGTATAGATAGATATGTATTTATATGTACATATATATGTATATACGCACGCACACACACACACACACACACACACACACATATTAGACATCGTCTGCAATAAGAGGATTTTGTATGTCCTCTCCAATGGACTTTAGTGTTAGCAATCCCACCCTATATCCTTGCCTATCTCCTACCCCATTTAATTCTTCCGTTCTCATTTCCCTTTATTATGTTATAACACGATATTATGTTCCCTCTTCTTTAGCATATCCTTACCTCACCCTGGCTCCATAATAGGTACCCAACCCCTCTAAGTAGTCTAAATTAAACATACGTTTCTGAAGCATAAAATATACCATACCATTTTTTTTATCTTTTTGAGACATAATTTAATTGTAGCATTTCTGCCTTCCATTTCCTTCTTCCAAACCTCCCTGAAATCCTTCAAACTCCTGGTCTCTGTCTTCATTGTAATATCATGCACATATGTATTTGTATATACATACATATCACTATATATAAGTTGTTGAGTCTATATAATGTTACTTGTATGTATATTTTCAGGGATGACTATTTGTCACCAAGCGACCAATTGGTGTGCTACTGACCTGGAAAGGATGTGAACACTTCCTTCCAGACGACTAGATTTAATAGTTTCAGAAGACACAAACCAGACTTCAAAGGAGGGAGGCACCAAAATTCATATCCACATATGATAACTGTGAACCATACTAACGGTCAGCTTGGCGTAATAACCCTATGGGTACAATTGGGAAGTGGGGAGGGGAGGGAAGGGGAGAGGAGGAAATTGGATGAAGTTAAAATAAAACTGAGGTATGAACTGGGTCCTGGTATGTCCTGCACTAACAAGGTTACATTGCAGCAGAATGGCCAGGACCTGGCCTGAAGGGTTCCAGCAGCTAAGTGCCTCCCCAAGACCTAGCTAACCTCCCCGCCCCCAGCCTCTGTAATGGTCACAAAGGTCATCTTCAGTTTCTTAGTGGGTCTCTTCCCAGATTATGTTAATTTTAGGTGAAAATTAACCTAAAAGCCACCATTTTCTCAGTAGGAATACCCACCAATCCCGAACTTCCAACAGAAACCCACCAATACCTGAGCATGGAAAACACACCAACTTCTGAGGAGAAAAATCGACCAATTTCTGAGCTCTCCCAAGCTCAGAACTTGAAATTCCATCAATCCTCACCCTGGAAAGCTCCACCCTAGAAAGCTCCGCCTCCCAGGAACCGCTATATAAACACAGTGCCTTGTCCAATACCTTGATGTCTGCTCTTTCCCAGAAACATAGACAGCTACTCCTGGATTCATCCCTCCGTACCCTGGACCCTCCAATAAATCTTTTATGAGATTTGCTGCCTGTTGTGACTCTCATCCTTCTAAGAGAAGAAGCAGTGAAGAGAAGGGAAGAGAACAAGAGGGGCTGAGGCACCTGAGCTACTCAGCTGAGCTGGCGATAATCCTCCTCTGGGAGGGGCAACACTGAAGAAAGAGCTGGACAGAGGCCCCTGAGCTCCTCAGGTCAGCTAGGGTTACATTCCCTTCCCTGGGAGCTGCAAAGCCTCTCCTGAGGAGGTTTACTCTCAGAGCTATGTAGTTCCTGAGCTCTCCTGTCTCAGAATGCCTTTCTATTTGGCCACTGTGCCATCTCAGAGCTGTGTGGTTCCAGAGCTTCAGAGTCACAGGTCACCTTCCCATCCAAAGAGGGAGGCCAACCCTACCTAGTGTCTGCTTTCCACGGTTCTTTTTATTATTAACAATAAATAATTTATCATTAGAAGAACATGATAATGTACTTCTACCCCTGAGACTGTCAGCAGGAAGGAGTCTCCTTTGTTCTGGTATCATGAAAAATCAAGAAACTAAGTGATAGTAAGCAATGCATTAGATTTTATTTGGATAGAAGCACAGATAAGTTATTAGCTAAAATATCAAAACACCATAAAGGTATGATTCTAATCTACATGTTTTCCTTTTCTGATAAATTGAAAAATATGAAATATAGGAAATTGCAATAATTCCCTTTCATGTTTTGGTATCAAACAGCCCAAATACCCTAGCCAACACTAAACTTCGCTATTTTTGTGAATAAGCATCAGTTTCTAGTCAGACAGCTTCAATTTCTAGATTTTTTTTTTTTTTTTACAAATCACAACTAGAAAGTTGAATAAATTAATTCAATTTTTGGCTCTGTTGCCTCAGCTACATGTCTGGAATGTTATAGATTAGAGATCCCATTTCATGAAATGGAGATTATTTCCCATAATTAACTCATTACCTCCAGTGAGTCTTACAAGTAGCAACTGTTACAATGACAGGCACTGTTAAGTCACAAAAGGTCAAAGGCATCCAATACCAAGAATTGGGAGTGCTCTGGGAAAAAGAAAAGAGATTTCTGACTCTATATCTAACTGATATTTTGAATGTAAGTCTTTGTCAAAGTATTAGAAAACAGATGTGAATCTAACAGAAAACTCATTTCACACAAAAGGCAATCAGTTTTCACACAATAAGCTTGTTCTTATCTTAATCACTCTTGAGAAACCTTGAAACTCATTTATGCTGCTAAAAGCCTCGGGCACCTATAACACCACTGATAAATTTTGAAATTGAGTAAAATGAAGATAAAGGATGTTACACTTATGTTTGTTGTGATATTTTTGCAGTGTGCAGAGCAAAAGTGCTGTATGAAAAAGTCTATGTGTAGGGATTGGAATCTACTTATTAGAAAAGATAATTAAGAGAAGTATTATAAATCATATAGAAAAATCATTTATTATCCTTTAAATTTGAAGGCAGTGTACATACGCAATTGCATATTACAACACATATAATATCTGGCAAATTATGTATGTGTGAAATGCAGGTCTACAGTTTAATTTTTAAATTTGTTTTTATAAGTCCTCAATTGTAAGTTGTATCCTTTGTTTGTTATAACTCATATAAAAGGTAGGAGTATACAGCATGATTTCCTTAATCTTCTATTTAAAAAAGAAGCAATTATAATCATTGTATGCTTTCTTTTTTTTTAAGTTCTACAGAGATTTGGATTACATAAATACAGAAATAGGAATTTTAGTTTGCAGTGTGTTTTGTTCTTCTCTACATTCCTTCTAATAACTCTTCCCATCATATGAAGTGGATGTCCAAAACTAGAAATCTATATCTTCTGAAAAACTATTACTTGAATTTATTTTCCTTAATCCCTCCTATTCATAAACTACTTTGAAAGGAGAGGCTTCATGTCTATACATAGAGTGCTATATATCTTGTGTAGTCAATCAAAGCTTTGTTGGGTGGCACTTCTTCTTGGTAATCAAACATAATTTAAAATGCAGTCCACTGGTTTTGTTTCTGACTTCATGAGAAGAGTCATAGACATGTTAATGTGGAAGTGAAAGCTCATCTGGCTCTGTCCCTAGACAAAGAGCTATAATTAATGAATGTGGAGAGCAGGAGACAGCTTTTCCTGGGATGATCTTCAATACTAAGTGAAACCAACCCTGAAATCATGTACACACAAGAAACATATTTCTAAGGAAGGTCCAGTAAGTTTGCATTATAAAATATCTAAATACTACAAAATCATGTGTCTTTGAAACTTTAATTCATAATCCTATGCAATATTTATTAAATTCTGAGTGGAGTACTCTTTATTTTATCAATATTTACTCGTTGAAGGAAAACTGTATCATGTATCACTTCTCTGCATGAGTTTAATATACATCCTAGTATTTTTTAATATGGATATGTGTTTTATTTATAAATATATGTATATATTTAACAGTTGAAAATTGTCATATTCATATTCTTTTATTTGATAATAAAAATTACATTTTGAAGATATTTTGACCAATTATCATATGAATTTTTTATATATTTAAGTCATTGAAACAATTACACATGGCACCAAATAAATACAAACTTAATACTATTTTATACTTAATTAAACATTTTTGGCTGTTGTCATTTAACATAACACATAACAACCAATAAATAATACCAAAGAAAATGAATGAATGTGTCATTTTTACCACAACACCATGGAAGATGTAAAACTGTAGAAGATGTGAAAGAAAAAGATACTTACTTCATTAAGTGCAATATAATGTTTCAAGCTCAGTTAAATTTCTATCTTTGACAAACAGACAGTTATATATAAACTAATTAAAGTCACTGGGATCATTAAGTATCCTCTGAGTTATTCAGGTAAGTAGAAAGTTTAGTTTCAGGGACCCCATGTGGGAAACTTACACAACAATGGCTCATCATGCAATAAAATTATGTGTAAGATTGAACTGCCTCAGTTCCTTGTAAAACACAGCAAAAAAATCTTGTTGATAGAATGATCTTATCTTCAAATGAGCTCATGTGAATAATGTCCAGACTCTAAGGTGTATGTTTGAAGTACTTTAAATTTTATTCATCCCTGATTAAAATGTGTCTTATTAGTAGTGTTTCATTGATGATTTTTCATGCGAATAGTATACTCTGTTATCATCATCTTTGCAGGGACAAACAAGAAACCTTTGTTTATAAAATTATTTAACCCTTTGCTCATAAAAGCATCTTACTTAGCTTATGCAAGAAAGTGAAAAAATAACAACAACAATCCCAAAAAACCTTTTCAGACAGAGCTTCTATTGCAAGACCATTAAGGAAGGTAGCAAGGGAGAGTTGGACCATTTCTATTGTAATCAGTTGGATGAAGGATTAAAGTTCTGCCTTTATTATGTTCATTCATTGGTTATAAAGCTCCTGTAGTTAATTTTACACCTTCAACTTCATCTATGAAATATTGCGTATTTTAAAATAAACCTCGTAGTCAGAGACTATGTACAATGTCTATATTTACATAGCAGGTATCTGCCAAATATTAGTTCCTAAAATTCTGACCTGAGATACGAAATGACAGCATCATTATCATGTTGCTTCCTATCTGGAGTGGAATACCTTTTTTCTTTATTTGTATTATTAGTATGTGTGTAATTTTTTTATTAGATGTTTTCTTTATTTACAATATCTTCTTTCCCAGGTTCCCCTCCAAAAGAAAAAAGAAAAAGAAATAAGAAAAATAAAATAAAATAATCTCGTTCCCTCCCCAGTCCCCCTACTCACCACCCCACACTCTCTCACTTCCTGGCCCTGGTATTACCCTACATTGGGGCATTGAACCTTCACAGGGCCAAGGTCCCCTTCTCGCATTGATGACCGACTTGGCCAACCTCTCTTCTATACCTATTATCCTTAAGTTTGGTCTTCTCATTGTTTCCTAGATTTCCTGGATGTTTTGGGTTAGGAGATTTTTGCATTTTGAGTTTTCTTTGACTGCTGTGTCAATGTTTTCTATGGTATCTTCTGCCCCTGAGATTCTCTCTTCTATCTCTTGTATTCTGTTGGTGGTGCTTGTATCTGATTCCTGACTTCTTTCCTAGGATTTCTATGTCCAGAGTTGTCTCTCTTTGTGATTTCTTAACTGTTTCTACTTCCATTTTTTGGTCCTGGATGGTTTTGTTCAGTTCCTTCATCTGTTTGGTTGTGTTTTCTTGTAATTCTTTAAGGGATTTTTGTGTTTCCTCTTTAAGAACTTCTACTTGTTTACTTGTGTTCTCCTGTAATTATTTAAGGGATTTTTTGTGATTCCTCTTTAAGGGCTTGAACCTGTTTACCTGTGTTCTCCTGTATTTCTTTAAGGGAGTTATTTATGCTCTTCTCAAATTCCTCTATCACAATCATGAGATATGATTTTATATCCAAATCTTGCTTTTCTGGTGTTTTGGTATATCCAGGATTTGCTGTGGTGGGAGTACTAGGCTCTGATGAAGCCAAGTAGTCTTGGTTTCTGTTGGTAAGATTCTTGCGTTTGCCTTTCACCATCTGTTGATCTCTGGTATTAGATGTTCTTGCTGTCTCTGGCTTGAGCTTGTTCCTCCTGTGGGTCTGTAAGCCTGTGTCAGCACTTCTGGGAGATCAGCTCTCCTCAAGTAAGACCTGTGTGCAGTGGGCTGTGGATCAGTCATCCCTCCTGAGTCCTGCGGTCAGAGCAAACCCTGGAGACAGGCTCTCCACTTGCAGGGAAGGGGCAGAGAGGGCTGTGGATCTGCAGCACCTCCTCCTAGGTCTCATACTAGTTTTAATGCTTAATTCCATATAATATGTGTATTGTCTCAAATGCATATACTTACTCATAACATTGAGTTAAATTCTGTAACAGAAACACTGGTCAACCAGAAAAGCCCATTTCTCATATCCTTGGGTACCTGACAACGGCAAGAAAAGTTTTGCATAAGCTTTTCTGGTACCCCCTTATCTATTACTATCACTATCACTCATTTTTTTTCTATTCTGTACTTCTTGAAATATAAGTATAAACTGAGATTTGTTAGTAGATAAAACTATCCCATACTCACTTGAATTCAGTGTTGCTTCTCTTACTAGAATATGAAATATGCCTACAGAAATTAATCCCTCACTGCTCAATCTAGCCTAAGCCTAGAATCCTGGTAAATATAGATTTTTAACTAATACATAAATTAATTGCTTGTGATTTTCACTTCATGTTTTTATTAAAATATCGTGAGTATTATACCCATTCTTCTATTTGCAATATATTATTGTTTAGGTTATGGGAGACATAACAAATGCAGAATATATTTAGAGCAATAAAAATCCTATGTAATATAGAAGTTCACTTTGTTTTCTTAACCTTTAAATATTTGTATGTATTTGTTTATGTATGGGTATGTGTGCTCATGATACTCAGTGTATATAAAGGTCAAAGGTCAATTTACTCGATTCTGTTCTCTCAATTTTCTTTTTTTTTTTTTTTAATTATATATTTTCTTTATTTACATGTCAAATGTTCTCCCCTTTCCTGGTTTCCCATCTGAAAAAACCCTATTCCCTCCCTCCTACCCTGCTCACCAACCCACCCTCTCCCATTTCCTGGCCCTGGCATTCCCCTATACTGGGGCATAGAGCCTTCACAGGACCAAAGGCCTCTCCTCCCATCAATGACCGACTTGGCCATCCTCTGCTATACATATGCTGCTGGAACCATTAGTCCTAATATGTATACTATTTGGTTGGTGGTTTAGTCCCTGGGAGTTTTGAGAGTACTAGTTAGTTCATGTTGTTGTTTGTCCTAAGGTGCTGCAAACCCTTCAGCTCCTGGGTCCTTTTCCTAGCTCCTTCACTGGGGACCCTGTGCTCAGTCCAATGGATGGCTGTGAGCCTCTACTTCTCTATTAGTCGGGCACTGGCCGAGCCTCTCAGGAGACAGCTATATCAGGCTCCTGTCAGCCAGCACTTGCTGGCATCCACAAGAGTGTCTGGGTTTGGAGACTGTATAATCTTGTCTAATCTAGGTGGGCAGCTTGTATCATTATCAATTGGCTCTGAAATTACTGAGTGGGAATCTTGTGAATCGAGAGTTTATTGATATATAAAACTGACTGATAATTATAAGCTTTAAGAGTTTTGATTACTGGATTAAGGGGATTTGTGACAGCTAGCCGTAGCAGGTGGATAATTTCAAAGGTATAAGCAGCTCTGAGACAGGTAAACCACAGCTGGGAAAACGGCAGCTTGAAGCTAGCCATGGAGACAGCAAGACCGCCAGTCCAGAGAGTAGCTTGCAATAGTGCAGGATGGTGCATTTTTTAAAATATTTCCCGCAAAATGTGGCACACAACATGGCGCTCAAACACAGACTGAGCTAGCTAAGCCTTTTTTCCCCAAAAATAAGTGAACTTTAATAGATATTATTTTATATTATGTAGCATCTTCTTCAATAACCTTTTAAATGCTTTACAGATTTCTTTTCTAATTAATCCCCGCAACAACCCTGTGAGGTAGGTATTACTCCCATCTACAAGAGGGCAACTGAAGCGCAGAGAGGTTAGGTGACTTGCCCAAGGTCACACAGCTAAGCTCACTGGACAGCAAGCATCCCAGTACCTGGCCTCCCAGCCACATCCTCATGAAAGAATCTTTAATGAAAAGCATCTTTACAGAAATATCAGGAGAAATGTGTTATGAAAGTGAGGTCTTCCTACGGCCATCATGGAAAGACAAACTTGATGCTGATGGCTGAGGCCATAAGGCCATGATAGCACATTTCCTTGCCCCTTCCTAAGCCACCTGGCTCCAGCCTTAAGTAACCTTCTAAAGGTAAAATTCCCATGACAGAAGCTGCATGTCTCAGAAATAAGCTTAACTTAGAATATTTACTTTTAGATAATAGAAATTTTTGTTCTAATATACAAAATTTGGGACAGCTGCCCAAGAAAACATGTACATAATTACACAGCCAACTAGCCTTGTCTGAAACTTGCATCTACCCTCATCATAATCACAAACAAAGAACAATCACCTGAAATGTGTGCTGGGCAGATCACCTTTCTTTTTGTCATTTTCTATATCTGCTATTCCTAGTCCCCAGCCAAACCCTGTATGTTCTTTTAAGACTACTGTGTTTCTGATAAAATTCAAATGTCTTACTTAGATCCATCTACACTATGACTAAAAAGTAAATTAAATTTCTAGAAGTAATAGGATAGAAAAAAATGAGTGTTAGGAATAGGTTTGGGTAAGGATTGATACTAGAAATACATATGCAAATTTTTACTGTCATTGCCAGGTCCCTAAACTGAATGAAGAATGGACATGATTGGTGCACATGGTAAATATATATGAATTAAATTGGACATTCTATCATAATAATTTTCTTTATTTATGAAAAAAGTCTGATGTAAATTTAACAATACTAAAAGCAGAGAATAGCCAGAAAGGAAACATATGTATGTGATCCCAGTACTTTATAAACCCAAAAGCAGCATTGTTGTGTAGAGTCAACAGGCCACCTGAAACTGCATGGCAAGACCAGATTTTTTAAACAATAGATGATAGAAGTTATGTACTTTAAAAACTCAAACAGCTAAAAGTTGGGAGCAGAATAAAAGACAAATGTTTATTATTTATTTTCACAGATTTGCAACATATCAGGATGTATATTTCACACATATTGCTGCACAGGGTAATAAACACAACTGTACACAAAATGCCATTGATGAGTGATGAAAATACATATTAGCCAACTTGTTGATGTTGTTTGTTTCATCACTATAAGGAAATTTCACTTACAACCCTAGCTTTCCTTAAACATATAAATTCTCTATCTACATAGTTCTATTTTTCCTTAGTAATGATGATTAAAATGAAAAGAACTCCCAAAGCTTAACATAATATCTCAATATATTTATCTTAACAGTACACATTGAGGTGAGTAAGAAGATAGCTCAAAGGGAAATGTGCTTGCCCCCAAGTCAGACCACCTGAGTCCAGTTCCTGGAAATGGTTATCTAACCTTCAAATATGCCCTGGCAACTAAGTTTCCCACCATCGTATATATTTTAATATATTCAGCATACTACAAAATAATAACTACATATATGTATTAATATGCATCTAATTGAGATGAGAATAATAAAATCAGAGACACTGATATCATTTCCAACCTTTTCATATTACACAGCACTAAGCTGTTTGTGGCTTTGTGTAATTATCTCTGCTACAAAGCAAAGTTCCCTTTATGTGGGGTGAAACTATGTGGTCTGGATGAACAAGGACAAATATATATGTTGTAACAACACATGAACTTTTAAAGGTTGCTTCATAATTGCTAAATAAAATAGTGATGGCATTCACCCAACAATATGTTCTAGTTCTACTTTGCTTTGGTTTTAAAAATAAACACAGTGTGGAAACAATCAGATAACTGTTTGCATGGATCTTCGATCAGCATATCACCAGTTTAAAATATCTAAAAAATTTAAATGTATCACTGTTTTCAATATTTCAAAATCATTTGTATAACAGTGTCCAGCAGATACTCGCCATCTTCAAATTGTTCAATTTGCTTTCATTGGCAAACCCCCAGAGAAATAAAAGCAATAAAGGCTTAATTTTAAAAATTATTCTTGTTTGCTATTTTCAATCAAATTGGAGGACACATTTAGACTTATCCTCCAGATTCCTGCTATATTTCTAAATGTTAATAAAATAAGACAATTATCTATGCATTATTTTCCAAATGTGTTTGCTTTTGGTGTGTAGGGTAAGTTGGGTGCAGATGTGCATGCATACCCTGGTGCATGTGCAGAGCTCAGAGGAATATTGATGTATGGCACTTCTTTCCTTTTCCCCTGTGTGTTAAGGGATCAATTTCAAGTCCTC
This sequence comes from Mastomys coucha, assembly GCF_008632895.1. Lineage (NCBI taxonomy): Eukaryota > Metazoa > Chordata > Mammalia > Rodentia > Muridae > Mastomys > Mastomys coucha. Next base: position 192,784,957 of record NW_022196905.1, read on the forward strand.
AGTCTTAGCTGTAAGCACCATTCCTTGCTGAGCCTTCTTACTAGTTCTCTCTTCTCTTGAGGATTTTACCATATGCCACATTATCACACTTTATTTAGTTTCCCCAAGAAAACGTTCAATATTAATATATTAGTATAATTGATACTTAGGCCTCACAGAGTTTAAGAATTTCACTGATGATAACTATTTGTTCAGAAATTAAAAGGCAAACGGAGAAATAATGTTTCAAAGTTGCTAAATAATCCTTCCAAATTATATTACGATGAAAAGAATTTGAGTCATCTTATCTTAAGTATGAGAAACCATCATTCCTTAAAGAGCACACAGGTTCTTTAAAATACGATTGATTCCAAGGTTTTACAATTTAGCAGTACTACTTTTGGGTTTGCATATTTCCAGAGTACTTTGTAAACATATATTCTTCTCTTAAATAACCTCAAGAAATATGCCTCAATAGCAATTCGGTGGCAATGTAACAACCAAATAACAAATGTAAGATTGTAAGTTAGAACATAAAGTTGCAATTCTCCTGGTAACATTAAGTTAGCACTATTCTATAGCCTGTCCAATAAAATATGCATTTGGGATGCTAACTGTTAACTTACAACACTACCTATTATATATATTGAATGAGGATGTTAAAATCCCCAGGGAAACCTTAATTTATCTGGCTTTCCATTAGTAAGTCTTAAATTAATAACATTCACTATTAGAAAGTTCTAGTCTCCAGCTGCAGTCATTCTATGCCTGTTTGTTTTTTCCTTTAACATCTTTCATGGATTGACTACCAAATGGAGCACAAGAGAGTTAGAAATATGTTGAGATGATGTTTTATACATTATGTTATTAGCCCCCTCATTTTTTTCTGGGATAATGTTCCGCTATTAGCATATTTTATGATAATATGATAACTGCATTTGATAGAACAACAAATGAGAAAGAAATCCTTGCCAGTTGAGGATCCAGATGCAAAGCTTCTATTCTTGAATTTTAAGTAAAAAATTTATGTACTTATTTAAATAATGATGAGTTGAATCCACACAGTGCCATTGTTTAAGAGTCATGGCACATAGGCAATACTGAAGGGACTCCTAATTGTTAGGGCTCCATGCTTCCAGCTGAGAACAAGATTCTATGCCATAAAATCCACCCTTAGTAACTCAACTACAAGAAATATTCTAATAAACACATACAGCTTCTGATTTATCAAAGTATTCATTTTACAAGCTCTTTTGAAATCACATTTTCTACTAATGTATACCAATACTTGAGTGATCACTAATAAATCTAAAGAAGACCAGAATTAATTCATAGCATGATTTTAAACACATAAGTAATTTATTCCTGAATTACATGATATAAATTTACATTTATAAAAAAGTAAGTGTATGGGAACTGGCTATTATTTTTCAGACAACTTTCCATCCCAAATAATTTTATTTTTCCCTAAGTCTCTGCTCCATAGTTGGTCTCTGCAACTCCTTCCATGGGTAATTTCCCCCCTTTAAGAAAGAATGAAGTGTCCACATTTTGGTCTTCCTTCTTCTTGAGTTTTTTATGGTTTGTGGATTGTACTTTGTGTATTCGGAGCTTCTGAGCTAATAACCACTTATCAGAGAGTGCATACCATATGTGTTCTTTTGTAATTGGGTTACCTCACTCAGGACCCAGCTATACCACTCCTGGGCATATACCCAGAAGATGCTCCAACATGTAATAAGGACACATGCTCAACCATGTCCATAGCAGCCTTATTTATAATAGCCGGAAACTAGAAACAACCCATATGTCCCTCAACAGAGTTATAGATACAGAAATTGTGGTACATCTACACAATGGAGTACTAGTCAGCTATTAAAAACAATGAATTTATGAAATTCTTAGGGAAATGGATGGATCTAGAGAATTTTTTTTTATTCTGCAAATTTGTTGCAAAGAAATTGACGTCTGTAATAGTAAAAGTGACATTTATTTTTCAGTAAAATGAAGACTGAAAAGCTTATCTGTTGTGTTTCCTGCCAACTCTAATATAAATAGACATAAGTATAGCTGCTATGTTGTGTTTCTTGTTCTCTATGACAACTGATGCTGTCATACAGAACAGATAAAATGCATTCACCTTTTGGTAGAGTACATACTCTGTGACTGAAAGTAGTTTCAATCAGGGCATCACTGTTCATGAATTTAATCCCAGTACTCAGAAGGCAGAGGCAAGTGTGTCTTTGAATTCAAGCTCAGCCTGGTCTACAAACAAGTTTCTGGACAGCCAGGGATACAGAGAGAAACCCTGTATTGTCTTTAGACCATGATATTATGTAAGATATTTGATATAAATATAATTATTTGTTGTACTTGCCATGCTGCTAATATATTATTATATTTTAATATATGTGTATTTTTAGTTTCTAGAAAGTGCTCTTAAAATAATTTTTAAGACAAAATAAACTGCATTCCTTGGTCATTGAACTTTCTAGACATTCTCAATGCATTCCATCATAGGAATATATATATATAACAAGATTTCCAAAGTATAATCAAGTATTTGTATATTTAAGCTAATAAAGATTTCTAAAATTATATGACTCATAAGGGTTGAGTCATTACTGAACCTATTTGGGAGAGTGTGTTCCCTTCCTTTGCCAGTTTGGGAGGTTTTTACAATGTGTGCATGTTGTTCACAAAATTGCTTCTTCAGCAATTTTGAGCTCAAAAAGGGTGTATCAACCCTTCCTTTCTCTGTATCCACTCTTCTTAATATCTTTCTATGTATGTTCTTTTATAGGTACTTTTCTTTCTTCCAAAATTTATTTTGTCTTCTAATGAAAATCTTGATGATTCCATGGCAATCAAGATAGACTAAGGTAGTGGTTCTCAACCTGTGGATCATGACCCTTTCTCAGCTGTTGTCTTTTAAGTATCCTGCATATCAGCCATTTACATTATGATCCATAACAGTAGCAAAATTACCGTTATAAAGTAGCAACAAAAATTGATTGGCTCATAACAACATGAGGAACTGTCTTAAAATGTCACTCTAGCATCCCACTATACTGGGGCATCAAACCTCCACATGATCAAGATCTTCCCCTCCTATTGATGTCAGATAAGGCCATCTGAGCTACATATGTATCTGGAACTATGGATCCCTCCATATATAATCTTTGGTTGGTGGTTTCGTTCCCAGGAACTCGGTCATCTGGTTAGTTGACATTTTTCTTCCTATGGGGTTGGAATCCCCTTCCTAGCTCTTCCAATAGGGTCTCCAGGTTCAGTCCAATGGTTGTATCTGCATCTGTATTGGTCAAGTCCTCGTAGAACCTCTCAGGAAACAACCATACCAGGCTCCTGTCAGCAAGCACTTCTTGGTATCAGCAATAGTGTCAGAGATGGAGGTCTGCAGATAGGACAGATCCCTAGGTAGAGTGGTCTCTGGATGGCCTTTCCTTCAATCTCTGTTCCATTTTTTGTCCCTGCCTTTCCTTTGGCCAGGATTATTTCTGGGTTAAATTTATTTATTTATTTTTTAACTGCTAAATTCTCATCTGTCGAGTTAAGATTCAGTATTTGGAAATCCATTAGTCTTGCTAAAACTTATAAAATTGGGTAAATATAAGAAGGTTATCTGAGAATTTGGTTGCTTTATGTGTATGACTTACTGAACTACAGAATTTATATATTTATATATTTATATATTGTGGTGTTTAGGATTAAACTCTAGACTTTACATATACTTGTAAAGTACCCTCACTGATTTTCATACTAAACCTTTAAATTTTCAGTACATGACCTTGCTGTGTCCTATCACAGACTCAAACTTTGAATCCATTGTAACTAAACTTCTGATGTAGGGATTTGAGACACGTATTCAACAGCAAGTTTTAAAACTCTAAAAATAGAACAATGACTAGTTTTTTTTTTAAATAAAATAAATGTTTTGAATATTTGAATTATTCCTGTTTTAAAAAGAAACCACACAGCTGTTATAGTCATTTCAACTGAGAAATAATAAAAAAATCAAACAAAACAAAACTTGACTTTTGTTTAGAATAAACAAACATTCAAATTAGTAGCAGGTAAGCATGGGACAGCTTAACAGACAGGAAGAGGGAAGTCACTTGAATTTCCACTGGAAAATGCATCTGCATATATATATGGATATATATGTATATGAATCATTTTGCATTGCTATCTGTTATCTACAGTTTTCAGAACTGTGAAGTAGCTTAAAGCTATTTACTATGTTGTGGGAGTGGTTGTCCCTTCATATTTACAGCATATGCCTACAGCCAAGGGATGAAGATTAAGCAGAGCATACGCACAAAAGGCTATGAATCTTGGAGACTATCTATAAAGTCATCCTTTACTGATACTATAATCAATTTCACATGCTTTAAGTAGTTATTTAAATTTCTATAAACTGTTAGTATGCATTTTATGGATTTTTTTTTCAGGATGAAGTTTTCCAAATACAGTAAGAAATTTTCCACTGGAAAATTGAATTACTGACTTCAAAGAAAAAGAAACTGCTTTGAAATAATGATCAGGAAATAAGTCTTCAATTTATTTCCAATCTGAAATTTTAAATCTTAGCACCATTGTATTAAAACGTTGATTGCTTGATTTTTATACTTGTTTGTAATTCACTTTCACTAAAAGTATTTTCTGGATTATATGTCTATTGAAGTTTATAGTTGAGCAGAGCTTTGTCTCTCATATTCGTTGGGCAACATTCACATGTACTAGAATACTAAATACTAAATACAGATGAGAATACTAAAGGGTATGTTATTATAACTATGTATACATACAATAAGCAATGCAGTTTTAGCAAACAACAAGCAAGAAAGCAAACAAACAAAAAATGTCCTATGTTATTCTCTAAACCTTTGTCAATATCTTTTTGTAGAATTGGACAAGAGTATCATCCTGAGTGTGCCGCATTTCTTCAGCCTCCTCTAATCATCTGAAGCATACATTTTGCACCAATTAAAATGCAAATTTTATTGGAGATGGAGTGGAGAAAATTTACTCTAAAGAAATGTTTCACCAATTGGCAAAGTTTGTCACGCGGTATAATTTTGAAGCCATAATTGCAAAATTACGTTATTGAAGTTGAAGGAAAGATTACAATACAGTTTATTTAAGATGTCTGAGAATTTTCATCATAAATGCTAATTTGTCACCAAACTAATTTAGGAGTTGGTAAAAGAAACATGAATATTTTCATGGAATTGTCAGTATAACTTGATCATTTGCATAATAATCTTTGCAAGTGACTCTAGTGGTAACCAAGCAACAGCCATCTTGGGAAGTGGCTGCTAATATAAGGTCATCCTAGGTGGGCTCATAGACTGCTTATATCTCTCAGAGAGGGCAGGAGATTGTCATGAGAGAACTGCCTTATCAGTACTTGGCTTTCAGACAAGTCTATAGGTATATAGGCTGAAGGCTAGAGGAAGGTCTTCTTCTCTGATCTGTAAATGCTTTGAGGTTCCTTGCTGTTGAGGGAGGTGTGCCCACATCCTTGTAAGTAATCCCTCACCAACTCTATAAGGAAGCCAATAAACTCCTTCATTTCCCAGAGTGTTCTTTGGCAGATTCATTCCTTTGTTTGTCCTTGGAAATGTCAGAGAAAAAAGTAGACATTACTATGTCTCCCTTGGGGATGAAATTTCAGCAAAACATATATTTGATTTTACCATCAGAGATATGGAGATATCATGAAAAGTTTGCTCCCATATAGCACAAAACAGAGACCAGGTAGAAGACAGAAATGAACTGTGAAATGAAATCTGCCTTCTGAACTTTCAGTGAAATAGTATTTAAAGTCATATATATATATATATATATATATATATATATATATATATATATATATATATATAGTGACTTCCAGCTCTGTGTCTCTAAAGCTTGGAAAAGTCACATTGAATCATTCTTAAGTATCATATGCAATTGCAGTGTTTAAATACTCCCATTTCTTGGGTCATGTAGGCACTTTGGGTTAGTGTTTTATACTTGAATTTATCTTTCCTTCAGCATTTAACATGGTTCAAAATTTAGCAATTGTCAAAACAATGAATTTCTGGAGGCTATAGAATGTTTTTCCTTTTCTCTTTTCAGAAGCCTGAGTACTGTTAACATCAATAGGAAAAAGATTTACAGAGAAACACAAAGAAGTGCAATCTTTGTTCTTTATAAAGCAGGCAGTAGTTCTTTTAATTTACTATTGCAATAAAATGAGAAATGATAACACTTTTCTTAAAAGGGAAAACATATTTTCTAATAGTGGTAATATTTTTAATCACAAATCCCACTTACACAGCATGATCCCAGATAAATGTATCAGAGTATTTTACTATGTGAGTTATTGTCTAAGCTCTCAGTAGCGTACTGTAGGGAGAGCAGATGGTTGGAGTTTATATCTTTTGTGCTTCTTCGTTATTGATGTGGATTATATGAGAAGATAATTGGCAGGGTTTTGCACATAATTGACATAAAATGCTGTTTAGGCTCTTCTCCTATTGGTCAACTTTCTAGGACATCTGGGAAACAATCTCCTGGATTACATCAGAAAAGACATAACTTTCCATCAACTGTATCCTCCTAGAGAAGTGTTAAAAATGCTTTGTAATTATTCATGAATTTCAGGGAAAAAATTCACCTTGATTTTTAGAAAAGGAAAATACTTGATTTGAAACTGAGAAACTACTAGTTAAAAAGAAAAAGAAATTTATTTGTTTTGTCTTTATGTAAATGAATAGAATAGGTAACATTATAAATCCAATTTACAGATAAAGTAAACAAGAAAACAGTATGTCACAGCCCAGTTTATGGCACATGAGATTTCTCCATAAATACCAGTCTCTAACAGAGTATATCATAATGAATTTGCATGCATCACTATCTGTCTTTTGAGGCTTATGGAACACTGGTAGAAGTGTGAATGATGGTAATCTTTAAAACAGCAAACAGAGCACAAAGCACCTATTGAAGCTGGTGAGACATGCTATTTAGTTATCACATCTTCCCTAGTGTATTTACTATTCCTTGCAATTACTGAACTCAAGTGTTTTCCACCGATAACACATTGCCATTATCATATTTTATAAATTCAAAATTCTATATGTCACTTGAATTGTCATGTTTTTTCTGTTCATTTTCTGACTTGACTAAATACCATGTTGGATTCAGCAGTGACAACGAAAGAGGATAGTGGCCATAGACAGATCTTTGACATTTTTGATATACATATTTTAAAGGTACAATGATAGAATATAGAGAAACATGTATCTTCATGGCTATTCTAATGCTAGAAATAAAGCTGCACAAAAAGTATTATGCTTGGTTTATTGAAAATATAAAATTAAATTTAAGCAGATTAATAGAAGTAAATGTACATTCACTGAACAGGATACTTGATACTCATTTGACAACACTGATGTCATGTCATTTCTAGCAAATGTTATAAGTAGTATGCAATGTCATTGTAGGTAATATGCAATGGTAGCCTATATGTGTACTATGGTAGCACCTTTAAATTTACTTTAACCACACTCAAAAATCTGATGGTTAGGGACTAATCACAGAGTTCTGAGGTCAAAGGATACTGCTGAAACACACATAAGCTTCTAGACTCCTGTTGCATACATTATATCATTTCTGTTTCTCCCTAGAATCTGCCTCGTTATTCCTTCTTCCCTCTAAGTCCTATTTACTTTTTACTTCCCTAAGACTTCTTTCAGGAGCTGAGACAATTTTAAGTAAAGAAGCTGTTTGCATTTCACGTATAATATTATCTTTGGCTAACTTCTGTATCTCTTCTTTGCTTAGTTTCCAAATATTACACAATTTTGTGTTATCCACAGCCACTCACAAAAACAAACAGATTTTCTTCAGCAAGTATATCTATAGAATATTGCTCTTAATATAGAATATTTCATTTAAAAAAATCATCAGGTATAGAAAGGATGGGAAAAGGTGAATTAAAATCTAGAAAGTATTATAGCCTGTATAAATAAAATATAATGTAGAAGGATAGTTGGTCACACATACATGGATGTATACATCAAAATAAGCAGTATAAAATGTGATTCCCAATTTAGGAATGTTTCTTTTTGATAACTCCGCTGAAGAATGCTCCTCAGGAGCCTAGGCAAGAATTAGTTTTTTTGTCTGTTTGTTTGCAAATTTTCCAGAAACTAGAAAGATAGAGCAGCAAATAAAGACAGTGGATGAAAATTACATGCTGATTCCTCATTTTTATAAAACTCTCCATTATTTAAATTTCAATAAAGTTAACAAAAATGACAGGATAGGACACAGAAACGTAATCTAATGCAGGGTTTGGTAAGATTTGTGAGTTTCTCATGAATACCTGCAACACCCTTCAACTTCTTTCTTGTCTCCTTATCCTTTCATTAAACTCAAAATAAATCTTTGATTAATTCACATTTATACTCTCCTGTCCTTTCCTTTATAAAACCTCTTAGAAAAATAACATCTGTAGCTACTTGTATTATGAATGATAATTATGCCCCATCCCCAAACTACTTGCATGAAGCTTCTGGGAACCTGCCCCCAGTTGGTTCTGATTGGTTAATAAAGATGCCAACACCCAGTTGCTGGGGAGCACAGAGGGGCGGGATTTTAAGATTTCCTGGGTTTGGGACCAGGAGGAAGAGAAGAGGAAGATGTGCCAGGTTGGGAGAGGGTGGAGGAGAGGACAGATGCCATGCCTCAGAAGAGTGCATGGCAGGGTCCAGGGCAGCCAAGACAGAACATACAATTAGTAAATAATAACTCAGAATTAACCACATGGAGGTTAAGGTGTGGACCAGCTATTGTGCTGTTTAAGGCATATTAAAACATAAAGGTGTGTGTGTATTTGGGATCATAAACCATTGAAGTAGATTGTGAAACCTGCCTCAGTATTTATTCCTAAATTATTAATTCTGCAAATTTCTATTTATTTATTTAAATGTACTTTTATAAATATTTTTAAATGTATGTACATTAAATGTTTTTAAGCCATGCTGGAAGGAAAAAGTAGTTTGATGTTTTTTTTTTTTAACAAGAAACAAATCTATACAAAGGTCCTCAAATTTTGTCCATATTACTTCAACTTACTGTAAATACTGGGAAATGTTGCTCTCAAAACTCAAATTTTCCTTTAAACTTTGATCTCTGTCTGGAATTTCCCATTTTCTTTGTGATCTTTGCCTCAACTTGGCATCTCACCTCTTCACCTGAAAATCTCTGTAGCGATTTAAGCTCAGTGAGATCAGACTTAACTCTATATCCTCCCACCCTGGTCCTGTTTAAAGCATATTACCTAAAGTCTTCTAATCCTGTCTGAAAATATAGACTTACAAGCTTTGCTTTTTTACAGTAATTGCTAAAATCAGAATAACTACATTTCCAAATTTAGCCTAACATCCTAACAGGTTTTTTTTTTAATTTATACTTCTGAAGATTTTGGCAATTTTTAAGATTAAAATAATAGAAATGGATTTCTTTTTAAAATACCAACTGTCTAGATACAAATTTAGAAATTGAAATTATGTATAATTTTACAAAATACTTTTTCCTTGAAGAGTTTAGTTGTTTATTCTTAACTGAAAAAATAGAACATAATTGTCAAATGAGAATTTATTTCCATTATTAAAAGTTGTAAAGTTAAAGTAACAGGTAAACAGGGAAATCTGTGTAGCTTACATGTTACTAAAGAGAAGTAGTAACTCTGTCTGCTCTTTCTCTAAGAAACACATGCTGCTTGCCGTACATTGGAAAGAAGAGTAAAAACCAAATTTTGTCAATTTATAATTTAGCATATGTACACAAACCCCTCTATGAACATTTATATTTGTTCCTCACAAAGATATTTTTTAAATTACATTTAACCTTTTTTTTTTTTACAGTCCAGTCCTCACCCGCCCCCGGCAACAAAAGGATGTCCCCTCCTCTTCCCACTCCCCACCCCCACTCTACCAGACCTCCCTGTGGCCTGGGGCCTCAAGTCTCTCAATGGTTAGTTGCATCTTCACTCACTGAGGTCAGACCAGCCAGTTCTCTAATATATATGTTTCGGGGCTCTCTCATCAGCTAGTGTATGTTGCCTGGTTGGTGGCTCAGTGTCTGAGAGATCTCGGAGGTCCAGGTTAGTTGACCTTGCTGGGCTTCATATGGGGTCGCCCTCCTCCTCACCTTCTTCCAGCATTTCCTTAATTCAACCACAGGGATCTCTAACTTCTGTTCTTTGGTTGGGTATAACCATTTGTATCTGACTCCTTTAGCTGCTTGTTGGGCCTCTCAGGGGGCAACTCCTGTTTATAAGCACACCATAGCTTCAGTAACAGTGCCAGGCCTTGGAGCCTCCCCTTGAGCTGGATCCCAATTTGGGCCTGTCACTGGACCTCCTTTCCCTCAGTTTCTTCTCCATTTTTTCTCCCTGCACTTTTTTAGACAGGAACAATTCTGGGTCAGAGTTTTTGACTGTGGGATAGCAAGCCCATCCCTCCACTTGATGACCTGTCTTTCTACTGGAGGTGAACTCAAGTTCCCTTTCCCCATGGTTGGGCATTTCATCTAAGGTCCCTTCCTCTGAGTCCTGAACTTCTCTCACCCCACAGGTCTCTGGTACATTCTAGAGTATACCCCCACCTCCTACCTCCAGAGGTTGTCTGTTTCCATTCCTTCTGCTGGCCCTCAGTGCTTCACTCCTGCCCCTCCTTCAATATCTAATCATGACCTCCTTTTCCCCTCCATGTCCCCTCTTCCACATAGGTCCCTCCCTCCCTCTCCCCCTCGCCTACCCCATGATTGCTTTCTTCTCCCTCTCAAGTGGGACTTAATCTTCCTCACTTTGTTCCTTTGGCTTGTTAACCTTCTTGAGTTCTGTGGATTGTATCCTGGGTATATTCTGTACAATTTTGTCTAATATCCATTTATTAGTGAGGACATACCATTCATGTCCTTTGGGGTCTGAGTTACCTCACTCAGGATTATATTTTCTAGTTCCATCCATTTGCCTACAATACTCATGATGTCCTCGTTCTTAATAGCTGTGTAATATCCCATTGTGTATATGAACCATATTTTTTGTATTCATTCTTCTGTTGTGGGACAGCTGGGTTATTTCCAGCTGCTGGCTACCACAAATAAGGTTGTTACGAAACTAAACAAAATAATAATAAATAAAATAAAATAAAAGCCGGGTATGGTGAAGCATGCCTTTAATCCCAACACTTGGGAGGCAGAGGCAGACAGATTTCTGAGTTCGAGGCCAGACTGGTCTACAGAGTGAGTTCCAGGACAGCCAGGGCTACACAGAGAAACCCAGTCTCAAATAACTAAAAAAAAAAAAAAAAAAAAAAAAAAAAAACGAACATAGAGTTGCATGTGCCCTGTCACATGGTGTGGCATCTTTTGCCCCAGAGTTGTATAGCTAGATAGATACTCAGGTAGATCTATTTCCAATTTCCTGAGTAAGCTCCAGATTGATTTCCAGAGTGATTGTACTAGCTTGCAGTCCTTCTAGCAATGGAGGAGTGTGTCTCTTTTCCACATCCTTGCCAATTTGTGTTGTCATCTGAGTTTTTGATCTTAGCCATTCTGAATGGTGTAAGTTGGAATCTCAAGGTCATTTTAATTTGCATTTCCCAGATGACTACAGACATTAAATGCTTCTGTAAGTGCTTTTTGGCCATTCAAGATTCCACTGTTGTGAATTCTCTGTTTAGTTTTATACCACATTTTTTGACTGGATTGTTTGGATTTTTGGAGGTTAGCTTCTTGAGTTCTTTGTATATTTTGGTTATTAGCCCTTTATCAGATGTGTGGTTAGTGAAGATTTTTTTTCAATCTGTATATTTCATATTTGTCCTATTGACTATGTCCTTTGCTTTACTGAAGCTTTTCAGTTTCATGAGGTCCCATTTATCAACTTTTAAAAAATATCTACTGATGAAAATATTGATATCACAAAATCTGATTTTAGTTATTAGTTCCAGATGGGTCACAGAAGTTTCATGGCTCAATATTATCTTATTAATCATTCTACATTGGACAACAAATAAACTGACACCAACACAAAATTTTGGTAAAATATAGTTTAATGCTAAAATTGAAGTTTATATCCACTTACTAATAAGTACATTAGGTAAAAATAGATTTAAAATGACTATTTTATTCTTTTAGATATCCCTTTACCATCCCAGTTTCACATTTTTACACTCATGGTATTCAATTTTTATTCCTCAAATACTCTTGCAAGTGGGGAAGCCCTGCATTATGAGCAACCTACTGTGGATCATACTCTTAAACATAAGGGATACTACCTCTCCCAGAAGCTATCAAATGCCAGTAGTTCTTCATTAGTCTGTTTAGTAACATTTATTCCCGTTAAATGTTACAACATCATTAACTATGCACAAATTCACAATTATCTGTACCATTAGTCTTTTTCATAAGTATAATCATCTCTATAGCTATATAATCATCAATTGATATATACCAATATATATGTTTATATATAGTTTCTTTGTATAAATATGAGTACAAGAATACACATACACACACACATATATATATCAAGAATTTTTCTTGTTATTGCTAAAATATAAAATAAGGTAAAGTCAGATCACTCAACTTAATGATGATAAGATTCAGAAAATTGTTTTCTTTGAGGGAAGCCAGAGATATTTAGATTTAAAAGGAAATTAAAAGGGTAAGTGTGCTTGTGTTAGAACCAGTCACAAAACTCCATTCTCTATATTGATGAAATTAGGAGTAAATTTTTAAGAAAATATACACTCCATCTTTTCTTTTTCATTGCACAAATCTTTCAACATATCTATTTGGTCTTGAACTAAGCCAAATTGGTTTTATATATCCTAGTCAGATATTTTAAATTATTACTTACTTTAGTTAATTGAGCCTAGAAATTTCCATGCTATTATCCTTACACATAGATCTCCCCTTTCCCCTGTGTTCTAGTCTGAATCCAGAGATAACTTTGTGAAAGGATTTTGTATCTCTATAATCTTCCTAGCATCTAGTTAAATCCAGTCTTCTCCTCAAAAATGCTTGGACTCTGAAATCCACTTCTCAAGCTTTTCTGTTCTTATATTTACTTCTAGAGGCTGTCTTTAGGACATGGCTGCCTGCTGGCTGTTACAGCATTTAGGTGGTATAGTTAAGGGAATCATGCAGAGAAAATCCAGGAAAGGAGTCTTAAAATCAAAGGATTTCACAGAGCCAAAAATTCAGAAACAAAGCTGAGGTTATAAGCTACAAAATGTGATGAAGTCTGTTCTCTCCCCGGATAACTTTGAGAAAGTCAATAATTTTGTAAGATTCAGCTTATATTTTGTCTATGATGAAGAATATCTGAGAACTGACATCAGAATTGATGTGTTTTTGTGTGCAATAATAAAATGCTAGCATTTTTCTGTATAAGATTGCCATTACATGGCATAGCAAAATTACATGCATGCTTAATCATCAATTATGTATTTCTTATTTATATCTAGGTCTCTGGGCTTTAACATATTCACTAATATATACGAGATACTCTGTGTGCATTTGTTAAATAAATGAGAAAATTAATATACCAAGCACAAAATTTTCATAAACATCAAGGACGGAAGTAACTGTCTAAGGAACTAAAACTCAGGGATTTTATACAGAAGTTATAGGGTAGAATGGAAAGAGACCTCTAGTTAGCACTGTTTATCTGACTGGCTAAAATATAGTACTTATTTCTTATCTCACAGAAAATCTATATTTATGAGGCTAGAACATGGTGTATCATTTAAACAATCATCATGGAGTAGCTATTATGTGGTCTAGCATTGGGCTATGTGAAAGGACTCCACGGAACAAAACCAGAAGTCTTGGCAAGGAGACTATGGATAGTCAAGATAAGAAATAAATACTATAATTAGAAGTCATGATAAAAATGGAGCAAAATTATAGTATGCATGAAACTAAAATGCCTACAATGGCTTGGCAGGCACAGAGTAGGACTTCAATAATTATGTACTCAGTGACAAGCAAATAATAAGGAAATTGAGACATTGATGAGAATGTCCAAAGAAATTACATTTAATATGCATTCCAATGTGAAAAAGAGAAATTAAAAAAATGAAAAAATAATTAAAAAAAAAAGGAAAGAGAATCTCAAAAACAGTGACATCCCACATAGCTTAATAAACTTAAAAGACAGAAGAAAGATCAATATGGCCCTCTGGATTCTTTGGGGAAGAGGGAGTGAAAGTCATGCACATATATTGTGAACATATTTTTTAAGAGGGAAACTTGCAGAATATTAAGCAAGTAGGGATAAACTCATATTTTCAAAATCATATCTTGCCTGTTTTTTAAGATATCTTTTTATTTATATTTTATGTGCGATGTATGTACACCATGTATTTGTGGTTCGTATAGAGGCCAGAAAGAAGATATCAGATGCTCTGGATCTGGAGTTCTAGTTGGATGTGAGCCACATGATGTGGCTAGGTCCTCCAAAAGAACATCAAGTCTTCTTAACCCTGAGCCATCTTTTCAATCATCTATGGCTGTTCTGAAATGAAAATGTTAGAGTAGAGAAGATTAAAATGTAAAAGTTTAAAGTTTCAGGAAAATAAAATTGTGGTTTTGTTTTTTTTTTTATAGTAGATATAAAGATGAGGAAAATAAATGTAAAAAAAATGAGTTGGAGGTCAGTTCTTGAGCAAGTTTAAAGCTTAGGTTGAAGGAGTACATATATTGGTATGTGTGCGAATTTGTGTGTGTGTGTGTGCATGTGTATGTGTGTGTATGTGTGTGTGTTGACACATAGAACATTTGACAGCTTTCATATTTTGAAATATCAAGATAAAATTAGAGGTAACAGAGTAATTCAATTAATATGTCATGGTGCTTAATAATAGTGATTGTCTTCTTATACCATGACCCTTGTTTTTATAAGTTTGCTTTTCCTCAACCAAAAGTATTTTACTAGTTTTAAAAGCTAAAATGCTATGATTTACCCCTGATGCCATAAGGCCTCATGCAAGTCCAAAGGAAAGAAGCAAGACATAGTTCCATTCAAAATAAGCACCATGGACCAAAGGTTAACTTAACCAGATTGGTAATGGTAATCTCTAAGACTTACTGCTGAAGAAGCTTATGTTTTTTTTTTTTTTCTTTTTCCTGAGCTCGGGCTGGCTGGTTCAACTCAGCTGTTGTGGCTCATACTCTTCTCCAAGCTGACTGATTTAAATTGGTTTCTCTCAGAAGGAATCGCTCTACTTGACCTCAAACTCTGGTAATCTGTTCTGATCTTCTTGGCTCCTTCTTTGGCTCATTCACCTGCAAACTCTGTGTGTAAACTGTCCAGGTTAAAATTCTCACCACCTCTACTCTCTCTCTCTGCTTCCCTCTTAAGTCACCTCTTTGTCCTATCCCCACTGAGAGTTGGATATCTTATTCATCACGTTGCCCAATTGAACATCATTTTTAAACATGGCTGCTTCTTTCTATAAGCTAAGCTTACTTTCATTGTTTGAGATTAAAGGTATGTAATAAGGATGTGTCTGCAGTCCAGCCTGATTCATATAGTCTTTGAGTGTAATCTTTTGCCCGAGCTGCCATGTTGCTGAAATAAATTCCTCAACAGGCAAGTAAGTCTAAGGGTTCAGTAGTGGCATGCATTCCTTGGCAGTAACTGAAAGCTCTCTACTTGGATTTATGATTCTCTCAACAAAACAGAAAACATGTCTGTTACTTATAAGCTAGATAAGTACCCAGGGCTAGTGAAGAGAAATAACCTACATAGCATCCCCATATTCAAAAGTTGGTAAACATTTGTTATATTTCTAGCTTTTGACTTCTATGATTTATGTTCAGACTATGATTAGACATTCCTGTGCACATTTTTCAGTGATCATTCGGGCATTTTTTTTATCTCTTATACAAAATAAGCACTAAATTCCAGAATAACCTTGTTTCTACATATTTTATCACAGAGATATTATACCTTTTTCCAAAGTTGCTACATAATTTTTTATTATTATTAGAGAGCTGTATACCATCCTTAAATGCATGATTACTAAGGGAATTTGTTAAATTATCAGTAACAAGTGATTTCTTAATTTTGAGTCTTACAATTTTTATTTATTTTTTCAGTAAGACCTTTTCAGTAATCCAAATTACAAATGTTTTCTTAAAGTTGATGGACTGTTTTTCATTTATGAATAGTTTATATAAAAATAAACATAATTATTAGCTATATTAGATCAGATTTATATATTATTTCCTTTGATTACCCATGTCTTTATGTCACTTATTAGCATCCTTTACCACTTTTATGTGTATGAACACTACACCAATTTTGCTGTCCTCTATGTTTTTTAATTATGAAAGTAAGACAAGTATAAATTTAGCAAACACCCTAAACAGGCTTAATTTTGAAGCCAGTTCCAATCATGTGGATGCTCAAAGATATCCCACGTACTTGAGAATTTTCTACATGCCTTCATAGACGTGTCTGAAATCATCACCATGAGACATTTTGGCTCAGTTATGTACAATTAAGTCATCCAAAGAGATATAGACTTAGGGCAGGCTAGAGGGATAAAGCAGCTCCTCCACCCCAATTGTGAAGACTTCCAACTGAACAGGGCAGCATTAAACCTTTAGCATCACATCAGCCTGCATTAGTATATGGACCACAGAACCAAGGCAAGTCACTTGAGCTAGAATATCTAGACTATTTAGGGCAGTGTGACAGCTCATGTGGGCTAATCTTGCTTTATTGTCTTTCAGAAAGTTTTAATGCCTGAAAAATTGATGACTCTATTCTGCAACTGCATGGCTATCTGATAAGCACCCATGTACACAAAGTAATTCTGTCTTTATATTTCAGACAGAAAAATCATCTTCCGTTTTATATGATTCTTTATCATAGAACATTTTTGTCTCACTCAATTTCACCTGGAATTTCTTGCTTTTCTTTTCTTTTTAACTTTCTTTCTTTTCACTTTTATTTTCTTGGTACCATTGAAAATAACTTCAGTAAACAAACATATAAAATAATTACTGAAGTTGTACCTTAGACTTGGAATAGTTGATATTTCCTCTTTCAATATGAAATAAGATACTATCATGTTTTCATAGGTAAATAATTATCAAGTTGAAACAATACTTTTCATTTTATTTGATTGAAATAATTTTGAACCATTCAAATGTTTTTAAGTATCCTTAAGAAAATTGGATCTTTGCTATGTGCTATTTGGACAATATTTTTCCTTTAATACTACTTGGTCATATTTTAATATTTCTTTTAAAGTCTCTCAATGTCTGTTTGTTGGAATTCCTTAGCTATTTTATGTATTAACTTAAAATCATTGACATGCTCTTATTTGTTGAAATATTTTCTATAGTTATCATTTTTATTTTATGCTTAATCAAGCATTACTAGTCACACAGCACTAAAGCCCAAAATCTCTACACTTATTTCTATGTATCTATAATCATTGCAGTCTGTTTCAGCTTTTACCTTTCCACTTAAAGATTAAAAATTAAAGAAAAACAAAAATTCCCAATGAACCAAACATGGACAGTTTCAACCAGACCTGTTGCTTTTAGGATATGTTTGAAAGAACCACAAAGAAGTAATTGTAGTCTAAAGGGCATTGGTGGTATGAAGACATACAGTCTATGGGTCTCTGATCAGGAGTTTTTATTTCCCTCTAAATGTCAGAAAAATTGATGAAACTCCTCCCTGTGTGACAATTCAGAGGGAATGAAGGGACCTTGGAAGCTGTTTCCTCTGCCAATTAGAGAAAACTTAGCATCACCAGGCTCTATCACACACAGGATGCATCTACAGATAATTAAGTTCAGAGACAACTGAAAGCTGAGCAATTCAACTGATGTTCTTGCTTCTTTAAAGACTTAAAAAAAAGAAGGAGAATAAAAAGAGCAAAGGGAGACAGATGCTTCTCTGCAATTAGTATCAATCAGTTCAGACACAGAAAGTGACCCAGCCAATGTCAAAGTAGTTTGGATCGATCAGCACGGTTTTCATGGAGGTGGGACATAGAAAAAATTCAGGGAATTATTTGTAAAAGAGCTGGATAAAAGGAAAAACTCAAAAGGGCAGAAAAGAAACAAAACAAAACAAACAAACAGAAAAACGTATCTCTGAGGGCATCACTTAGGAAGGATTCAAATTGGAAAAAAAACCTGGTAAACAATCCACAAATAGACTTATGTTTGCAGCTTGAATTGGCTATAATGTGAGTTAAGTTTTACACATGCATTGACTGAATACTGTGGGCCTCATCCTTCTTCAATAGCTCTTGTGGTTGTTGCTGCTGTCCTGCTCACTCACGTCACGGTAATAAAAGTTTGTTTTCCAATGAGACAGTAAGAAAATCACATTACTTACATTCAGTGCTGCTTTAAGTGATTGTATACACAGTGACTATGCATTAAAAATGAAAAATTTAAAAATATAGTTACGATATTAAAAACAATGACATCATAATGTTCGCAAGAAAATATATGGAACTAGAAAAGGTCATCCTAAGTGATGTAACCCAGACCCAGAAAGACAAACATGATATGTATTCACTTGTAGTTGGAATACTTAGTCATAAAGCACATGTCAACCATGCTACAAATCACAGACTCAAAGAACCTAATTAACATAGAGGGTTCAGGGAGTGCACTTGAATATCACAGAGAAGGGGAAGTAGAATAGATATCAGGTATGGATGAAGGGAGGGAACTATGTGGGTACTGGAGTCTGGATACAATAGGGTTGAGGTTCGGGGAGGATGGAGGGAGAGTACTGGGAGAGACAACTGTATTGGGGTGTGAAAGGCATCTCTGGGATGAGCTAGAAACCTAGGACAATGGGAACTTCCACGAACCTATGAAAATGGGCCTACTGTATCAATTGAGTATATAGAAACTTAACTATCCATCTCCTATAACTAGACAAGGTTTCTAATGGAAGGATTGGACACTGACCCTGTTACAAAACTTTAGACCCACAAATACTCATACCTACAAGATATACTGGAGTAAAATATGGAACAGAGTTTGAGAGAAGGACCCAGCTTTAGCCTCATGCCATCCATGAAGAAGGGGCTCATCCCTGACATGGTTAATGATATTCTGCTATGCTTGCAGATAAGAGATTAGCATAACTGTCATCATACAAGCTTCATTCATCAACTGTTGGAAACTGGTGCAAAGATCCTCAGCCAAACGTTAGGTGGAGTTTGGTGAGTCCTATGGAAGAGAGGAAGGAAGGCATGAGGAAACCAGGGTTGACAAGAACACCACAAGAAACTGTAGAGAATCAACTAACCTTGGCCTATACAGACTCATGGGGACTTAAAAGCCAACCAGACACCATGCATAGGGTAGACCTAGGTCCTCTCCACATATGCAACAGTTGAGCATCTGGATCTTCATGTGGTACTCCTACAGTGGGAGAAGGGGGCTATTTCTAACTACACTGCCTACCTTTTTGGATGTCTTTCCTCTAAATGGGCTGCCCTATCTAATAAGAGTAGAAAAAGATATGCCTAGTCATACCTAAACTTGATATGCTAAGGCTTTTAGATATCTACAGGAAGCCTCCCTTTTTCTGAGGAGTAGAGGTAGAAAGGTGGATAGGAAGGGAAAGGAGGGAAAAGGGAGGAACTGTGAGGATGGGAAGATAGGATGGAGGGTAAAGCAGTGATATCTATGCTAGAATTATGAAGCATAGTCTAATTTAAATGTACACCAGACTGAATAGACAACTATCACCTTCAAGTTTTCTTGCTTCTGGTTTTTCCCCCAATTTTTATTTGTTTTCATATTGGCATATGAAACATTTTTCTAGTTACAGCATCAGAAAATTTAGAGCATTAATAAATACAAATGGTCTTTGTGAAACTTCCACATGCATTTATCAATTAATATTTAGTCAATAATAATTAAAAATCAGGTTCATGAAATATGTAATGCATTCAATCTTTCACTGAAACTTCATTTCCCAAAACTGTTGTTTTAGAAGATGCTTAGTGGGGTATTTGGCTTATGGGGGTACCCTTGTACATAGTGAATACATTTTTGTAGATTGGATGAACTCCCAACATAACAGGTGGTGACAGAGCAAGACTACTCACTGTAGGCTCAACTCTCTTCTCACCCATATACATATCTTATTTCTTTTCAATTTGTGTATGGTCACTTGGTCCACACTGAAGCCGAGTAGATGGACCAGTCAATATTGGCCAGCTTCTAGAACTCTGGGCTAAATAAGCCTCATCATCAGTATTCAGCTAGCCTACTATAGCCTCATAAAATGGACTTAGCAACAGTAGTGTTCTATTTTTAAATAGTTCTTCATATCTTTTCTTTCATAAAGCTACACAGATTATCAAATGCCTTTCAAGAAACGAAACATTGCAATAGTACGTAATATATACGTAATGTATATTTTAGATATAAAATGAAACTTTATATTTCCAAAGTATACAATGGCTGTATACTTTTTATTTCATTTAGTATTAATACTAAGGCATATTGACTTATTATAATAAATTTCATATCTTGAAAAATACATGCCTTCCATCTCCTTTTAATATTTAAGGAATCCATATGATTTATGTAAAGAAAGTCAAAGTTATTGATTTCTCTGGTTACTTATACATTAATAGAACTTGGTAAAAAGTGTTTTTAAACCCATGATAGAATTTCTTCTTCTAGTACAACTAATACTGCTTCTTTCAGCTAAGCTGTATTTATCGGATGTCTACAGAAAAACACTATGATGCATTTCCCTTTGGAATTAGTATTTTATCTTTGTGAAGTCTTTCAAGAGCTGCTACTAATTGCCTGATTCAATTTAAGTATGTGTTGCTTGAATTATTTAATTAATAAAGATAAATTTATAAAGTGATAAATGTATTACTTTGTCACTCCTTTCATATATATTATCTAGCAAAGTTTAATGTATATTACCTCTACATTCTTCTATCACCTATAATTATTTTTCTTACTTTTACAAATATAATATAACTTCACATTCTTTCTCTGGCAAAATGCTATACCTTTATAATTTTTATAGTTCTTGGAGTCTCCCACATTTTGCAAACTTAGTTACTGGAAGATATTTAAGTGCAGTGTAGTATGGTTTTGATCTTGGTTTTGTTCATTTGTTTTGGCTAATTTCTAAGCTGTTTCAGAAGATGGTCCATTCATATATATTCTATTTAAATTTAAAAATATTCTATTTATACTCTATATCTAGATTTAACATATTCAAAAGTCCTAGTTCCCTTGTTGTGGATGATATTTAAATGTCACGCCTTGTTAAATATGTGTTCCTTGCACTGTTTTCTTTTGCTCTTTCTCTGAGCACAACACTGCAAAGCTATTTCATTGAAGATCATGATTTTTCCACTTCCAATTTATCATCAAAGTTTGCTTCCTTCTTATCTCTTGTGCTTCTGTATGTTTCCTTTCATTGTACTACAAATTATTGATTCCAAACTATATTAACCTTAAGTCACGTAGTTAGTCTTGCATTAAAGTCTTCTAATGAAGATTATACTGATATTATTGCCAAACTACTAGGGAAGGTAAAAATTGTGGATTTTACAGGAAAGGATTGTGCTAGAAAATGCAAAAATTTGAAGACCATGCTGAAAAGGTCATTTTAACTGTTTTAAATGTTACCTTGTATAAAAAGTCATTGCAATTCTATATGAAATATGGCTAATTTTGTACTTTTCTGTCAGTTTTAAGGGGTTGAGAGAAAAGGAGGGAGAGGATGCTAGTAGAAGAGAGGGGAGGAGAAACTGAAGTTATGATGTAATATATGAGAGAATAAATAAATAAATAGCTGCCTATAAGCTTTTGTGTAAAAATGGGGAAAATTGAAAAACAAAACAAAACAATAACAACAACAAAACAGTGCATCAAAAACAAAGTGTGGATTTTCCAGCAGATTACTGTGCTTGGAAAAGCATGAATTTTAAAACTATGCTAAAAAACTTACTTAAATTCTGTTTTGAAGATGATCATTTTTATAAAGGCATAACACTTCAATATATAGTTAAGATAATGTGATGGTTTATACATTCTTGGCCCAGGGCTTGGCACCATTATGAAGTGTTGCCTTGTGAAAATAGCTGTGTCACTGTGGGCGTGGACTTTAAGAACCTCATCCTAACTGTCTGAAAGACAGTCTTCTTCACGCCGCCTTCAGATCAAGATATACAACTCTAGTTCCTCTTGCTCCATGACTGCCTGGATGCTACTACACTCTTGCCCTGATGAGAATGGACTTTGTCTCTAAAACTGTAAGCCAGCCCCAATTAAATGTTGTCCTTATAAGAGTTGCCTTGGTCATGGTATATGTTTATAGCAGTAAAACCCTAACTAAGACAGAAGTTGGTACCAGGGACTGGGGTATTGTTGTGATAGGCCTGACCATGTTTTGGTTTGGAAGAATGTAGATTTTTGGACTTTGGTTTGGGAAAGTCATGGAATGCATTAATAGGGTCTTAATGGGCTATCTTCGTAGGAATATGGAAGAAGGTGGTGTTGAGGGTGAGTTGAACTGTACAGGCCTGATGGCCCACGAGTTGTCAATGGAGAAGGAGTTTACTATGTGGTCTAGAGAATGTTTTTGTAATATTTTAGTGAAGAACATGTTTGGTTTTTGCCATTGCCTGAAGAGTCTGCCTGAGACTAAGGTGAAGAGATTAACTACTTTGACTCTAGTCTAATCTGATTAAGGCGTCAGATTAACTACTTTGACAAAGGAAGTTTTAAGACAGCCTGGTATAAATTCTGAAGTGTGATTACTTAAGTTGATTCTTATGAAGAGTGTTTGATGAAATGTAGTAAGCTTAAAAAGAAAACATTCAAAATGTGTGGTTCAAAGAGTAAGGGGTACCAGAAAGTGTAATGAAGCAAAAGCCTGTGTTCTTAGATATTTAGTAGAATTACGGGAACAGTGACCTTGGTGCAAGATCCCAACCAGTAAATTTAGGTCCAGGTATGTTAGTATAAGTCTTTAATTCCAGGAAACAAAGGTAAGTAGCTCTCTGAGTTAAAGGCTAGCCTGGGACACAGCAGATTCTATGTGAAGAAAAGCTTCAGACCAGGCCTAGTGGTACACTCCTTTACTCCAACTTTCAAGAGATAGAGCCATGCAGATCTCTGAGTTCAAATTCAATTTACAAAGCAAGTTCCAGGACAGCTAAGCTCAGGCCATGAGAGAGTTGGAAAAGAGAAAGCCTTGTATAAAGCTCAAGTCCAAGTGGATCAAGGATCTCCACATAAAACTAGATACACTCAAACTAATAGAAAAGAAAGTGGGGAAGAGCCTCGAGCACATGGGCACAGGGAAAATTTCCTGAACAGAACATCAATAGCTTATGCTCTAAGATGAAGAATTGACAAATGGGACCTCATAAAATTGCAAAGCTTCTGCTAGGCAAAAGACACTGTCAATAGGACAAAATGGACACCAACAAATTGGGAAAAGATCTTTACCAATCTTATATCTGATAAAGGGCTAATATCCAATATATACAAAGAACCCAAGAAGTTAGACTCCAGAGAAACAAATAGTTCAATTAAAAAATGGGGTACAGAGTGAAACAAAGAATTCTCAAGTGACGAATTCTGAATGGCTGAGAAGCACCTAAAGAAATGTTCAACATCCTTAGTCATCAGGGAAATGCAAATCAAAACAACCCTGAGATTCTACCTCATACCAGTCAGAATGGCTAGGATATAAAACTCAGGTGACAGCAGATGCCAACAAGGTTGTGGAGAAAGAGGAACACTCTTTCATTGCTGGTGGGATTGCAAACTGGTACAACCACATTGGAAATCAGTTTGGTTGTTCCTCCGGAAATTGGACATAGTACTACCAGAGGACACAACTATACCACTCCTGGGCATATACCCAGAAGATATCCCAACATGTAATAAGGCCACATGTTCCACCATGTTCACAGCAGCCTTATTTATAATAGCCAGAAAATGGAAATAACCCATATGTCCCTCAACAGAGGAATGGATACAAAAAATGTGGTACCTCTACACAATGGAGTACTACTCAGCTATTAAAAAATGAATTTATTAAATTCTTAGGGAAATGGATGGACCTGGACAACATCATCCTGAGTGAGGTAACCCAATCACAAAAGAACACACATGGTATGCATTCTCTGATAAGTGGATATTAGCCCAGAAGATTGGAATACACAAAGTTCAAACCACAAACCACAAGAAACTCAAGATGAAGGAAGACCCAAGGGTGGATACATCATTCCTTCTTAAAGGGGGAAACAAAATACCCATGGAAGGAGTTGTAGAGACTAACTATGGAGCAGAGTCTAAAGGAAGGACAATTCAGAAACTGCTCCACCTGGAAATCCCTCCCATATTCAATCATCAAATCTAGACACTATTGTGGATACCAGCAAGTGCTGGATGACAGGAGCCTGATATAGCTGTCTCCTTAGAGGCTCTGACAGTACCTGACTAATACAGAAGTAGAGGGTCACAGCCATCCTTTGGACTGAGTACAGGGTCCCCAGTGAAGGAGCTAGAGAAAGGACACAAGGAGCTGAAGAGTTTGCAGCCCCTTAGGACAAACAACAATATGAAGTAACTAGTACCCTAAGAGCTCCCCAGAACTAAAACATCAACCAAAGAGTAAACATGGTGGGACTAATGGCTCCAGCAGCATGTATATAGCAGAGGATGGCCAAGTTGGTCATCAACAGGAGGAGAGGACCTTTGCCCTGTGAAAGTTCTATGCCCCAGTGTAGGGGAATGCCAGGGCCAGTAAGCAGGAGGGAGTGGGGTGGTTAGCAGGGGGAGGGGGAAGGAACAGGGGTTTGTTTTAGGTTTTTTTTTTTTAATCTTTTTTTAACTTTTTTTGAGGGGAACCTGGGAAAGGAGATATTGTAAATGAAGAAAATATCTAATTAAAAAAAAAAGACTTCAATGATTTTTTTTGGTTTTGAGTGAGTATTGAGTACCTTCTGTCAATTAAATTGATATCTAGTATTAAAAAAAAGCAGATACTAGAATAAGGGGAAACTTATCCAAGTTCCAACATGAAGCAGAAAGAACTTGGCATCTTTGGCCACATGGCTCTAGCTTTATAGTCAAGAACAGAAGGGACTGCTGGGAATATTGATGTTGGTTAATTGATGTTAGGAGAGAAAAGATTAGTGGGGGTTAAGGAGAGACCAGAATCCCAGAAATCTTCTAGGAATGTTTTCTGAGATCACAAAGAATCTATGTTCCAGAGATCCAAAGTTGTACCTCATGCTGGCACTGGACCTGGCAATGTGTAACAATCACCCTGGTGGGAGTGGTTCTGAAACAATGAAGAGGATATGAGATAAGCTGAAGCTTGGCACTGTGAGCAGCCACTAAAGGCCATTGATGAAGACACAGCCTCAATTGCAGTTGATGGCCCAGGATTAAAGGGGTCATGTAAAGAAGTTGAAGCTTGGCACCATGAACAGAGACTAAGACAGGCTTTTGGTAAAACCTAGTTGTAGCAGAAGACCCCAGTGTATTGGAGATGCCAGTACCATGGAATGAGAACAGCAACAACAGTAGAGTGGATCAACCAGAGTTTAAGAGTGCTACAGAGGGCAGAGCTGGAGGCCTTTGGAGGAGCCCCCAAAAATCCTGTGTAGATCCCAGACATTGGAACAAGAACCTGTAATGTTGAAGTTGCTTTAGATATCCCAAGATGTTTGAGATGCTAGAGCCATGGGATATCTGCTGAGGGAAATGGCTAACAGGGAGTGTAACCAGCCCAGTAAAAAAGGAGTTTACTGCAGTCAGCAAAGATGAAGAAGGAGATGGAAATCTGAAGAATGCTTTGACGTCAGACATAGAGATGCAGAGTTTGAAACTGGCTCAGCTGGTTTCTTGTCTTCCTTTGGAGATTAAAATTAAGTGACTGGATGAATCTCAGAAGAGACTTTGGACTTTGCAATTTTAGCATTATTGAGACTGTTAAAGACTATGGGGACTTTTGAACTTGGACTAAATTTATTTTTTAATTATGTTAAGGTTAGGTATGGTCCCCATAGTCTCATGTGTTTGAACAAGTCTATGGGAGCCAGGGAAGGGAATGTGATGGTTTCTGTGGCTTTGTTGGAATGGGTGTGTCACTGTGAATGTGGGCTTTAAAAACCTTGTCCTTGCTGGGAGCCTGTCTTCTAGAAGTCTTCTGATGAGGATATAAAATCACAGCAACTCTTGCATCATGTCTGCCTGGAAGCTGCCATATTCTGGCATTGATAATGGACTGAATCTCTGAACCTGTAAGCCAGCCCCAATAGAGTTGCCTTGGTCATGGTGCTTCTTCACAGCAATAAAACCCTAACAAAGAGCCAATTTTGTACTTTTTGTCGTTAGTCTTAAATTTGGGACTTTGTAATTTTCATTTAATTTTCTGATTTAAACACTTTATTAAATGCTTATGTTCATTTCCCCCTATCTCACATCCATACAGAGCAAATTTTTTTATATAATTTTCTTATATAAAAAGTTTAGTTCTTCCTTAGTTGGACTTAGACAAAAAAGATTGGATTATATACAACAAATTCTCCATGAAGTGGTATAAATAATGTTAGATTGTTTTGACTACATATTGAAAAACCAGAATCCAAAACCAGTGCAACTGAGAGTAAGCATATTTTTATAATTAGTAAATTTGTTTACCATGGGGATACAGGAAAGAAATACTGGGTTTCTTGTATGTGATATTATTGTCTCAGTAATTATTCCTCCATTGCAAAAAAGAATAAAGAAAAAAATAAAACAAGTTACAATAAATTGTGTGGGGTCCAACTAGAATCAGGAATGCCAGTTGAATCTCTAATTTACCAGGGGTAATTTTATTTTCTTTTGTAAATGAAAACATTTTTATCATATACTATATTCTCATTATGCTTTCCCCTTTTTGCAGTCCCTCCCAAATCATCTTTACCTGCCCACCAACTCAATCCCATACCTACTTTCTCCCATTCTATAGATAATAAACAAACATGCAAGCACAGAAACACAAACACAAAATAAGAAAGTAAAAGGAGAGAGCACAAGATACATATATACCAAAACAATCTATAAAATTAAAAACCATAAAATACATAGGCAAAAAAATAGTAGGCTATAAAATGTCTAAACCATGTTATATCTGACATGTCTACAAAAAATACCATTGAGTTCATTTTGTGTTGGTCATCTGCTATCGTTTCTTCTTTCTCTTTAATATGAGAGTCTGAAAGCCTTTATAGATCCTCAATCATCAAGTTCATTCTGTGTTGGTCATCTTCTATCATTTCTTCTTTCTCTTTAGTATGAGAGTCTGAAGCCTTTATAAATCCACAAACATCAAGCAGCACACTCAGTGTCAAGGGCTTGGTATGTAAATGCTATGCTTTTGAAAAATGTACAAACTTTTTGTTTGGAGACAGCCCTAAAGAAGGTACACCATGAGCCAGGAAAATGTGCTCAAGAATGAGGAGTGGAGTTCTAACTCCTGCTGGTTGTGGTAACTAGAGATTTCCACAGAAATTATAACGATGTCAGGTATAGGAGATGAGGTAGAAAATGCTCCTTCTATCCCCAAAGCTCAGAGACAGCTTTGAAAATGAAGCTGAGGCCTGGACTTATGAACCAAAACATAATTTCAAAATGAGTCAATGTGAAGTTGAATTGCACTTATTGAATAAGAATCATAGGAATTAGTACATACTTGAGATTAAGACTATATACAGAAAAACAGATTGCCTTAGTTTACTTAATAACTACGGATAGGATTTTCTGGTCTTTGTAGTTTCTTCAAATTTTAAAAGTTGAACAATGTTTAAAAATTAAGTAAATTTAAAATTAAGAATGTGAGCTGCATTTTTTTTTATATTTATCTTAGGTAGTTTTCTTTTGTAAATGAAAATTTAAGCTAACTTAGGAGGTCCAATTGTTAGGTCAAAACTTGGCAGGAAAATTTTGGTCCCATTAAATTCAATGGTATTATGTTTTTTGTCATTAACAAGTAGGAGTCATTAATTGTTTCTTACCATTCTTGTTTAAGGTGGCTTTCAGAAAAGAAAGACTTATCTCTGCAGGGAATATTCTTTCATTTTGTCTTCTGCATTGAAGTCTGTGATTTTAGGGAGCAAGAGACATGAACCAAGTCACAGAACGGTATTTCTTTGAATTCCATTTTTCTCATACATTTTCTTATCTTCACATCCTGAATAAGGTATGTTCTCTTTCATCATTTGTCTCTCCGTGTGTGTGTACATACATACATAATACATATACACATACACACATACATATGCACACACATATATATGTTTGTGTATGTGTGTGTGTGTGTGTGTTTGTATGTGTGTAGCAGTATTTCTGTATAGTTCATGCTGGCATGGAAATCTTCATCTTTCTGCATCATCCTTCTGGGTGCCATGATTATAGCTGTGTGTCAACACAACCAAACTCTATTTGTTATTTATTGTTCAGTTTAATTATACCAGCATTATAGTATGATTATTTAATATTTTTATTATACTATGATCTTATTTTTCATTAATTTATTTATTCACTTCGCATCAGAAACATTGTTCCCCATCCTCTTGGTCCCCTCTCACAAAATCCCTCCCTCCATCCCACCTTCCCCTTCTTCTCTGAGAGGGTGGACGTCCTTCTGTATATCTCCTTACCCTGAAGCATCAAATGTCTACAGCACTAGAAGTCTCCTGTCCTACTGAGACCAGGCAAGGTAGCCCAGTTAAGGCAATAGTATTGTCAGACAGGCCACAGTTTCTTTTAGGGACAGCCCCCATTCCAGTTGTTAGAGGACTCACATGAAGATGAACCTGCACATTTATCTGCTACATATGTGCTGGGTCCTGCATCCAGCCAGTGCATGCTGTTTGGTTGGTGGTTCAGTCTCTGACACTCCCCCAGGGTCCAGGTTAGTTAACTCTGTCGCTCTTCCTGTGGAGTTCTTATCCCCTTTGGGGCCTCAATCCTTCCCCTAATTCTTCCATAAGATTCCTTGTGCTTTGTCTGGTATTTGGCTGTGGGTCTCTGCAACTGTATCAGTCAGCTGCTGTGTAGAGCCTCTCAGAGGACAGTTATGCTAGGCTACAATCTTCAAGAACAACAAAGTATCTATCATTAACAGTATCAGGGATTGGTTGCCCATTCCCTTAGTCTCTGTCATATCTTTGTCTCTGCACTTTTTGTAGACAGGACAAACTTTGACTCAAAATAATATTTTTTTTTGAGGGGGGAAGCAGTTAATGTCCTTATCCATATACTGGGAATCTTGCTTGAATACAAGAAGTGGCCACTTCAGGCTTCACTGTGATCTCATTTTCCCCCTAATTTAGATTGTTTAATTTCAGAATTTCTGTTTTAAAGTTTCAACAGCTCTTTGATGTATATTGTCCTCAGCACATTTAAAAAACAATAAAATATGAGTCTGAGTCATGAGGTGATAGTACATCATTCACTATGAAACTTAAAGCAGATGTTCCTATATGTGAATTCATTTCAAGAATAATGCTCATGGGATTTCAACATTTTCCTCATGTGCTTTGAGTGTAAAATAACTTTTTCTGTTTTTCTACAACTGACAAAATTTAGACCAAGTCTACTGAACATTTTTATCCAGCATTTGTTGTGGTTTTATTGAAGACAAACACACAAATAAAGTCTGTCCGTACTAAAAAAAAAATTACTGTGGTAAAAATAATGAACATCTGCTCTGATATGAGAAATTGTATTCTAATGAAAATAATTTCCCTTCTTAAATAATTCATGAAAACATACTAGATCAGAATAAGTATTTTTGATAAAACTTCAAATTCCATAAAAGTCAGTTTCCTTCAATTTTAAACAAGTGGATTAAAACTCATGGACAGAACAAGCCTTGAAAATTATGCAGCTGATTATGATGTGACCTCTACCCTTGACATAAAGTGAGAAGATGGACTTATTTCCAGTTTACTGGGGTCTCTATTATCTTTTTTCATTGTATTTACATAGTTGCAAAGAGTTGCAGAATATTTCTACTATGATCTAATATTCATTACAAATCATAGTAATTTGGAATAAATTATAGTTATTTTGTGATTTCTTCTTAATAGCTTCTAAGCACCATAGTGCTAATGTATATATATTTGCTCAGTATCAATTATTACTGTTGACTATATTTCTAAATGTGGAATTTAGAAACCTGTGACAATAGACAATGTAATTCTAAGGCCAAAATAGACGTATATATTTGCTAAAATAATGTTTTTTAAAATAATTTTTAAATATACATACCTTAACATCAGTTTAAAATACCAAATCTATGCTTCCTCCAACCACTAAAATTGTCAGATACTATGTATCTTATAATTACATTCAAAATTAAGGCTATAATTATATCAGTTAATATACAGAATTATCAAACCAGAGAAAGATGCATTTAGCTTGAATATATAGTCGGTTGTCTGTACCTACTAAGTGCTCACAGTAAAGTAGTCATCTTCGACAGAGTCTTGTTTGATTTTGAATAGTGGAGTTTCCACTAAGAGTCTTGCAACATAATTATTTTGCATGACACATAAGTTGGATTTTCAAAATAATAGCTAAACTTAATAATGTCTAAGGTGCTCAATAGCTAAAAATCTACAGCACATGATCAATAAAAAACTCCTGAATATATATGTAAGATAATAATGATGATAGTGGCAATTATTTTTAAAATCAATTGCTGCATGTTCAGGATGAGACATATAGTTTTGAGTATTCCTATTTTCACCACTGAAGGACTTTGCTTATTTTTATTGCCTTCCCATATTATTTTTGCAGTGATTCCTTATATGCTCACTATGTTTCAAGTTTTTATCAAGATCCTCCACTGAGACTCTTGACCCCAGCCCTTGTCTATAATTCATCAATATTTTTGTTTCCACAAGTGAAGCTTACCTAGAAGGAAGCTGATTGCTTTGTTAGAACATTTCACTCTTTCTCTTTCTCAGGGATTTCAAAAGACATTTAAACACTGTCACATGACTTAATCAGTCTCCATAATTTTAATCTTCTTTGTTCTAGTTTCTTTTTTCAGTGCTTGCTAAAAATATTCTCTTGCACTGAATTAATATGCTCAAAGGACTGGCTCCCTTAATAAGGTAAAGTTTCGATGGATCAAGGTGTTTTCCACTTACTTGTTTTCCTAGATATTTACAGTGTCGCAGGTGAATAAGTTTGAATATACAAGAATAAAAAGCTGACATAAATAGATAGTTAAGCATACTGTGCTACTTAACTGTCTCAGAGTCTGCAGTTCTAGATAACCTGTAGAATTAGGGAATTGTAACAGAGAGTTAGGTTTCCTTTCTCTGTGATTCCTTATTTCAAGAATGCATTAATTGATCAGTGAGGAACTGGTTACAATTGTAATTACAGCACTCGGGAGGCTGATGGAACTTTGAGTTTAGCCTGACAGGGTACCAAGCCAAACCAAACAACAAGACCCAAACACAAATGTATAAATGCCACAATTTTAAAAGACTGCTACAAAAACCTTGATGTTTCCTGGAAAACTGGTGTATCTATAATTTGAATTAAACTCTGAATAGTATAAAAATCTCCAAGCTGATATTCCACACTGTGTTAGAGGCTGTTATCCAGGTGTGTGTGAGTGCGTATGTGCACATGAATGTGAGTGTCTATGAAATGTCCTCCAGATGGTGTAGGGAAGAGAGATTTGCTCCTTTTCTTTCCTTAGCATTAAAGCCCTGGATATCCCCATGGCTATGCATGAGGAAGGTATCCCTGTGGCTATGTGTGAAGTTTAAAAGCTTTATTCTTGTTTTGTAAAAGTTTCTTTTAGCATAGAGACATTCAGAGATGAATCTAAAAGCAAAATAACTTTTAAGCTTAGAATTCTGCTATGAAGATTTCCTTTCTTTGGTAAAAAGAATCCCAAATCATGTCTGAAAATAGGTCTCCCTGGACATATTTTATGATTTGAAAGTCTTTTTGTCCCCTTTTCCTTAGAAAGCCTGTTTAGAAGCCTAAACATCTAACTTTAGTAAAGGAGAAAATTAGATCAGCAACTTTGGAAAGTAAGAAAAGCACCTTGCATTGCCTGCTTTCCAACTTCAGCTGTTCTGCCAGGGCTGTAGCTGGCTTGCCTCTGACTCCATCCACACAATATTTTAAACAATGATTTTGGGGTCTTTTCAAATAAAACATGTAGAATACTTGTGTGCTGACAACTGAACTTTTCTGGAAACTTCCAGATTCTGAGTTCATGCTTAGTGTAAATTTCTTCTTTGCTGATTTTAATGCTTTTTGCTACCTCTTAATTTCTTTCTCTTCATTTAGTCAATTTGAGTTTTCTCACCTGCCTGAGATTGTGTCTTGGTAGGTACATGCTATAGAATATTTTATGTCCCATCAGCAGTTCTCTCAGTCAATGTGGATGGCATAGAAATCAAGCTGGTTCTCATGCATGTACTGACTGGGCTTAGCTAGACATGGCTGAGTTAAACATACTGCTGGGAAATGTAACCAGACGAATGCAAGAGCCATTTTAATGATAAACATATGCTGCAACTTTTATTTTTTTTAAAAAAATCTTTATTATATATTTTTATTTACATTTCAAATGTTATCCTCTTTCCTGGTCCGCCCATAACCCCCTGTCCTATCCTCCCTCCCCCTGTTTCTATGAGGGTGTTTCTCCATTCACCTACTCTGACTTCCCCATCCTGGAATTCATCTACATTGGGGCATTGAGCCTTCACAGGACCAATGGCCTCTCTCCCAGTGATATCTGACAAGGCAGTGATGTCTGCTACATATGCAGATGGAGCCATGGGTCGCTCCATGTGCACTCTTTGGTTGTTGGATTAGTCTCTGGGAGTTCTGGGGGATCTGGTTGGTTGACATTATTCCTCCTATGAGGTTGCAAACACCTTCAGCTCCTTCAGATGGTTCTAAAGGACTGAGCAATTTATTGACCACATAGAATATCATCTATCATAACCATCATAGTATTGCTTTAGCCTTGTCTGTCTTATTTTCTTTCTCCATGAATTATTTCCATGTCCTGATATCATATGCACCTTCAGCCATGACAAAATACATTTACATATGCATTTGATTCAGGTTTATATTTCCAAACTTAAACTCTCACAATTGTACCTGAAAATCAAATGTGTTCGGTTTCTATTACTAAATAAACTGCAAATATATCTATTCTCATTTACAGCTAACATCAAATGCTTGAGCCAGAACTGCAAAGGTCCTCTGTTCCTTCTTTACCCATCCTTGAATTCTAGGCATGATTTGTTAATTTTATCAGTAAAATGCAAACTCTTCCAGAGATTTCTTTATGCTAACCAATAGTTTTCATATTTCCCCTTGAATGCTTTATGAGATTTTTCATGACCGCACTGTCTTTTATTGTAGTGTCTCTTTATACTTTTGTGTATGTGTTGTTGTCTATCATAGGATCTGAGGATCGCCAAAGAATGATACTTCAAACTCAAATAGGATGTAAAAACAAAGGGCTGTTTATTCAGCAGCATTTCCTGCATGTGGTAGTCTCTCCATTCAGAAATGGAGACCCAGGTAGGTGTGTGCTTTGCAGGGTCAATTTAAAGCCTGTTGAGGTAGGAGCGGTTTGCTTTTACCTTTCTTTCCCTTGAATGGTTGACTCTATCACCAGGGGGTATATGAATGTTTGTGACTGGTTAAGGCTCTGGAGACCTGCTAGTGTGGCAAGGCATCCTCGGATTGGCTGCCCACAGCTGTGGTTGGCTGACTACAGGTTACAAGATCCAGGTTCTCATTTATAGGAAGAGAAGCTTAGGCCTAGTGTCCCAAACTGCCATTTTGCAGCCTGTGATGGAGTCAGCCTGGCCCTGGCTGTATCAGTACTCTCAGTACTTTAGAATTTGCAGAGAGTAAAAACAAATAGAAGAGACAGCAGGAGCCATGATTTCCATTTTACCATAATATCTATAGCCAACTACACTAGCATCATTAAATAGGTCCTAACAATCCATACGCTTGACTCTGCCCCTTACATTTTTACTAATACATAGCCACACAACTCAAGTCTATGTCACCAACAACATTATAGCAGCCCTCTTTCTATCTCTTGGGGGATCTAATTTGCAAGGCAGTCCTTTCAATGTATTTTATATTTTATATACAGTAAATGTGTCATATATGATGCATACATTTATGAATGTGTCTATATATTGATTCACCTTTACAAAACTATCCAATTAGACAACCAGAACATAAATGGTAAAGTAAATTTAATGCACAAACTTTAGCTTTCTTTTTATTATATACACAGGCAAGCTACATGGATAATAAAAAATTCATTTTTATTTTATTTCTTAAATAAAAATACCTTTCAATTAATTACAGAATAAATTAGAATGTAAATAATTAACAGTAAATGTGATTGGCTACAGAAAAGAATGAAGAAACAGTAAACATTTAATTGGTGTTTTTGAGGTTTTTCCTTTTAACAAAAGACTCAACATTTCCACAATGTATTCAAACTTCTGTTTGTTTGGAAGCCTTTAATTTTCTGGTCCAATTATGCTATTCAAAACACATAAATCTCGACAAAACAAAAACCCAACTATTTCAGCCATTAATGAAGAAGTTTTCTGGATAATATATACACAGAACAACTCTTTTTAATTTAAATTTCTTCAAGGGTGACATAATTTTAAGGGTAAAAAAATACATATAAAACAAACAATTAAGTTCACTTTAAAAGCTCATTACTGAGTTTCCAAAATTGATATTTTTGTTTAAGTTTAACTTTAATGTGCTTAGCTGTGTTCTGGTTTAGTTCATTATTGGAAAATAATTGAAATTTTAAAGGAACGTATTTATTTGAATTTTTCAGAAGAAGCCAAATACAATCTTCCAATTTGTTTGTAAAGAAAGCATTCTTTCCACCTGCACATACTCCATATCCTTGCTCCTTTTAAGACATTTTACAGATGGCAAACTACCTATGCATAGTGAAGTATGAAATTTTAGAATATTTTATTTTTAATGTTTTAAAGCATTTTTATTTTTTTATAAAAACAGGATTCCATCATTTACTTCCAGATGGATTTGCTGACTATTTATGAGATTCTGCAAATGTACATGAAACAATTTATGTACCATATTTTGAGTTTTTTTCTTTTTTGTTTCTTATTTTGCTCTTTACATTGTTGAAGGCACAATACAATAAAATACCTACTTGTGTAAGTCTAAAAAGAACCAATTAGACATTCTAATTAGCAGGTTTTTACATTGTTTTCAACTATAATTTTAACAAATAATATTCATTCTTATAAGATACCATTCATATTTACATAGTAAATTAGATTAGACATGTTTACAATTAGCATTATACAATAGGAAATATAATGAAATAAATTTTATAGAAATTTGACATAATTAGTGAATTACAAAATTCTTTTTTGTATTTCAACTGTAAATTCGCTTAAATAAAATCGATGCTTCTTATCTACAGTTAGATGATGCAATTGTTGGTAAATCTTTTATGATCCCTGCTAACTTAAAACATAAAGAACATTATAAAGTATTCAATGTGCACTTTGTAACACTGTTTTCAGCTGTGATTTGGATGTTATTATAAAGTTGATTATTTCTATATTTGGTGACTCCGCAGATAAGAATACACACTTATCTCACAGGAGACTATAGTTCAGCTCTAGTTCCCATAAGGGCAACGCAGAGTACCCAGTAACTTCACCTTTTGGGGGTATGACACACTCTCCTCCATAATTCTTGCAATCTTGTGCACATACCCACACAGAGGTATACACACATACATGTACTGAAAATGCTAAAATAAAAAAATGTCATATTTATATTTGTTCTGTTTTTAGTCTTATAACTGAATTTTATTAAAAATGGGTTTCTCAGCAAACATACATTGTGTTTGACTTTCCAATTCATATCGCCTACATATAAATATTCATTGTACAACTGATGACATTCCCCTGCCTTCTTACAGGCTTTGTCAGTCACAAATCAAAAGTGACAAGTCACAGTTACCTTTGATATTCTATAAGTACAAAAAATGTGATTGAGAAAATAAAAGATGAATGCATTTTACTCATTATGAAGTCATAGAAAATTCTCAATATTATTTGAAAGTTCTACTGAGGTACTCATTTGTACAAAAGTTTGATCAGTCTGAATAAAATAGCTTGCTGTTCTAGAATTATAAAGAAATAATATTTACATCCAGGCACAGCAAGGACTCACCTATTTAATTATAGAAAAATGTTTTAGAAGTGGCAAGTATCTTTCAACCTTTCATTGATGGTTTTGAAGAATGGAATTTATAATATTCTAAATAATATCAATATATAATTTCAATAATTGAAGAAACTAGTAAAATAAAACTCTTAAACTTTATTAAACATGAATTTCTTTCAGTTTCAAAATACGTAGTGTGTACTTAGATATATGTACAATTAGAGGAAAAATGTAAATATATATGTGACTAAATATAATTAAAGACAATTCACTCTTCTTGCTTTTAAGGATAAAAAGGAAAGATGGATAGTAAAGGACATGCCCCAGGTATCTTTCTACATTTCAACAAGGCCTGCTTCTGTGTTGTTATCCTTGTGTTTATATAACCCTTAAAGGGAAAGCATATTAATATTAGCTTTTGAAATCCAAGCTTTCAACATCAGGTCAGTTGAATTCCTTGCTAGGGAATCATTGACCAGGACATTTGTCCCCAGGGAAAGCATGGGGACAAGAGAAGAAGATTCTTACCTCCACTGCTTTTGGCCTGATGAGAGGGGAAGAGAGATTGAAATATTAAAGGAACCTAGCAAGACTGTACTCTAGAAGACCCAACAAGCAGCCGAAAGAGTCAGATGCAGATATTTGCACCTAACCAATGGACAGAAGCTGCTGACCCTTGTGGCTGAATTAGGGAAAGGTGGAAAGAAGCTGAGGAGGACAGCAAGCCTCTAGGTGGACCGGCAGTCTCAATTAATCTGGACCCCAGAGATCTATAAAACACTGGATCACCAACCAGGCAGCATACACCAGCTGATATGAGGATTCCAACACATGTACTGTAGAGGGCTTCCAGTTCTGTGTTCAATCGGAGATGTGGCACTTAACCCTCAAGAGACTGGGAGCCCCAGGGAGTATAAAGGTCAAGTGGGGTGGGGGTGAACGGTGGAGACATCCTCATGGAGACAGGGGTGTGGGAAGGAGGTATGAGATGTGAAACAGTCGAAAGGGTGGACCAGGGTGGCATAATAAAATCTTGAGGTTAAAAAAAAAAAGTAGTCCAAATCTTGAGGCCTGTTTCTCATCTTCCGTCATTCTCCTACAGCATCTGCCCACTTCCAAAAGCACCTTCAGAGCTAGAGAACAACACCTCAACATGATGTAAGATATGAATTTAATATCCAGACCACAACTCACTGAAAAAATAACTTTAATGGTGAGTGAAAACCCACCACAGTAGGAGTTTTGTAGCTAGACAGGGTATGAGCAGGTGCAGAGATGTAATAGTATAAGTGTAAGAGAAAGAGAAAGTCCAAAGTCCAGTAAAAACCAAAGGTCTCAAAATATCCAAGGGCTTTCAAATCTATTAAAAACATTTTTTGCATCGATTCTCAGCAGCAAATTTGAGAAAAATTGATAAAGCTAAAAATACTTCACTTTTCAGTTCATGAGTTAGTACAACACAAAGAACCTGGCATCCAAAGAGTTTATTTAAAAATCAGCAAGACATTCAGAGCAAGACAAAAACCACTGAGGGTGAGAATGGAATGGATAGCTCCTGGTTATCTAAATTTAACAGAGTGGGAATTGAATACTTGTAGAAGATATCAAAGATGCTTTGACAGTGATAAGAGTTGCTCAGAGGAGAAAAATCTCAGAATCATGTGGGTGGTAAAATAGAAAGGTCATAACAGTTTCAATATTGCCATTTAATATTCAGTATTATAAAGTGAACTTTAATCCTAGAAGCCAGAATGCTACTCTGATTTGGTCCCATTATAGACATAGGGACATCAATCTCAATGTATAAAAATATATGCCATGGCTTTAGAGAGGGCTGAAATTGAAAAACCCATGTTGGGATAAACAGAATATCTAAAATGTAAAATTTGCTCATGAAGCCTTTATTCCCAGAAGAGAGGCAGAAGCAGCAGAATTCATAGAACTAACTAGACAGCCAGTCTTAGTGATGAGTTCCAAATTCAGTGGGAGACCATTCCTTGAAAAAATAAGGTGCAGATCTACAGAAGAAGGTACCTAACATCCAACTCTGGCCATTAAATGCATGAAGATTCAAACACATAATGATCAAATATATATTAAAGACACTTGTGTGGATGTTTATATACACAGATATACACAGCCACTAATGTATATACACATGTGATCATTCATACACACACACACACACACACACACACACACACACACACACACACGGAACAGTGAATTCTGTTGTATCCTAGAGAAAAGGAATAAATCAAATTTTACATCTTCTTTGTCTCATAACTTTCATATCAAACTTAAATTTCATTTCTTTATATGGGCCTAGAGGAGTACATGGTACATAAGCAATGCTTAACAAATAATTCTTGAAGTAATAAAAATAAAAGACCGAAAACATGCAAGCCATCCTGACAGAAAATCATGTAGCTACCCACAGAACTTCTTGTCTCTGTTCTCCCAGACCCAAGACCTGAGTGTCATCCCTGGTGCAACAGATCAGCAGCCTCCTGATCTGTAGTTTCCTAGTCCCTTTACCCACATCTTCTGTAGATTCCACAGATCATTCCCTCCTAAGCTCCATCCCATGATTTCTCCCTGTATTCCAGCCTACAACTTCAGCAGGTACCCATTGCTCAACCACAGGTCATGCCTTTGAGATAATCAGGTAGGCTGCCCCCTCACAGACTTTCTTCTCTCTGCTTCCTCAGACCTAATTACATTGTCTCACCTTCAGCTCTGCAGTAGAACACAGAGTCAATCTTCCCGGCCTCCCTGACACCAACTATCTCTTGTGCCTCCCGCAGGTTCTGTACTTCTGACATTCCTTCCCCAAATTGATGCTTCATTCCAGACACCAACTCTAGCAGGCACCTTCTTCTCCTAAACCAAGAGCCACTCCTCCCATAGCAAGAAGTTGACTGAAATCAGACTCACCACTCCCACACTACTTTGGAGACCTAATCCCCTAGTCTCATTCCTACCTCAGTAATCGAAGAAAATGTTAAATCCAAAGACCCTAAAAGAAAAACATTAGAGGAAATCCGGTATACTTTGAAAATACCAAACAAAAGAAAAATAGAGGAAGAATAAGAATGCCAGTTCAAAGGTTCAGAAAATTTTTACATCAGAATCAGAGGACAAATTTTTCTTAACCTAAGGAAGCATATGCCTATAAAGGTACTTGGGGATCCATCCCAAACACAGCCACCAAACCCAAGCACTATTGTGGATGTGGGGAAGAAAGTGCTGGCTGTCTCCTGAGAGTTTCTTCCAGAGCCTGACAAATACAGAAGTGGATGAACACAGCCAACCACTGGACTGAGAGTGGTGTCCCTGATGAAGAAGTTAGAGAAGGGACTGAAAGAAGGCTGAGGGAGTTTGCAGCCCCATGGAAGGAGCAGCAGTGTAACCACCCAGACACCAGGAGCTCCTGGGGAGTAGATTACCAACCAAAGAATACACATGGAGGAAGCCATGGCTTTGGCCACATATGTGGCACAGGATGGCCTTGTTGGACATCAATAGGAGGAGAGGCCCTTGGTTCTGAGAGTGTTCAGTGCCCCAGTGTCTTGGAATACCAAGGCAGGAAAAACAAGGGTGGTGGGGGTGGGGAGGGGAGCACTCTCATAGAGTCAGGGAGAGGGAAGATGGGATAAGGGTTTCTGAAGGGGAGACCTGGAAAGGTGAAAACATTTGAAATGTAAATAAAGAAAAAATCCTCATTTTCTCTCCATAGAGGGCCTACCTCCAGGGAGCACCTTAAACCAGAGACTCTGGTGAGAGCCTCCATTTTCTCTCCTGTGAGTTTCTAAGAGCTGAGTAGCCAGCCAGGAGGCATGGGACCAATGAGTCCCAGGGGAGCTGCAGGACGGCAGGGACAGAATCTTCTCTGCTTCCGAGTGACAGGGGTGGATCAGCGTTCTTCTCTGCCCCTTCCCTGCAAGTGAAGGGCCTACTTCCAGGTAGCACCTTAACCCAGAGACTAGGGTGAGAGCTGCCATTTTCTCTCCAGTGAGTTTCTAAGACCAGAGCAGCCAGCCAGGAGGCACAAGCCCCACGAGTCCCAGAGGACATGCAAGCAGCAGGGACAGGACAATCTCTAGTCAGAGACACTAAGAACATCTAACACCAAAAATCAAGAGATGACGAAAGGCAAACTCAAGAATCCTACCAACAGAAACCAAGACTACTTGGCTTCATCAGAACCTAGTACTCCCACTGCAGCAAGTCCTGAATATTCCAAAACACTGGAAAAGCAAGAATTGGATCTAAAATCATATCTCACAATGCTGATAGAAGAACTTAAGAAGGACATGAATAACTCCCTTAAAGAAATATAGGAGAATACAGGTAAAGAGGTACAAGCCCTTAAAGAGGAAGCAAAAAAATTCCATAAAGAATTACAGGAGATCACAAGTAAACAAGTAGAAGCACTTAAAAAGCAAACTCAAAAATCCCTTAAGGAATTACAGGAAAACACAAACAGACAGGTGAAGGAATTGAGTAAAACCATCCAGGACCTAAAAATGGAAGTCGAAAAAATAAAGAAATCAAAAAAAGAGACAACTCTCGAATTAGAAATCTTAGATAAGAAGTCATGAAACATAGATGCAAGCATCACTGACAGAATACAAGAAATAGAAGAGAGAATCTCAGGGGCAGAAGATAACATAGACAATATTGAGAGAACAGTCAAAGAAAATGCAAAAAGCAAAAAGACCCTAACCCAAAACATCCAGGAAATCCAAGACACAATGAGAAGACCAAATCTAAGGATAATAAGTATAGAAGAGAGTGAAGACCTCCAACGTAAAGGGCCAGTAAATATCTTCAACAAAATTATAGAGGAAAACTTCTCTAACCTAAAGAAAGAGATGCCCGTGATCATACAAGAAGCCTATAGAAATCCAAATCAACTGGACCAGAATAGAAATTCTTCCTGCCACATAATAGTCAAAGCACCAAATGCAGAAAACAAAGAAAGAATACTAAAAGCAGTAAGGGAAAAAGGTCAAGTAACATATAAAGGCAGGCCTATCAGAAATACATCAGAATTCTCACCAGAGACTATAAAAGCTAGAAGATCCTGGACAGATGTCATATAGACTCTAAGAGAATACAAATGCCAGCCCAGACTACTATACCCAGCAAAACTCTCAATCACCATAGATGGAGAAACCAAAGCAATCCATGACAAAACCAAATTCACACAATGTATTTCCACAAATCCAGCCCTTCAAAGAGTAATAAATGGA
>NW_022196905.1:192830245-192830950 GCF_008632895.1 Mastomys coucha
AAACAACATTGAGATTCCACCTCATACCAGTCAGAATGGCTAGGATAAAAATCTCAGGTGGCAGCAGACGCTGGAAAGGTTGTGGGAAAAGAGGAACATTACTTCATTGCTGGTGGGATTGTAAACTGGTACAACCACTCTGGAAATCAATTTGGCAGTTCCTCCGGAAATTAGACATAGTTCTAAAGGAGGACCCTGCTATACCACTCCTGGGCATATTCCCAAAAGGTACTCCAACATGTAAGAAGGATACATGCTCTACCTTGTTCATAGCAGCCTTATGTATAATAGCCAGAACCTGGAAACAACCCAGATGACCCTCAACAGGAGTGGATACAGAAATTGTGGTACATCTACACAATGGAGTACTACTCAGCTATCAAAAACAATAAATTTATGAAATGCTTAGGTAAATGGATGGATCTGGAGAATGTCATCCTGAGTGAGGTAACCCAATCACAAAAGAACAAACTCAGTATGCACTCTCTGATAAGTGGTTATTGGCCCAGAAGTTTGGAATACAGGAAGAACAACCCACAAACCACAAGGATCTCAAGAAGAAGG
This sequence comes from Mastomys coucha, assembly GCF_008632895.1. Taxonomy (NCBI): domain Eukaryota; kingdom Metazoa; phylum Chordata; class Mammalia; order Rodentia; family Muridae; genus Mastomys; species Mastomys coucha. The sequence continues at coordinate 192,830,810 of NW_022196905.1, forward strand.
AAGACCAAAAGGTGGACACTGCATTCCTTCTTAAAAGGGGAATCAAATATCTATGGAAGGAGTTGCAGAGATTAACTATGGAGCAGAGACTGAATGAAGGGCAAGTCAGCCTAAATATAGCTATCTCCTGAGAGGCTCTGA
>NW_022196905.1:192831341-192833600 GCF_008632895.1 Mastomys coucha
GAGTACAGGGTCCCCAGTGAAGGAGTTAGAGAAAGGACCAATGGAGTTGAGGGGTTTGCAGCCCCTTATGACGAACAACAATATGAACCAACTAGTACCCTCAGAGCTCCCAGGGTCTCAATCACCAACCAAGGACTGCACATGGAGGAGTCTGATTGTTCTGGCAGCGTGTATATAGTTGAGGATTGCAAATTCGATCATCAATAGGAGGAGAGGAGCTTGGCCCTGTGAAGGTTCTGTGCCTCAGTGTAGGGGAATGCCAGGGCTAATAAGTGGGAGAGGGTGGGGTGGCAGGCATGGGGGGGAGGCAACAGGGATTTATTTTTGTTGTTTTTGTTTGTTTCTTTGTTTTATGGAGGATAAACTTTGAAAGGAGAAATTTACATGTAAATAAAGAAAATATCTGATAAAAAAAATCCAATAAAATATTTTTTAAAAAAAGTACAAGAAATATATAGAACAAAAATAGTTTGGACCAAAAAGGAAAGTCCCCTCACCACATAATAATCAACAACTGAACATCCTTCAGTGTGAACAACCATCATACACCACAAAGAAAGAGTATTTAAATTTGTAATGAACAAAGACAAAATAACATATTATGATAGACATAATAGAATTACAAATTATTTATATATGGAGACTCTAAAACGAAAAAGCTTGGACAGATGTGCTAACAGACTCTAAAAGACCACAGATCTCAGAATACTATTCCCAGAAAATTTTCATTCCCTGTAGATGGAGAAATTTTGAACAGTATCCATTTACAAATTCAACAATACAGAAGGTATTAGAAGGAAATCTCCAATCTAAGGAGATGAACTACAATAATAAAAACAAAGGAAATAATCTCATATCTGTAAAACCAAAAGGAGAAAAGTACCTCTAAATGTGCATGCACACACACACACACACACACAGGCACACACACCACCCCCACCACCAAAACAAACAACAACAAAATAACAGGAATCAACACTTATTAGGCATTGATATCTCACAATATGATTAAGTTTTATGAGAATACAGGGTGGATGAAGATGGAAGTGGGAGTAATCAGAAGTGGGGGCATTAAATGTTGGGGGAGAGTGCACAGGGAGAAATAACTGGAAGTGTGGGAGGGTATTTGGAGTTTGTGTGGAAAGCTAGGGCAATGCAAAGTTACTGGATTCTATGAGGGTGATCTAATGAGGATTTATAGTAATGAGGGATGCTGAATCTCAACAGGCCATCTTTTGTAGCCAGCTAAGTCTTCCAGTGTTGGGTGTCCCATGCCAGGCAACAAGGAATATAAAGGGGGTGGGAGGGGAGACCTATGTCCTGCCAGAGCTTGGGCATCTGGCTGGGTGGGGCACTACCCCAGTTCGTAGGGGTGGAAAGGGAGGCAGTCCATAGTTTTAGGCATTATTGTAGAATGGAGAGAGAGGGAGTGAAAAGGTAGAGAAGTAGAGGCGTGCCCTGGCCAAGTGGAGGGGGAGGCGGAGAGGGAGCAAGAGGTGAGAGTAAAGACAAAAAAAGAGCAAGAAGGTAAGAGAGAGGAGGGGTGGAGCAGGCTCTTTTGTAATGGACTGGGCTACCTTTCTGTTCCCAGGGGCATGGCATACCTGGCTGTGGAGGGACTGGGGGTGGAGTCCAGCCAGAATACTGGAAGCTTGGGACATTGTCTAGCCATAGGATAATGGAGTATGGACTTGTGCTGTCAGCAGCCTAAGGTCTCAGGGCATAGCTTACTATTCTGTCCCTTGTAGAATTTTCTAATGGGTCTCCGGAGTAAGCCTCACTCAACCAAGAACACAGACTGCCTTTCACCATCCAACATTCCAGTGGAGGGACTAGGCTATATTTAAATGAAAGTTGGCTAAAATAATCTGGTGGAAATCCCTAAACAAACCTGGTTGATGCAATGACAAAGCATTGGCTCCCACAAATGGAAAGCTAGGCACCATTGCTGAAGTTGTCTTCCACAGAACTCATTGAATACAGAGAAGCTGAACTCATGCCTACATGTAGTCTTTACCTCTTTATTTTAGTCTCTTGGCTGCAGGAAGGTACTTTACGGGTTACCAAAAGAGAAATGTGGACACCAATCCAACCAGAAATGCTTTTACTGACTATCTGTGAAGCCTGAAAATATACTAAAGTGATGGTAGCACAGAACTTGTGAGAGTAACCAACCAATATCTAATGTGAATTTAGGCCCACTTTTCAAGGAACATACCCAACACAGTTTGGGTAATTAAGAACCAGAGAATAGATAGC
>NW_022196905.1:192836110-192837152 GCF_008632895.1 Mastomys coucha
AACCTGCTGGGCCATAGGTCTGCCCAGCAGATTTTGTTCTTGCACAATATTCCATCCAAGTACTATGAAAGAAATAATGGAAGTGTCAGAGTTGTCCAGAAGAGAAAATAAATACTTGAGTATGCAATTAATATAAGTTACAACATTGAGAATCTTTTCACATGCAGATTCAGTAATAGTTCTGTCAAAGGACACACTGCAACCTGGAGCAGGCTCCATGTTCTGAAGATGACTAATGTGGGTATTGTTGACCTCTAGAAAGCAGCGCAGCAGGTCAGAATTCCTGCATGTCTGTGACCATGTGCTAGTAACAATCATCCTTTGTTTCAATTATTTTTTAAATTCCCTAAATATCTCGAGGCAGTGTTTCTAAAACATGGCCAGGTTTATATGTCACACAAAGAGCTTGTTAACACCACAAGCTAAGACCAGCTCTCAGGTAAAAGTATATAATTAATTCTCAGAATGCAGTGTGACTTGCAAGTACTGGAGATCATTAACATATGTTAAGACTATAAATAGCCTAGGTAAGAAACCATTTTTAAATTAAAATCCAAAGTATATTTTGGCAAGATTCTTACATATTCTGTCATTTCTGGAAATGCAAGTATCAAGCATCTTCAGATTGTACCCTACTTTGGGCGAAATGTCACCAACAATTATGCTACTGGCCTGCTTAGATAAAATATTAGTAATATGGATACAGCTGTCACACTCTAATTCTTCACATGATTGTAAAACACTTAACCAATTCACTATGTCTTGCTGGATAATTGTGCTAACAAATGTGCATGATAAACTTTTCATTATTTTACCATAAACTTTATTTTTCTATTGCAAGTATTCTAGGATAATGATAGTTTTAAACTTTGTGGTTGTATAATATATTGTCTATGAAAGGTCTTTCATAATTGGAAATAGATTATAAGAAAATACTTTCGGAAAGCCTTAGGAATTGAATGACTGATATTTGCTAATTGTAAGTTTTGTTGCTGCATCTTTTTGACTTCTTAAAAGATGAAGTAACATTGAACTTCATACG
>NW_022196905.1:192837162-192844465 GCF_008632895.1 Mastomys coucha
AAAAAAAAAAAAAAAAAAAAAAAAATCCCAGGATAGCTAAAACAATCCTGAACAACAAACGTCCTGCTGGAGGTATCACAGTCTGGTGATTTCAAGCGCAGTACAGAGCTCTAGTAATAAATACTGCATGGTATTGGCATAAAAACAGAAGCATTGATCAATGGAAAGGATACATTCACACCTCTATTGACAGGTGATTTAAAATTTAAGAAAAACCAGCTCTAAAGACAATGAAAAAAAGAACATATCTTCAATAAATGTTGGGCTAACTGGTTGTCTGCATGTAAAAGGATGTAAATAGTATGGATAAGTACATATCGCCAAATGCATCTCCCTGCATAAAACTCAAGTCCAAGCGGATCAAAAATCTCAACATAAAACCAGATACACTTAACGTGATAGAAGAGAAAGGGGTGGAGGGATATACCGTTGAATACCTTGGCACAGGAGACACTGAACATTCAAAACTGAATTTTTTTTTCCTGTTTGTTCATTTGTTTGTTCTGTTCTGTTTTGTTTTGTTTTCCAAACTGATAGCATAGGTGCTGACATCAACAATTTATAAATGAGAATTCATAGAACTGAAAAGCCTCATGGAAGGCTCAAGGAGGGATACAAGGATCTCCCTAGGAAGGGGAAATTGAGTAAATTCCTGGATTGACTATGGGTGGTTGAAAATGGGAACAGGAGGTATTAGGCAGGGTTGAGTGATGGCATCAGAGAGGAAGAGAAGAGATGACTATAATAAGTGGGCATTTGGGGAACAATATGGAAGCCTGATACAATAAACGTTCCCAGAATTCTCCAAGAGTGACCCTAGTGAAAACTCCTAGTAGTAGAGGACCAGGAGGGTAAACCACCTATCTTCAGAAACCAGGAAACTTCCAGTTGTTGGCCCTCGACAAGAACAGAGCCACAAAACCATTAATCTACAATCTATCCTGTCTGTAAGATGTGAAGGGCCAATGTAGGAACAGAACATTTCAGAATCACTAAACAAGTTCTGGTCTAACTTGAGGCCACTCCACCAGACACAGTCCATTGCTGAAAGTGCCTGGATGACCAGGATCCAGAACCAGGATAGCCTAGAGACCTCGGATTAAAAAACAATTACAACAACAACAAACAAACAAACAAAATGATTCCTAGTAATATTCTGTGACTCTCACAGATGAGTGCCTAGCACAATCTTTATTAGAGAGGCTTCTTCCAGCAGCTGATGAGAGCAATTGCAGAGATCAACAGTCAAACATTAGGAAGAAAGAGAGCCCAGATTTGAGATCTTTATTTCATCCTTCTTCTTGGGACTAGGAAAATCCTATGGATGATCGGGAGGAAGAATTGTAGATTCCAGAAGGGTAGAGGACACAGGAAAACATAAGCCACAGAATCAACTAAACAAAACTTATATTGGCTCACAGAGACTGAAGAAGCAATGGTCTGTACTAAGTCCTCTGCAAATATGTTATCATTGTTAGTTGGTGTTTTTCTGGGACTTCTAAAGTGGGAATAGGAATAGGAATGGGAATGGAAGTGGGAGTGTATCTGTCTCAATCTCTTGCCCACATGACCCTTTTCCTCCTATTGGGTTGCCTCACCATTGAGCGAGCTGGGATATGAGTGGTTTGTGCCTAGTCTTATTGTAACTTATTATGCCATGTTTGGTTGACATTCCTGGGAAGCTTCTCTCTCTCTCTCTCTCTCTCTCTCTCTCTCTCTCTCTCTCTCTCTCTCTCTCTCTCTCTCTTAATAGTTATAAAATTGCAATTTTTTTTATATTTAACAACTGGTATTTTAATAGCATATTTTCTGAAAAATAGCAAAAAAGTCCTACTTTTAAATACAATATATTTATAACATACTTTCTCCTCATCCCCATACTCACAGAAGGAGTTGCAGAGATTAACTATGGATTAGAGAGTGAAGGAAGGACAATCCAGTCGATATAACTGTCTCCTGAGAGGCTCTGACAGTCCCCTACTACTCACAGCCATCCATTGGACTGGAAACTGGGAAGCTTCTCTTCATGAAGGCAAACTGAGGAGGAGTGAAACTAGGGAAAGGAGAAGTACAAGTGGGTGCTGGGAGGAGTGAGGGAAAGGAAACTGGTCATGATGTATTGTAAAAGGGAATTTTTTTTTTTTTTTAAGGACATGAAGTAAACCTATTTATTGTACTTTAACACATATATTGTAAAGGGAAAGTATGATAAGTAGATGCTTCTCCAATCATAGTTAAGATTTTTAATTAAATATTTTCTTTAATTACATGTCAAATGATATCTCCTTTCCCAATCTCCCTTCTGAAAAAAAAATTAAAAAAAAAAAAACAAAAAAAACCTGTTCCCTCTCCCCTCTCCCTGTTCACTAATCTACACTCTCCCACTTTCTGGCCCTGGCATTCCCCTACACTGGGGCATAGAACCTTCACAGGACCAAGGAACTCTCCTCCCATTGATGACTGTCTAGGTTATCCTCTGTTACATATGCAGCTGGAGCCATTAATCGCACCATGTGTACTCTTTGTTTGGTGGTTTAGTCCCTGGGAGGTCTGAGGGTACTCTTTAGTTCATAGTTTTTGTCCTAAGGGGCTGAAAACCCTTCATCTCCATGGGTCCTTTCTCTAGCTCCTTCACTGGGGACCCTGTGCTCAGCCCAATGGATGGCTGTGAGCCTCTACTTCTGTATTAGTTAGGCACTGTCAGAGCCTCCCATGAGACATCTATATCAGGCTTCTGTCAGCCAGCACTTGCTGGCATCCACAATAGTGTCTGGATTTGATGATTGAATATGGGAAGGATTCCCAGGTGGAGCAGTCTCTGGATTGTCCTTCCTTCAGTCTCTGCTCCATAGTCAGTCTCTGCAACTCCTTCCATAGGTATTTTGTTCCCTGTTTAAGAAGGAACGAAGTATCTACACTTTGGTCTTCCTTCTTCTTGTGTTTCTTGTGATTTGTGGATTGAATTTTGGGAATTCCAAGCTTCTGGGCTAATATACACTTATCAGAGAGGGCATACCATGTGTGTTCTTTTGTGATCAGGTTACTTCACACAGGATGCTATTCTCCAGATCCATCCATTTCCCTAAGAATTTCATAACTTCATTGTTTTTAATAGCTGATTAGTACTCCATTGTGTAGATGTACCATATTTTTTATATCTACTCCTCTGTTGAAGGACATCTGGGTTGTTTCCAGTTTCTGGCTATTATAAATAAGACTGCTGTGAACATAGTGCAGCATCTCTGACCTTAAGCTGTACTACAGAGCAATTGTGAGAAAAACTGCATGGTATTGGTACAGTAACAGGCAGGTGGATCAATGGAATAGAATTGAAGATCCAGAAATGAATCCACACAGTTATGGTCACTTGTTGACAAAGGAGCTAAAAGCATCCAGTGGAAAAAAGACAATATTTTCAACAAATAGTGCTGGCTCAACTGGCTCTTAGCATGTAGAAGAAGAATGCAAATCAACCCATTCCTACATCCTTGTACAAAGCTCAAGTCCAAGTGAATAAAGGACCTCCACATAAAACCAGATACACTGAAATTTATAAAAAAAGAAAGTGGGGAAGAGCCTCGAGCACATAGGCACAGGGGAAATTTTCCTGAAGAGAGCACCAATAGCTTATGCTCTAAGATCAAGAATTGACAAATGGGACCTCATAAAGTTGCAAAGCTTCTGTAAGCCAAAAGACTCTGTCAATAAGACAAAATGGCAACCAACAAATTGGGAAAAGATAATTACCAATCTTATATCTGATAGAGGGCTAATATACAATATATACAAAGAACTCAAGAAGGATAGACTCCAGAGAACCAAATAACCCTATTAAAAATGGGGAACAGAGCTAAACAAAGAATTCTCAACTGAGGAATACCAAATTGCTGAGAAGCACCTAAAGAAATGTTCAACATCCTTAGTCATCAGGGAAATGCAAATCAAAACAACCTTGAGATTCCACTTCGCACCTGTCAGAATGGCTAAGATCAAAAACTCAGGTGACAGCAGATGCTGGCATAGTTATGGAGAAAGAGGAACACTCCTTCATTGCTGGTGGGATTGCAAGCTGGTACAACCACTCTGGAAATCAGTTTTGTGGTTCCTCTGGAAATTAGACATAGTACTACCTGAGGACCTAGAAATACCACTCCTGGGCATATACCCAGAAGATATTCCAACATGTAATAAGGACACATGCTCCACTATGTTCATAGTTAAGAATTTCATTGTTGTTTCATCTTTTTTAGGGACTAGAACATTTGCCTTATCAGAGGTGTAACTTCTACTCATATTTGCTATGTCATATTTAGGTATTTATCAAAATGTCTAAATACTTTGTGTGCATTAAAAAATGAGTTGAGAGGCAGAGGCAGGCAGATTTCTGAGTTCATGGCCAGCCTGGTCTACAGAGTTAGTTCCTGGACTGCCAGGGCTACACAGAGAAACCTTGTCGCAAAATAATAATAATAATAATAATAATAATAATAATAATAATAATAATAAATAAAATAAAAGTGAAGCAATAAAGCAATGTTCATATCATAACCTGATCACAGTCCTTCCAGTCACCTAATTACTGTTGACAGCAGCAAACTTGGTGCCCATGTCCATGTCACATTCCCAAGTCTGTAAAATACATTAATCTTACTTCTGTACGTACATTTTCAATGTGGTGTACTGTATTGTGTTCAGTCCTGAATAAGGGGAAGTTTGTGATATCAGTAATGTCTCTTCTCTGGGACAGAATAATGAGAATGTGGAAAGTGTTAGAGGCAGGCCAAAATGCCACATCAAAGTCCATTTACTAAGTGGTGCTTTCCTACTTTTCCAAAGAATAATGTGTGTCTTCAAGGAGTCTTGCCTGCTCATTAGCATAACTTTTTCTCTAGGAAGAAACAGAACATGGGCTTTCCCCCCCTCTCCCTTGCAGATTTTCCTTTGTAGTTGAACAACATCTTGTTTGTTTGTTTTATAATTTTGTATTTGCTATCCAGAATTTGATCACATCTTTTGTGTCTTGATTCTACTGGTGTGATCCTTCAGAATGACAGCCAATGGACCCGAATCATCATAGTCTTTAATTCTAACAGAAATTCTTCTTCTATCTTGCTTATACCTTTTATAACTAACCTATATTTCAAAATACCTGGAACAAAGAAATAATAGAATACTTTACCTCATGCAAATTGTACATACAAGGAAAGTAATAAAAGCACTCACTTCACTCATTCTAATATACCATGTGCCCTTGAATATAAAGGGAAGTTACAAGGGAGAGGTTGTCATCATGTGAGTTCAAGTGATATTCTTGCTTAGACTTGTTAAGAAGACAATCAAAGTTTTCTTTAGCTAACCAAATCTACTAAAAGAATTAAATATAGAAAAAAGTTTAGCCAAAGCAGATGGATGCCTTCAGCAATGTTTGATGTTATTGACAAATTGAGGACTGGGCAAAACCAAATGATGTCTGCCTATCATATGGCCTACTAATTTTAAGTTTAATGTCCTTTATATCAGTGTTCATCTTGACTTCAAAGGTGTTAATTCAATTCCATTGCAATTGCATAGAAATGAGGAAGGTCTAACAGAAAGGGCCATAAAATATGATTTCTTAATTGTTTGCCATGTGAAAAGGCTGTCCACTTTCTCTATTTGGGTACTTACTTCTGTTTTAATTTGCTATGCAACATCTCTTCTGTAACCTCCTTAAAACATTGATGTTTTTCTCATACTTCTGAGTAACTATTTGAGGCAAATTTCATCCCAAATTTATATGCTTTGACAGTTCCCAGCTGTTACTCAAACAAGCCTCACATACATTGCCTGCTGAATATAATGCACACATTGTAGTTATGACTACACATCTGGCAGTAAACTGTGTTCACCATGGGCCAACTGACACTTATGGTCATCTGGAGTTAAGCTATCAAAAAAAGTAAATCACAGATGATTAAATTGTATAACTTTGATGATTAATGATATTCTATAATTATTCATTATGGTCAAATAGCAAGAAAAAGTACACAGATTCCTAGAATTTTAAATGCCTAATACAGGTAAGTTTAAGGAAAATGTTACAACTGCTAAGCAAACTTCCGGCTGCTAGAACATAACTTCAATTTTCTCTTGCATTTCAAAAATAAAAATAAAATTGAAACAGGATTACTCTGTATAGTCCTGGCTGTCCTGGAACTTATTCTCTAGAGAAGGATAGCCTCAAAGTCAGAGATCCACCTGCCTCTGCCTCCCAAGTGCTGGGATGAAAGACACACACTACAATCATTTAGTTGTATTTCAGTTGATGCCAACAAAATTTTCAGCACACCTAGAATGCAGATACCCCTAGACTGACTCCTGTGCCTGCCAATGATATACTCAGACTGCAAGAACATTGTTCTGTTGCATTGAGCTTATTTATGACTTGCTATATTTGGGATAGCTATATGTATATGATATATATGTATATGTGTATAAGTATATAGATGATATGTACATATCATATACATATGCATATAAATAGTATGATATATATCATATATATCTCTGATATACGGCAACATATACATATCTAATGTAAAAAAATATTTCATATAAGAGAAAGTAAACATTAATGCTTTGTTAGGGCAATCAACTTCTCTCATTCCATCCTAAGGATTTTCTCTACACTCATTAGCTTGTTTTGTCCTTGAAACAACTTTTTATTCTTTTGTAGTCAATGCTAATAATTCACCTGAAACTGGGAATAGAAAACATGTCCTTCCTGCTCCCAGCAGAGCTTTCTTGCCAGAGATTACACTGAGTCCTCACACACATTGGCAATTTCACTTGCACACTGAAACAGATCGGTATTTTTGATTGAGTTTGACATTTTGAAATTTCAGTACAATAGCTTACCCTATAAACAGGAAGTGACTGTAAAACAGATGTTCTTATTAGAGAAGATGTTACTAAAAGAGCAAATCACTAAATTTGTCCTTGCTGTAATTGTATCATTTAAACCAAGAGGAAAAAGTCAGAGTCCTAAGACTGAAGAAACCCTGATAGGAAAATTATGCCATCATTCAGTGTTATAAGATGTCACCTGAAGAAAGAATGTGATTTAAGATTCAATGCTGCTTCTGTGTGATATGAATACTAATTTCTGATTTCTTTTATACAATTACTGAGCAAAAGGCATCCAGAACATGGGGCAATAAAGGTTTGAAAATGGTTTTAAATGACTTAGGAAAAAGAGTCAACCTCCAACTCTGGAATCACATATTAGATTATTTTAATTTTCTTAAAAATTATTCCTCTTCAA
>NW_022196905.1:192844485-192870288 GCF_008632895.1 Mastomys coucha
AAAAAAAAAAAAAATTATTCCTCTTCATTTCTTAAACCTGAACTTTATAAAAATTCAGAAAATAGTTTGTTTTCAATGAACATTAAAACAACCAATATTTTAATAAATTTATGAACAAATTTTGAATATTTGTTTTGGATGAAACTTAGTAATTATTGTAATTACTTCTCGTAACTTTGGCACAAAAAGAATGGTTTTGACCTGTTAGGTGAGAGTTAATATTCGATGACTACCTAGAAAACATAGTAGGCTCTTCTACCTTCATAAGCAAACCATCAAAAACAGAATTCAAAAGATTAGGTTTGTACATGAGTTCATCTATTTGATCATAGATGATAGGTCACTTGAAGACATTTTTGGAAAACTCACATTGGAAAATTTGTCAGTTGACATCAGAAACTAAATGAATGAGAACAGAATAAAGCAAACAAATGAAAAACCAAAACAAAACAAAACAAAATAAAACAAAACAAGTAAATAGATGAATAACCCAAAACTTAATGGGTTAATGCAACCAGAGATTCTATATACATGGTATATCTATTTGCAATTAAATTCTCTTTGTTTTAGCCTGACTTTTAATGTGACTCTGTTAGTTTCTCCTTTATTTGTTTTATTACCTACTCCAAATTGGTTGCTATATTATCCTTTGTAATGGTAGGTAATGATGATATTCTGCCTTTATTTTTATTTTAACCTGGCCTCATGTCACAGGACATAAATCAGATCTTCTGTCAAATAATTTTCTCAAGTTATATAATGTCTTCCTTAGAATTTCTTTTTTTAAAAATCAATTTATTCCTTTAAACTTCTCCCCCTTCCCAGTTTCCCCTCCACAAACCTCCCATCCCATTCCTCCTCTCCCTCCTCCCCTTTGCTCCTTCACCCATTCACTAATTCCAGCCTCACTGCTCTAGTATCCCCATAGCCCGGTCCATAAACCTCAACAGGACCCCTCCCACTGATGCGAGATAAGGCCATTCTCTCAACAGCTGTATCTGGAGCCATAGATCTATCCATGTATACTCTTTGGTTGGTCGTTTGGTCTCTGGGAGCTCTGGGTAGTCCAGTTAGGTTGTTCTTACAATGTGTGGTTGCAAACCCCTTCAGTTCCTTCAGAGCCCAACTCTTCCACTGGGGTTTCCCAGGCTCAGTCCCATGGTTGGCCATGAGTATCTGCAACTGTCTTAGTCAGGTACAGGAAGAAGCTCTTAGGAAACAGCCATCCAGGCTCCTGTTAGCAAGTTCTTCCTGGCATCAGTGATAGTGTTGGGGTTTGGTGTCTGCAGATGGGACTTCTATCACTGTGATGAAACATCATAACTTAAAACAAGTTCCCCCGGGGGGGTGCGGAATGGGACTTTATTTGGCTTACAATTCTACATTGTATTCCATCATTGAAGGAAGCCAGGATAAGAACTCAAACAGAGCAGGAATATGGAGACAAAAGCATATGTGGAAGCCATGGAGAGATGGTGCTTACTGTCTTTATCCACATGGCTTGCACAGCCTGTTTTCTTATAAAACCTAGGACCACCAACTCACCAATAAAACCACCCACAAAAGCATGGGCTTTCCCCCATCACTAATTGAGAAAATGTCCACCAGGCATGTCTATAGCATGGTAGTAATGAGGTTGTAAGTTGAGGTTTGCTATTCAGATGACTATATGATATCAACTTGACATTAAACTAGCCAGCATATATAAATTAATGACACATCATTTCAGAATCTTCTTTGTGGGCAGTTCCTGGTATTTTATTAATATCTCAGAGAGATGTATTTCCTTACCTAGGATATCCTTACTCAAATAAAACTGGGGTTGGATGTAAATATTGGACTTTCTATGGAAGAACAATCTGTTAGAGTTATGCATACGATGACATCAGCCACTGGTTTTGTTTTCTCATCATTTTGGAAGTTAAATGTCTCATCATTGTACTGTCAGAGCCTCTCAGGAGACAGCCATGCAGCACTTGTTGGCATCCGCAATAGTGTCTAGATTTGATGACTGAATATGGATAGGATTCCCAGTTGGAGCAGTCTCTGAATTGTCCCTCCTTTAGTCTCTGCTCCAAAGTTAGCCTCTACAACTCCTTCCATGGGTATTTTGTTCCCCCTTTTAAGAAGGAATGAAGTATCCGCATTTTGGGCTTCCTTCTTCTTGAGTTTCTTATGGTTTGTGGTTTGTTCTTTGTGTATTCTGATCTTCTAGGATAATATCCACTTACCAGAGAATGCATACCATGTGTGTTCTTTTGTGATTGGTTACTTCACTCAGGATGATATTCTCCAGGTCCATTCATTTCCTCATGAATTTCATAAATTCATTGTTTTTAATAGCTGAGTAGTACTCCATTATGTAGATGTACCAAATTTTCTGTATCCATTCCTCTGTTGATGGACATCTGGGCTGTTTCCAGTTTCTGACTATTATAAATAAGGTTGCTAAGAACATAGTGGAGCATGTGTCCTTCTTACATGTTGGAGCATCTTCTGGGTATATGCCCAGGAGTAGTATAGCTGGGACCTCAGGTAGTACTATGTCTAATTTTCTGAGGAACCACCGAACTGATTTCCATAGTGGTTGTACCAGCTTGCAATTCCTCCAGCAATGAAGGAGTGTTCCTCTTTCTCCACAACCTCTCCAGCATCTACTGTCACCTGAGTTTTTTATCCTAGCCATTCTGATTGGTGTGAGGTGGAATCTCATACAGAAGTAGAGGCTCACAGCCAACCATTGGACTGAGTACAGGCTGCCCAATGAAGGAGCTAGAGAAAGGAACCAAGGAGCATAAGGGTTTGCAGCCCCTTAGCATGAACAACAATATGAACTAACTAGTACCCTCAGAGCTCCCTGGGTCTAAACTCCAACTAAAGAGTACATATGGGGGGACTCATGGCTACAGCAGCATGTGTATAGCAGAGGATGGCCAAGTCGGTCATAAATGGGAGGAGAGGACCTTGGCCCTGTGAAGGTTCTATGCCCCAGTGTAGGAGAATTCCATGGCCAGGAAGTGAGAGAGGGTAGTGTGGTGAGCAGGGGGAGGGAACAGGGGATTGTTTTAGTTTTGGGGTTTTTTATTTTTATTTTTTTCTTATTTTATATTATTTTTCTTTTGGAGGGGAACCTGAGAAAGGAGATATTATTGTAAATAAAGAAAACATCTAATAAAAAAAGTCTCATCATTGGTTAATCAAAAGTTTCTACATTCAGACTGATGCCACAAATGTATTTGACTACCTTCTTCGTCCACGCTGAGCCAATGGCATGAGCCTCTCATTTCCCTGATGTGTGACGCTGAATTACAGGAAGATTAAGTGCATGGCAACTCTTACTGGCTTCTGAACCCACCAGGACATGGTGCAATTATTTATTTTACACTAGAGCACAGAAGACATGTGGTCTAGTGTAAAATACATGTGCTTCTTTACCATGAAGACAGAAATCACCAGCCCCAGGCCACATACCTGGTTGTTTTGTGTTATTCTTGCTAGTTTCCACTAAATAGAAGAATGGAAATTTTGCAATAACTTTCTTCACTGATAATTCTGCAAATTTTATTGATTATACTGAAGGCACAAAAGTGTTATCTTCTTACAATATCTAGCCATATGCTGCAATTCCAGAACAGAAACTTTAGACTTGAGGTTTTTTATTTAGTTAGTTTATTAATTATTTTAAGCCTAGATTTTATCCCCTCCTGGTCCACTCTCTGACTCTTCCACATCCCATACCTCCTCCCCACATCTTCACAAGAATGACCCTATCCCTGACCCACCATGCTACCGGATCTCCCCATTCCCTAGGACCTTGAGATTTTTGTTTTTAATGTGTCAATTTGTAGTCAACATGTTTTTTGCTACTTTTCTAAGCATCCCTATTTTATATATTTTTAAATAAGAATATCGGGAAGTATATATGTGTCATCCACAGCATAGGTGGGCCTCATTCAGTAAACTGAAGTGATTACTGAAAGGTATAGCTAATTGACTTTTTCCATTCTTATTTCTGCTACTTACAGCAAGAAAATTGCCAGGCAAACTTCACTCAGCACTCCCTGTGGTTTTTTTTTGTTGTTGTTGTTGTTGTTATTGTCTTCCGTTTTACTGTTGTTGTTTTGTTTTGTTTTTTGTTTATTTTGGGGGTTTTCCTTTTAAGACTAATCTTGTACTTGAAGACTTGTTTCTTGAGTACCATGACCCTCTCAGGTTTCACTTGAATAGTACTTCCATAACCTCATGATCAGATTATCTTAAATATGTACCTGGACACTTATAAGCATCATACATATTTCACTTTTCTGGAATATCCTGAATAACTGAGTTCTAATCAAATCTACTCTTTTATTCTTTTTATGTCTATACTTGTTTTTATATAAAATATCATGCTAATTTCTAGTGACCTATTAAATATTTGAAACAAAACATTTCACTAAAATACAATGAGAATTTTAGCTTTTATAAAAATATCCTGTAAGTAAACCAATGACTGTTCAAAGAAGGAAGGGCTTTTAAAATGAAAGCCAACGAAGTTTAAGGAGAACCGGAAGACATCAGAAGGATCAAGAATAGACATGTAGGTGAGGGTAGTTCTCAGAGGAGAAAAGCATATTTAGAAATTTATGTTGTCCTCCCAGGTTCTTACATGTTTTTGAAATTTCCAATTTAATCATACCATGACAGCAATGGACAGTGTTAATCATGTTATAAATCAAATCATAATAATACTTCATTACTGTGTTTACCTTTCTGGCTGTATGATCAGAATATAATTTGCTTAAGCATCTTATGCTATTTTTTTTTCCTTCACCTCCCTTGTTTACTTTTTCCTTGTCCACAGACATTCTAGGTTTGAGATTAATAAGGAAAACTAAAAGTCAGTATTCCTGAACAACTAATTTCCATCTATAAAAAACAAGAAATCAATAAACTACAAAATGTTTGTTTTGGACCTTTGCAAGTTTCTCTCTAATTGTCAGTGATAACTATGTGCCCTAAGCATATAATGAACTTAAAGAAGGCATAAAGGACACTCCATACCTATAAATCATCCAATTAAACATTCATGAGGAATGTATTGCTATCATCTAAATACACTCCAAAAATTGTTTCCTTTCCTTCTCACATGAAAAAAAAAGTAATAAAGTTCAGTAATATAGCTTTCTGTAGTTAACCAATTATTTACTTGTTTATTAGAGGTTGTGCTAAAACTAGAACTTCTCTATTCAAAGAAAGGTATTATGTGTACATTTCTTTATTTCTATCTGACATAAAAGTTATTATGTGTTAAAGCTGTCAAGGAATTGTCAGTGTTACATAGGAGTAGAAATGTGTTTTATTAACATTATAATAAAATCAGTTATTTAAATGGTAATTTATTGAATTTTAATGTGCAATCCTCTGAATGCGAATGTTTTATGAACTATAACATAGAACTTTATTTTTTAATTAATTTAAAATAGTCAAGAATCTATGTGAATAAAGATATATAACAGAATACATATGATAACATCCAAAACCATTGAAATACATATTTAAATGATTTTTGATATTTGAAATAATTCAAAATTGGTCAAAGTTTAAAACCTAATTTATTTTTTTCATATACACATTTATATTTGATATCTCTCTGTGTGTGCCTTTTAATTTATACATATAAATACATGTGCTAAGCTGTGCATATATGTCCTAAGCTGTGAGTACACATGAGTAAATCCATCTGTGGCAGTATGGAGCTGATGTAAAGTGTCTTGATCAGCCAGTTTCCAATGTATTTATTGAAATTTCATCCTAGAAGCAGAGCTCACAGACTGCTAGGAGTGCAGTTAGCCAGGCTATTGCCATATTCTATGAAGTCCAGCACTGGAGTTTACATGCTTGCTTATTTATCAGATATTTAGGGCTAGGAGCTCTAGTCCTTATGTTTTATAACTAATCCATGTCCCTAGGTCTTATTCTGTTCTTTTCTTTTCTTTATATTTATTTATTTATTTTCAAGATGGGATTTCTCTATGTAACCCTGGCTGTCCTGGAACTCACTCTGTAGACCAGGCTGGCCTCGAACTCAGAAATCTGTCTGCCTCTTTCTCCCAAGTGCTGGGATTAAAGGCATGTGCCACCACTGCCTGACATTCTGTTCTTTTCAATGAATATTTGTAAGTGCTAGAACATCCTGAGGGAACTACAAGGTTTTGCTATTGCCAACTAATTTTGCTAATTCTTTACTAATTGTACAAAATATAAATAACATTCCTCTCCTCCTCCTCCTTCTTCTTCTCCTTCCTCTTCCTCTTCTTCTTCTTCTTTGGACAGAGAAAGGAAATTAAACAACATGAGAAAAATTTAGCTTGAATTCTCCTTAAATCATATTTAATTACTTTCTGTGTATCATTCGTAGCTTGTTCACTTTATATATAATGGGAATAAATGCTGCTCTATGGAAACATTAAAAACCCATTATGATGAATAATTGTTGATTTAGTTAATATTAGTACTTTATACATTCAAAAATATAATTCTTTATTAATTGACCAATATATATTCTTTTAATCTTCTCTCATGCATTACATACTAATTACAGTTTTTCCTCCCTGTGCTCCTCCCAGTCCTCTTCCAGCACCTCCCTTCTCAACCAGACTTACTCCATTTTCCATTTCCCATCAAATAAAGAGCAATCCTACCAGGAATATCATCTAAATGTGGCATAATACATACCAATAGAACTAGGCACAAACCCCTGGGATAAAGGTTAGACAAGTCAGCCCAGTAGGAGGAAAAGAGTCCCAAGTGCAGGCAAGAAAGACAGAGATACTCCCCCAACCCCACTTTTAGGAGTGGGACAAGAATGGACAAGAACACCAAGCCACACCACCATAATGTATATGCATAGGTTCTAGCTCTGATACATACAAGGTCTTTGAAGGTTGCTTTAGATTTTGTGAACCCCTATAAGCCTTGCTTAAATGATTTTGTAGGTCATGTTCTCCTGGTATTAGTGAAACCTCTGGCTCCTACAATCCTTCTTCCACCTCTTTTGTGGTATTCCTTTGGCTTCACCTAGTGTTTTGCTGTGGATCTTGGTATCTGCTTCCACCAGATGCTGGATAACCTTTGATGAAAATTGGGCCAAACACAGATCTAAGACTACAGCAGAATACCATTAAGAATGAGTGCCTCCAAAAAGAAACTGGAGAGAGCACATACTAGCAGCTTGACGGCACCTCTGAAAGCTCTAGAACAAAAAGAAGCAAATACACCCAAGAAGAGTAGATGGCAAGAAATAATCAAATTCAGGGGTGAAATCAACCAAGTAGAAACGAAAAGTACTATACAAAGAATCAACAAAACTAGGAGCTGGTTCTTTGAAAAAAATCACCAAGATAGATAAACCCTTAGTCAGACTAACCAGAGGGCACAGAGACAGTATCCAAATTAACAAAATCAGAAAAGGACAATTTTCTAGACAGATACCAGGTACCAAAGTAAAATCAGGATCAGATAAACCATATAAATAGTCCTATAACTCTTAAAGAAATAGAAGCAGTCATTTAGAGTCTCCCAACCAAAAAAATCCAAGGAACAGATGGGCTTAGTGAAGAATGCTAACAGACCTAATTATCAAAGAAAACCTAATACCAATACTCTTCAAATTATTCCACAAAATAGAAGCAGAAGGAACACTACGTAACTCCTTCTATAAAGCCACATTTATGCTTGTACCTAAACCATACAACGACCAAACAATGAAAGAGAACTTCAGAACAATTTCCCTTATGAATATCAATGAAAAAAATACTCCATAAAATTCTTGCAAACCAAATCCAAGAACACATCAAAATGATGGTTCACAGCTATCAAGTAGGCTTCATCCCAGGAATGCAGGGATGGTTTAATATACAGAAATCCATCATCATAATCTACTATATAAACAAACTCAAAATACAAAAACCACATGATCATTTCATTAGATGCTAAGTAAGCATTTGACAAAATTCAACACCCTTCATTACAAAAGTCTTGGAAAGAGAAGGAATCAAGGCCTATACCCAAACATACTAAAAGGAATATACAGCAAACCAGTGGCCAACATCAAACTAAATGGAGGGGGTTTGAAGTATTCCCACTAAAATCAGGGAATAGAAAAAGCTGCCCACTCTCTCCCTCCCTATTAAATATAGTCCTAGTCAGAGCAATTAGACAACAAAAGGAGGTTAAAGGGATACAAATTGGAAAGGAAGAAGTCAAAATATCCCTATTTGCAGATAATATGATAGTATACTTAAGTGACTGGAAAAATTCCACCAGGGAACTCCCTAAACCTGATAAATAACTTCAGCAAAGTGGCTGGATATAAAGTTAACTCAAACAAATCAGTAGCCTCACCCTATTTTAAAGGATAAACAGGCTGAGAAATAAATTAGGGAAATGACACCTTTCAGAACAGTCACAATATAAAATACCTTGTTTTGAATGTAAGCAAATGAAAGATCTGTATGGCAAGAACTTCAAGTCTCAGAAGAAACAAATTGAAGAAGATCTCAGAATATAGAAAGATCTCACATTCTCATGGATTGGCAGAATTAATATAGTAAAAATGGCCATCATACTGAAAGCAATCTACAGATTCATCAAAATTCCAACTTAATTCTTCATAGAGTTAGAACAATTTTCAGATTCATTTGGAATAAGAAATAACCAAGGATAGCTAAAACTAGTCTTAACAATAAAAGAACTTCTTGGGGAATCACCATCCCTGACCTCAAACTGTATTACAGAGCAATAGTAATAAAAAAATATATGATATTGGTACAGAGACAGGCAAGAAGATCAATGGAATAGAATTGAAGACCCAGAAATGAACCCACACATCTATAGACACTTGATCTTTGACAAAGGATCTAAAAGTATTGAGTGGGAAACAAAAGTCAGCATTTAAAAAAAAATAGGTGCTGGTTCAACTGGCAGTCAGGATGTAAAGACAGTCAGTATGTAAAAAAATGAAAATCAACCCATTCTTATCTCCTTATACAAAGCTCAAGTCTAAGTGGATCAGGGACCTCCACTTAATAAGACCAGATACACTGAAACTTATAGAGGAGAAAGCGAGGAAGAGCCTCGAACACATGAGCACAGGGAAATTTTCCTGAATTGAACACCAATGTTTATGCTCTAAGATCAAGAATTGACAAATGGGACCTCATAAAATTACAAAGCTTCTGTAAGGCAAAGGACACTGTCAATAGGACTAAACAACAACCAACAGATGGAAAAATATCTATACCAACTCTCCATCTGATAGAGGGCTAATATGCAATATACACAAAGAACTCAAGAAGTTAGACTCCAGAGAACCAAATAACCCTTTTAAAAATGGGACACAGAGCTAAACAAAGAAATGGATGAGAAGCAGGTAAAGAAATGTTCAATATCTTTAGTCATCAGGGAAATGCAAATCAAAATAACCCTGAGATTCCACCTCACACCAGTCAGAATGGCTAAGATCAAAAACTCAGGTGACAGCAGATGCTGGTGAGGATGTAGAGAAAGAGGAACACTACTTCATTGTTGGTGCTATTACAATCTGGTATAGCCACTTTGGAAAGTAGTCTAGTGGTTCCTCAGAAAATTGGACATAGATCAACCTTAGGGCCCAGGTGTATTACTCCTGAACATATACCCAAAAAGGTGCCCCAACATATAACAAGGACACATGCTCCAGCATGTTCATAGTGGCTTTATTTATAATAGCCTGAAGGTGGAAAGAACTCATATGTCCTTCAAAAAAGGAATGGATTCAAAAAATGTAGTAAATTTATACAATAGAGCTCTTATAAACAATGACTTCATGAAATTCTTGGGCAAATGGATGGAATTAGAAAATGTCATCCTGAGTGAAGTAACTCAGTCACAAAAGAGCACACATGGTATGCACTTAGTGGTAAATAGTTATTAACCCAAAAGGTTGGAATACCCAAGATATAATTCCTTACCACATGAAACTCCAGGAGAAGAAATATCACAATATGGATGCTTCAGTTCTTCTTAGAGACTGAAAGAAAGGCCATCCTGAGACTGCCCCACCCAGGGATCCATCCCATATGCAGACACCTAAACCAGTCACTATTGCAGATGTCATGAAGTGCTTGCTAACAAGAGTCTGATACAGCTGTCTCCCGATAGGCTCTGCAGAGCCTTAGAAATATAGAAGCAGGTGCTTGCAGACAACTATTGAACTAAGGTTCCCAAATGGAAGAGTTTAAAAAAGGACTGAAGGAGCTGAAGGAGTTTGCAACCCAATATGAAGAACAACAATATCAATCAACTACATTCCCCCAGAGCTCCCAGGGTCTATACCTCCAACCAAAGGGTACACATGGAGAACCTCATGGCTCCAACCATGTATGTAGAAGAGGATGGCCTTGTGGGACATCAATGGGAGGCAAGGCCCCTGGTCTTAGGAAAGCTAGATACTTCAATGTAGGGGAATACCAGGGTGGAGAGGCAAGAGTGGTTAGGTGGTTGTGGAGCACCTTCTTAGATGCAGGGGGAGGGAGGATAGGATAGAGAGTTTCCATGGGGAAAATTGAGAATGGGGATAACATTTGAAATGTAAATAAATAAAATATCCAATTATATATATATGCATATATATATATATGTATAAAAGAATCATTTTATTGGCTTTTGGGTTTTTGTTTGTTTGTTTTTGTTTTTGCTTTGTTTGTTTGCTTTTTATACCAGTACTGTTCTGTTCTGTTCTGTTCTGTTCTGTTCTTAGTCACTGGACTGTCCAGTCTTTGGTTCCTGGCTATCCAGACAGTGCCTACCTCTCATGAAGTGGACAGCCATTTGGATCAATCATTGGTGACTACTTCCTCAGGATGTGCTCCACCATACCCTGACA
Organism: Mastomys coucha; assembly: GCF_008632895.1. Classification (NCBI taxonomy): domain Eukaryota; kingdom Metazoa; phylum Chordata; class Mammalia; order Rodentia; family Muridae; genus Mastomys; species Mastomys coucha. The sequence continues at coordinate 192,855,392 of NW_022196905.1, forward strand.
CATATTACAAATGGACAGATTTTAGGCTAAAGTTTTGTGGTTGGGCTTATGTCCCAGTCCCATTGCTGAGAGAATTTTCTGGTTATAGGAAATTGCCAGTCACTTAACTAGATTCCTTTTATTTACTTGGAATATGGGGTGTATCATGGGGTAACTTCCCTCTATAGGTTCTTTGAAAAAAATACGGTCTGTAGATGTCTGAAAAAAGAATCCTGGGGGCTGGAGAGATGGCTCAGCAGTTAAGAGCACTGACTGCTCTCCTGAAGGTTGTGAGTTCAAATCCCAGCAACCACATGGTGGCTCACAACCATCCGCAGTGAGATCTGATGACCTCGTCTGGGGTGTCTGAAGACAGCTACAGTGTACTTACATATAATAAATAAATAAATCTTTAAAAAAAAAGAATCCTGATTATCACTTGTATCTATAGGCAGAGATAGAGTAGTTGTAGTTATAGATAGAAGATACAGATAGGTATCTTCTGTATAAATGCTCCTACAATATTTTTATTTGGCCCTTCCTTCCCTCATACACAAATTTCTATTCTAACTTTTTCCAAATGAACTTTGAAGACTCTCTGCCTCTTTTCTCACAAAGGAAGTGAAATATCAGGTCTAAAGGAAAGCTCCTACAAATGAATCCATTTCAGCTTCTTCATACATTGGATGTTCCTAATTCAAGTATTCATTACATTTTTTCCCATGGCAAACAGAGAGCAAACTGTGAGTTCTGGATATCATCTATGGAGAGATTTCTCTAAACATTTTGTTAAATACAAAGGTCAGCACACAAAATATTTCAAAGACACAATCTTATGACTTGTTGCAAAGGGAAAATAATAAAACAACAGCAAAAATTATAGTTTTCAAAGATGTGCCTTGAACAATAGATAATTGTACTGATTTAAGATATGCATAATTGTGCTTTGAATATATACACTTTCAAATATGTTAAACCTGTATTTCACACTAAATGTATAAAATTGTAATTTTCAAATATGAGACTTCATCAACAGATAACTCTATTGATTTTAAATATACATAATTGTGCTTTGAATATATACATTTTCAAATATGTTTAACCCAGCAAATCACACTAAATGCATAACAAATGTAAAGTTTGAATTTAATTATGATTTATTTTTTGCATCTCATTTTGAGTCTACTTTCTAGAGATAATAACCATCATCTGTAGTGGCATCAGATCTCACTCAAAAAATGCACTGACTTCAAACAACATAATAAAAATAATATCTCTCTGTAGATAATAGATAGATTAGTAGGTAATAATCCAATTTAAAGGTTTTGAGATATTAAATAGACTTAAATCTTTTCTCCTCTAAAATTATTTGTTGGCCTTAAAATCTTCCCCAAGTCAATCCAAATACCTTCTGTCATATTTGCTGAGTCTGATTAAACTGATTTCCCAGTCTTCATGCCTATTTAATAGAAATAGCCAGACTCTATTCCCCACTCTACTAAAGCAATTCCTTTCCTTCCATTTCAATAGACTTCATACTGGAATCTCAACACTTTTTTAAATGAAAGGATTATAGACCTAGGATAGCCCTTTTCTACTTTGAGAATCTTTGCTGATTCTGAACTCCAGTTTCTCCATCCTCATATCCTGGTCAGATGTGTGGCATGAACTTTAAACTATAAATAAGAAAACTGAAGAATTTCATAGAATGTTCCCTGAGTACCATGGAAAGTTTGTGATGCCTCAGACATTGCAACTATGAGATTTGACACAGAATTAAAGATTATAGGTGCCATTTTTTTCGGGAAAATTCAATATTTATTTATATTAGAAAAGAATTTACATCTCCTAGTAAGTTCATTGAAATCTTTTCATTCCTTGAGTACTACACCCTGACATACTGCAATAGATATCACCTGCAGCTCTATTAGCTAATAAATGACTTCTTATCTGCATTGTGAGTTAGTTTTTTTATACTAGGAATCAAAGATATTGCAGTTTAGAACCCACAGTGTAGATCTGATAGGAAGCCCGAAAGCTTGTAATTCTACTAAATATGATGGTGATATTTTCCCTATTTGTCCTGGGGATAGTTCTACTAGTGTGCTGTGATAGACCCAAATAAGCACAAGGGAGAACTGGATGGTAACTGGCTTCCAATATGTAGAAAAATGTTGAATTAACTCGGTCAACATCATAGCTAAGTACAAATAAATAAAAACTAAACTCATATGTTTACTTCAAACCCTATATTTCTGTTGAAGACACAGTTATAACATCAAAGCAAAGACAAGGGGGCTGTCTGATTCTTCTCCACTAATAACATTATTATTGTTAACATCGAGGAAATGCTGAGATAAGATAAAAGTGATAGGAATTGTAATGTTGGATTTTCATAAGAAAGACTGCAAGATTGAAAGTAGTTGTAAAAGACACCAGTATATCTTGACATGCAAAGCTCTGTTTTTTACTCATATAATAGAAATATTAAAATATGACCAAGTAAAGAATTATATAATGATCACATACATCCATTGAAACCTTCAACAAGCATTAGTAAAGATCAACAAAAGCTTTACTATATCCATGTCTCTATTCCATTTCTTTCTATTTCTGCCCATATTTTGAAGGTCATCCCAGGTATTAATTATTTCATATCTAATAGTTTCTGTGGCATGACTTGCTTCACCTTTGTAAAATACCATCATGGGACTACTAAACTATTAAATAGAAATCAGGCTGGGCTTGATGTCACATGCCTGAAAACCTATCCTATAAGAAACTGAGATGTGCAGATTGAGAGTTTAAGATCAGTGTGTGTAGTATAGTAATATATATTTCTAAACAAAGAAACAAAATATAAAATAAGTTATAGTATAAATATATTTAAAACAAAAATGATGTTTTATTTAAAATGATCTCTTACCAGTCTTATTTTTTTCCAATATAAAATGTGTATTGCTTATCTGCAAATTTCACATAATACACCTGTTGTGCAAAATGTGCCAGGAAGTATTCGTGAACCTCAAAAGGCCACTAAGGAGCCATTTCTGATGTAATAGCATTAGTGTCTCTTTATTAGAGTCTCAGGGTTGGGCTCTCTTCGAGGCCAACCCTGATATAGGAGGACAGGAAGGAAAAGTGGAGCCACCTGGAACCATCAGCAGGACAAGCTTTTACAGAAAAATAGGAGCAAGCCAGGGGGTGAGGGAGAGAGTGTCCAGTCTGGCAAGTATCTAATAGAATGACTATAAGCATTCTCTGAAGCAAGATCATCTACAGTCACAAAGGGTCTGAAAGTGCATCTGAAACAATCAGACTATTCTTTGATTAACTGTTGCTAAGAAATAGCTAGGGAGTAACTCTTGCCTAGGACAAGATACGGGGTCCTTCCTGGTATGTAGGTGCAGCTTGGTTTCTGCTGCAGGTCAAGTTCTTGACTTTTTTTTCTTTAAGATGGATGTGGTCACAAGATAGAGTAGGTTTGGCCTCTCACAGCAGAACACACTCACTTCCCAAGCCTTCCATGTCTGCTCCCCAAGGTAATGACAAAAAATAAGAATTAAAATGAATAAAAATCCCAAGTCTAATTTATGTTATCTACATACTCACTGGAGCATGGTTACACTCTCAGTGGCTTTCATCTTAAATAAAACCGAGTGTCTTTCCCCTCTTACATCCCTTGTGGAGTGCTAACATCAGCATCTTCCTCCCACTTTCTCAGAGTTCTCTTTGATGGCTGCCCATCAAGTTTCTTAAACTTATTATAGATTTTTGGGCGATGAGGGGGTTGCCTTAGATGATTCTTATTTTTGAGTAATGTCCAAATATACAGGTTGAGACTATAACATTTGTAACTTTTCTCATATTCAAAGCAACTGTGTAAGGACAACTGTCTCTTTTAAGGACACTTGAGCTCTATCCTAGGAAAATATAAGTCTAACATTATGAAGTTCCTAAAATGTAATGCGAAGAGCACTTTGCAGAGCCAGGAAGTTTTGCTATTAACTAGAGGTGCTTTCCAGTAGACATCGAGGTTTCCTTAGGTTTAACTATTTATATCTGTCTAAGTTGTGTCAGTCTTTTGGAAAAATACAAATATTCATTCCTCCTACTTAACACATAAAGGCACCATATTCTTCTCCATCTTGTAAATCGAAGAATTATTGAAGTTATTTACAAGATATGGGAGAATCAGAAGCAGCTTCCATTCTACCCACTCTCAAAAAAGTTACTTCAATAGGGTATCAGATTTAGATAACCTTTCTCTTCCTATAGACATCAACCTGTTAGAGAACACATCCATTTGCCTCCAAGGAACAGGAATAGGAGTAGTTGATCAGAACTCAGGATAGAATCAATAGATAGACACCCATTTCCCACCCCTGGGCCCTTGCCAACATCTACATGGAATCATTATCAGCACAATTGCCATTACCAGAGGCTTAATTATCACTGTTTATTTGCTTATTTTCTTGGCCTGACTCCAAGAGTGAGTATTCTGTACATCCCAAAAGCCTGCTCTAGTCCCTCATAACACATCGAGTCCCATCACCACAAAGATGATGTTATGTATAGAAGAAATTGGTTCATCCTACAGATTGTATCTGCTTGTTTTATTTTAAAATTTGGTTAATTTCTGTCACTGTTGCTCAATTTCACAGTCAGTTCTTTTATGCTTCCTAAGAATTTGACAATTTTGTGAGTGTTAGACACTAAGAGAAACAAGGAAGTAAAATGTTATGCAGAATCAATAAAAACTCACAATGCATATTAAACTAAAATACTACGTAATGACTTAGCTATTAGTAGGCCCAATGGTTCTAATTAGGCTTGGATAACTCTCTCATAACCAAAAGTATGAGAAGCCTAGTACTGTACTGTAAGAAGCTGAGTATTGGTCAGAGCAATGGGACCTAAGTCACATATCTGGCTCTGGAGAAGTATAGACATTGTGAATTAACCAGAAGATTTTTAATTGTTAGCTTTTTAAGACTAGTTACATTGCTCAGTCCTATGAGAAATGCTCCAAACGGGGCTCTCTATTGCCTTGAAAACAAAATATTCCTAAGGAAAAAAATTATCTGTTCCAGAGACTTTAGAGACAATAAAAGCCTGATTTAGTTTAAATTGGCACAAGGGTCTCTCTAGGTATTTTCTGTTCTCACCTTTTGAGACTGTGATTTTCTGCAGTGTTTTTGTTTTTAACCCTTTTTTTTTTCTTACTTATTCACTTTACATGCTGCTCATACCCCCCTCCAGGTAACTCCATCTGACAATCCTTTCCCAAACCCTCTCCCCTGCTTCTCTATTGAATGGGGTTCTACTGGGGATCTCCTCACACTAGGACATCAAGTGTCTGAGAGGATGGGTGCTTCCTCACCCATGGAGGCCAGACAAGGCAGCCCAGCTAAGAGAACATATCCCATGTACAGACAGCAGCTTTGGGATAACCCCTTCTCCACAGGTGTGAGAACCACATGAAGACAAAGCTGCATATCTGTAACATATATGTAGAGAGGCCTAGGTATATTCCAGGTATGTTCTTTTGTTGGTGTTTCAGACTCTGAGAGTCCCAAGAATCCAAGTTACTTAATTCTGTTGATCTTCCTGTGGAGTTTCTATCCCCTTAGGGGCTATATAACCCTTCTTCCTAATCTTCCATAAGAGTCCCCAAGCTTCATCCACTGTGTGGCTCTAGTTTTCTATATCTGAGGCAGTTGGTGGGTCAGGCCTCTCAGAAGACAGCCATATTAGACTCCTGTTTGTAAGCATAACAGTTTCAGTAATAGTGTCAGAGATTGGTACTTACACATAGCATGGGTCAGAAGTTGGGCTGGTTCTTAGTTGGTTGTTCCATCAGTCTCTGCTATATCCCCAATCTCTGCATTTCTTGTTTATAGGATAAGTTTTGGGTTGAAAGATTGGTGGGTGAATTGGTATCCCATTTGCTTCATCATGGTTCCTGCCTGGCCAGAGAAGGCAGCCTCCCCAGGCTGCAAATTCTTTTTTTTTTTATTAGGTATTTTCTTTATTAATGTTTCAAATATTATCCACCTACCTCATTTCCTCTATGAAAACCAGCTATCTCACCCCCCTTCCCATACAACCCAACACACCCACTCATGCTTCCCTGTCCTGGTATTCCTCTATAGTGGGGTATTGAGTCGTCACAGGACCAAGGGCTTCTCCTCCCATTGGTGTCCAACAAGGCCATTTTATGCTACATATTCAGCTGAAGCCATGGGGCTGCAAACCCCTTCAGCTCCTTCTGTCTTACTCGCTCTCTTCCATTGTGGCAGGGGTGGGGTGACCTTGTGCTAAGTCCAATGGTTGGCTAAGAGTATGTATCTGATGTTTGTATTTGTCAGGAAGTGGCAGAGCCTCTCAGGAGACAGCTGTATCAGGCTCCTGTCAGCAGCCACTTGTTGTCATCTGCCAAAAGCAATGTATAGAGTCAATGCAATCCCCATCAAAACTCCAACTTAATTCTTCATAGAGTTAGAAAGAGCAATTTTCAAATTCGTCTGGAATAACAAAAAAAAAAAAAGGATAGCTAAAACTATTCTCAATAAGAAAAGACCTTCTGGCAGAATCACCATCTCTGACCTCAAGCTATATTACAAGCTATCCTGAAAAAAAAATACTGCATGGTATTGGTACAGTGACAGGTAAGAAGATCAATGGAATAGAATTGGAGACCCAGAAATGAACCCACATACATATGGTCACTTGATCTTGGACAAAGGAGCTAAAACCATCCAGTGGAAAAAAGATAGGATTTTCAACAAATGGTACTGGTTCAACTGTCAGTCAGCATGTAGAAGAATGAAAATTGACCCATTCTTATCTCCTTGTACAAAGCTCAAGTCCAAGTGGATCAAGGACCTCTATATAAAACCAGATATTCTAAAACCTATAGAGGAGAAAATGGGGAAGAACCTTAAGCACATGGGCACAGGGGGACATTTCCTTAACAGAACACCAACAGCTTATGCTCTAAGATGAAGACTTAACAAATGGGATCTCATAAAATTACAAAGCTTGGTAATGCAAAGGACACTATCAATAGGACAAAATAGTAACCAATAAATTGGGAAAAGATCTTACCAATCCTACACCCAATAGAAGGCTAATATCCAATATACACAAAGAACTCAAGAAGTTCTTGAGTTCTCCAGAGAACCAAATATCCCTATTAAAAATGGGGCACAGAGTTAAACAAAGATTCTCAACTGAGGAATACTGAATGGCTAAGAAGCACCTAAAGAAATGTTCAACATCCTTAGTCAATCAGGGAAATGCAAATCCAAAAAACCCTGAGATTCCACCTCACACCATTCAGAATACCCATGGTCAAAAACTCAGGTGACAACAGATGCTAGTGAGGAGGTGGAGAAAGAGGAACACTCCTCCAATGCTGGTGGGATTGCAAGCTGGTATAACTACTCCTAAAAACAGTTTGGCAGATCCTCAGAAAATTGGACATAGTACTAACAGAGAACCCAGCTATACCACTCCTGGGTCATATATTCAGAAGATGTTCCAACGTGTAACAAGGACACATGCACCAAGATGTTCATAGCAGACATATTTATAATAGACAGAAGCTGGAAACAACCCAGATGTCCCTCAACAGAGGAATGGATTCAGAAAATGTGGTATATTTATACAATGGAATACTACTCAGCTATTAAAAACTATGAATTCATGAAATTCTTAGACAAATGGACGGAACTAGAAAATATCATCCTGAGTGAGGTAACCCAATCACAAAAAACATACAGTATATACACTCACTGATAAGTGGATATTAGCCCAGAAGTTAGGAATACCCAAGATACAATTCACAGACCACAGTTCAAGAAGAAGGAAGACCAATGTTTGGATACTTTGGTTCTTTTCAAAGCGGGAACAAAATACACAATGGGAGGAGACAAAGAGACAGAGTGTAGAACAGAGACTGAATAAAAGGCCACCCAGAGACTGCCCCATCTGGGGATCTATCCTATGTACAGTTAACAAACCCAGACACTATTATGAATGCCAAGTTCCAAATTCTTAATGCTGTGAGTCTGAGCTAGGGATATCCCTATTGATTCTTGAGTGCCTCACCTATCCCAGGTTTCTGTCTATTCATGCAAATATCCAGTATCTCCCCCAACCCATGCTGGTTGCAGATTTCCATTCGTCCTCATGGCCTTCTGGCCATCCCACTGCTTTTCCCACAACTGCCTCCCCCAACCTGCCTTCAACTCCCCTCACAATCCCCCTACCACCCAGTTCCTTCTCTGCATCTGCCTTCCACTACCATTCCATTCCCCCTTCCAAGTGAGTCTCAAGCATCCTTACTTGTTCCCTTCTTCCGTTCCAGCCTCCTTGGGTCTGTGGAGTGTAGCATGCACATACTGCTAATATCCACTTTATAAGTGTATACATACTGTGCATGTTGTTTTGGAACTGGGTTATCTCACTCAGAATGACATTCTCAAGATTCTTCCATTTGTTTGCAAACTTCATGTTTGCCCTGACCTGAAGGATTCAAGCAACAGGATTCTCGAGGGAAGGGAACAACAATGACAAATTGGGATCAGGACACTCAAAGGAAGGAGACAAGACAAAAAGTTCTGTTCAAGTCTCAGTTTACTCTAGGGAAACAAAGGGCTTATAAAGCTACAAGCCACAGAGGTATTTGCCCAGGTGCATGGGCCAAACTGGTATTATTGCTTGGTCACACATCAACATAAATTGAGTCCCCCCATTGTAAAAAGTCTGGAAAGGAATAACCTCATTGTAAAAGTCCAAGTCCAGAAATCCCCTTACTGTAAAATGTCCCAAGTCAATTTTGGGAATGGAAGCAAGATAGTGGAAGAAATAGGAGTGTTAGTTAATAGATGATGGCCCAGGAACAGATGGAGACTGAGATGCTGGGGCGGGGGAAGGCTTTTCGGCCCCTACACATGATGTCTTTGTTTTTTATAGCTGAATAGTATTCCATTGTGTAGACTTAGCAAATTTCTTTATTCATTCTTCAGTTGAGGGACATTTTTCAGTTTCTGACTATTATGTATAAAGCTGTTATAAACACAATTGAGCAAGTGTCGTTGTGGGACATTGGAAGATCTTTTGGGTATATGCCCATGAGTGATATAGCTGAGTCTTGAGGCATAACTATTCTCAATGTTCTGAGAAACTAGAAATTTGATTTCCAAGGTGGTTGTATGGGATTGAACTCTGACCAGCAATTGAGAAATGTGCCCCTTGTTCCACATCCTCTCTAGCATGTGCTATCACTTGAGTTTTTGATCCTAGCCATTCAAAGAATGTGATGACAAATTAAAATCTCCATTTTAATATTTATTCTTAAGATGAAAAAAATAACCATAGTTTATTGATTTCATTACTTAGAAAAGTTAGTGGATTGTTATTATTAAAATACATATGTGTTTTAGCAAGAGAAATAGAAATGCGTATTAGACTAAAGAATTTTAAATTCCAATGTTTTCTTTTTATCTACAGATTATCTTCACGGGTTCCACTTGATTTATTTTATCTAGCTTCCTACCTAATTCACTGAAGAAATATATTTACATTATTTTTTCAACAGTGATCAAAAAAACAGCAGTGTTTGAATATCACTGGTGCATAAAACTTTAGAATTTAATTAATTATTGTTTCAAATCTGTGGTATAATGTGTTTTCTTTTTTTGTTAATAGAACCTAATCTTCATTGGGCCCTTAATGGTCTTTGAAAAAGAATTAAAACAAGACTTACAAATATATTGTAGAAGACCTGCAGTGTTTATTTCAGAATAAAGTGAAGCCCTCTCAAGGAAAGTGGCAAGTGGACATTAGCAAAATAAAACACTACAGAAAAATTCCCATTAAAATCCAATACAGTTTTTATAGATGTTTGAAGAGCAATTCTCAACTTCATATGGAAAATTAATAAACCCAGGATAACAAAAACAACCCTGAATAATAAACAATAAACAAACTTCAGGAGGAATCACTATCCCTGACCTCAAGCTGTGTGACATAGCAATAGTGATAAAAATAAAATAGTATTGGTACAGAATCAGGCACATTAATCAATAGAATCAACAGAAGACCCAGAAATAAGCCATATACCTATGGAAACTTGATTTTTGACAAAAAAAGCCAAAACCATACAATGAAAAATAAAGCATCTTCAACAAATGGTGCTGGTCTAACTGGATGTCTACATGTAGAAGAATGAAAATAGATTCATATTTATCACCCTGCCCAAAACTCAAGTTCAGGTGGATCAAGTAACTTAACATAAAACCTGATAAACTAATCCCCACAAAAGAAAAAGTAGATAAAAAGAAAACATTGGAATTTAAAATTCTTTAGTCTAATACGCATTTCTATTTCTCTTGCTAAAACACATATGTATTTTAATAATAACAATCCACTAACTTTTCTAAGTAATGAAATCAATAAACTATAGTTATTTTTTTCATCTTAAGAATAAATATTAAAATGGAGATTTTAATTTGTCATCACATTCTTTGAATATGGTATTCTAGAAAATAATATTCCCTAAGGCAGAGCATATGAATAGCATAAAGGAGGTCGAAAACATTCTCTTTCCATATATTCAAAAGCTGTCAATCATGCATGATAGCACACATATTTAATCCCAGCACTTTTGCAGGCAGAGGCATAGTTTCAGGCAAGCCAGGCCAACATAATGAGACCATGTCTTAAGAATAAATGAAGAAAAGCTCTTTTGTTAAAAAAATTGAGCCCTAGGTATTGATACAAATAGTTTAAACTTTTGTGTCATTAACTACCCAAATAATCAACATACAAAGGTCTAGTTTTAAATGTCTACAAAATCATAACTGTATTGGATGCTTTGAAAATGTCACAAATACTCCCATAGAACTATGAGTTTCCAAAGTCATATATATGAGAAGAACCTCTGTTTTGAATTCTCTTGTACTTCTTAAAACCTGGATGAGTTTGCTTTTATTGAAGTACCCTAATAATCATAGGAAACAGCTGTTATGAAGAGCATTTTGGAAGGTGCAATAACAAAGGAAATAAGTTGGTTTAGGTAGTACGCCTATATTTTCCATACCTGCGATGCATAAGGAGAATTGCTATAACTCCAGCTAGATTTATAAATTGAGTTCCAGGTCAATCAAGATTACATTGCAAGACTTCATCTCAAAAAGAGATAAATGTATCACTTAAAAATGTAATTGTACTATTTTAATACACTTACAGAAATACATTTCTACATATTTTAATCAAATCTTATTTGTGTAGATCAAATGGTTACAAATAAATACTTAAAGGGTTTATCTCTATGCAAGCCATTTTATTGATTTCACATTGCATCTACCATCATCACCCATACATTTCCTAATACCTTCTAATTCTTATTATTGGACAACATTTTTAAAGTACCATAATACATCTCACTTTGTATATGCATATTTTACCCTTGCATAAAATGTTCTTTACTCTGGTCTTTCTAACTTAAGTTCAATATTCATCCCCACATTTCCTGTAGAGTTGCTATTCTATTCCTCTATTATATCACATTAGCAACAAAAAAATGAAAGAAAAAATAAAAGCTCTTCACATGCATCAAATAATATTTTTATGATTTTATTTCATTTTCAGTAGGTACTCTTTAGTTTGTAAATTAAAATAATTATGTTACCTAAAGATGAATATTACTAAGTATTTTAATTACCCAAATAATTTGATCATTGAGTAAAAAAAGATAACTAAAGTTTTGGCCAAGCAATGACACAAGTGTTTACAGAGTCTAGATAATAAATTCCAACAACTGTATTCCCCCCCCCCGAACATAATCCTAGTCTATTGTGATGGCTATTTGGAACTAGTTGATAAGAGCCAGAATAGTAGAAGAGAAAGCATTCACAAAGAAAATGCCTTCACCATATTTGCCTGGTAACAACTGCAGGGAAATTTTCTTGATTTATGTCTGATGTGGGAGTCTCCACCTCACTATGTGATGGTACCACACTGGCTGGGGATGTTGAGTACTATAGAAAAGCAGGCTGAACACAATATGATGAGCAAGATGTTATACTGAACTCATCCATGTTTCTCCTCTGCTCAATCTCATTCCCTGAATTATATCAGTGATGAACTATTATCAGAAAGCTTAAGATGACATAAATGCTTTCCTCCTCAAATATCTTTGGTCATGATGTTTTGCTCACAATAATAAAAACCTTAATTAACACAACTAAATTACTTAACCATGCTAATTATTTTAATAACATCTCTGTTAGACAAGTCTCAAGTATCAACTCTTCAGTGTACACCTGAGTGAACATTTTCTCTGTGATTCAGTCCTTTCTTTCTTTCTTTCTTTCTTTCTTTCTTTCTTTCTTCCTTTCTTTTTCCTTTTTTTTTTTTTTTTTTGAGACAGGGTTTCTTTGTATAGCCCTGGCTGTCCTTGAGATCACTCTGTAGACCAGGCTGGCCTCATACTCAGAAATACACCTGCCTCTGCCTCCCCAGTGCTGAGATTAAAGGAGTGTGCTACCACTGCTCAGCTTATTCAGTCCTTTCTTCCACCATTATATAGCTGGATATCAAATCTAAAATCAAAGACATAGCTGCAATTTGAAAATAATTGACAGATTTCCCTCTGTTGAATTTTACCTACAGATGTAATAAACTTTTCTTGTCATACTATTAGTTTGGCTTAATAAATATAAATTATTAGAAGTAAGGCATTGAATAAACAATTCTTGAATTGTCTCAGTGTGCTGAGTCAATGAACTATAAGAATACTAATGAAAGATAGATTGGGAAAATGGAGATATCTATCTATTATGCATCAGGGAAACAAATGTTCACAATGTCATCTGCAATAACTCACAACACAGACCAAATGTCCACAAAGCCTCTAGCTTTAGTAAAAGAGATTGGAAAACAGAAGCTAGTAATAGATGTTAGGGGCTTTCAGCTGATGTTTCAAACGAAAAATATTTCCAAACCTTGTTTTTAGGATGAAAAATGACTTAGAGAAAACACAAAAATTTGATGCCACTATAGGTTAATTCTGGAATCCAAGATAGATAAGTATAATTCTCAAATATTTTGAATATGAAATAATACTTTTGACTGGTTTTTGCAATTAATATAAGACTATATCTAATACTTTGTAGGTTATTTCTGTAACAAAATGCAAGGAAATAGTGGGAAGGACACAAAGAAGTAAGAATGATTGAAAGCTAAGTCAGTAGCTGGAAATATCTATAAACCAATATATTTCAACATTCCACTTTGCGGCAGAATTTTGTTTTGAAAGGAAATTGAATCTTAAACTAGATGAAAAACTCTATGACCCTTGAATAGTCCACCTTAACATTGGACATGTAGTGTCTGCCAACACTACAGTAAAACTGGCCAAGAATCTCTCAGAGATATCAAAATCTCACCTGGAGGAGAAGCAAATGAGTAAGATGAGAAGGAGGAGGAGAGGAAATGGGAGGTCAAAGATTTCCCATAGGTAAAAGGCATAGCAACTGTGGCTACACATGCCTTCACTTGTGCTTGGTACATAAAAGGTACCTTAAGCTTCAGATATAAGTAGCTTCTTAAAAAGAATGTGGCAGAGACTGCTGTCTTAGTTTTCATCTTTTCAATATGTCTATGTAACTAAATTCTGATCAATACAAAGAATGACTTTAACATGAGATATTTTCACAGATAGTTTTCAAAAAGTTGCCCAGTGGTGGTGGGAAGAGGATTAGAAAGGCGCACTAAACCCAGACACTATTGTGAATGCCAAGAAATGCATGCTGACAGGAGCATGATATAACTGTCTCTTGAGAGGCTCTGCCAGAGCCTGACAAATACAAAAGCAGATGCTCACAGCCAACCATTGGACTTAGCACGGGGTCCCTAATAGAAGAGTTAGAGAAAGGACTGAAGGAGCTGGAGGGTTTGAATCTCTATAGGAAGAATAACAGTATCAACCAACCAGGTTCCCCAGACCTCCCAGGAATAAACCACCAACCAAGGAGTACACATGGAGGGACTCATGGCTCCAGCTGCATATGTAGCAGAGGATGGCCTTGTTGGGCATCAGTGGGAGGAGAGGCCCTTGGTCCTGTGAAGGCTTTATGCCCCAGTGTAGGGAATTCGAGGGCTAGGAAGCAGGAGTGGGTGAGTGTAGGTTATTTGTCAGGTCCTGTGTCTCCTCAGGTCTCAGGTTGCTGGGTGAGGCAGATGCTGGAAATTTGTGTGCACACCACACAGCTGGGCAGGTGTCAGGCTGTGAGAAGCCACAGGAACCCAGCTCCAAGGGTGAGGAAGCACAATCTGAGGTACCTGCACAACTGTCAGAGTAGGCTTTGGGTCCCCAGGCCTGCACAGAGGCTGAGGACGACAGGTTCTCAGGCTCTTGGAAAAGCAGACACTGGATGCTATGCAAGAGCTGAGAACAGAGTCTAAGAACAGAGTTGGGGCCTGCCGGGCTAGCACTGGCCCAGGGCTTAAGGGAATATGACAAGAGGAGGGAGTGTTCCAGCTGGTTTCCAATGGGAGAAGAGTCTCTGGTTTACTCTGTTGGTGGCTTGGGTTGGCTGGCTTCTAGAGCAGGGAGGCCTCTGGAGGGAGGTTTGAAGCTCTTTAGTGGAAGACCTGCTCCTTTGCTCCAGCACAGTGGACCCTGATAAGAAGAGGCAGTCCATGGTTTCAAGGTATTTTTTGTCATGGAATAGAGGCAGAGAGAGGCAGAGAGAGGAAGAAAGTATAGAAGTAGAGACCAGCCCTGGCCAGCTAGAGAGGGGAGATGGGAAGGTGGAGAGAGAGGAAGAAAGAGGGCAGATGTAGAGGCTCACAGCCATCTATTGAACTGAGCACAGGGTCCTCAGTGAAGGAGTTAGAGAAAG
>NW_022196905.1:192870622-192878248 GCF_008632895.1 Mastomys coucha
GTTTGTTTCTTTGTTTATTAGAGGGGAAACTGGGAAGGGAGAAATTTACATGTAAATAAAGAAAATATGTAATAAAAAATAATAATAATAAAAAAAGGAAGAGGGCAGAGAGAAGCAAACAGGAAGCAAACAGTAAGAGTAAAAGTAAGAGAGTAAGAGCAAGATTGGGAGGAGGGAGCAAACAGCCCTTTTATAGTGGGCCAGGCCTACCTGGTTGTTGCCAGGTAACTGTGGGCATAGAATCCAGACAGAATACCAGGAGCTTTGGGTGTTGCCCTACATGACTGATGACCACAGAATTATGGAGCTGAGCCTCTCCATGTCAGGAGCCTAGTGTCTGGGAGCATGGTAAAAGGGCCTTCTGTCCCTTGCAGGAAAACCTGCTGGGTCTCCAAATTTTAAACCTAGCTCAACCAGAAAACAGACTGCCTTTCACAGTCCCTCAGGTGGGTGAATGGGGGAACACCCTCATAGAAGCAGGGGGAAGAGGATTAGGTTAGGAATTCCCTGGGTGGGGACTGGGAAAAGGGATAACATTTGACATATAAATAAAGAAAATATCCCCCCCCCAAAAAAAAGAAAAGAAAAGAAAAAAAAGAAAGAGCCATGAAGCAAAAACAGTATCATATCACACCGTGCACATATATGAAATTTCAAAATATTAAAAACCTAAAGACTAAATTCACATTCATTAATATATTTCAATTATTTTAGATTTCATTTCAAGATTAATTAAAATAAATTCTCTATATTTATTTATTCATTTTGGCCTGATTTGAGTGACTTTTTTGACACCTATAAACAAACTTGGACTCTCTACGATGAAATTTCCTGTCAACTCAGGTTTTTTAGAACAACAAAACCACCCAAACATTTCACATATATGTCTGTTCCTTGAATACTCGTTTAGTAAGACTATTTCAAAGCTATAAAGGATTTTTCTTATGTTAATTTGCTAAGAAGTAGCCAATTATCTGTAACAGCTATTACTGTCCTTTTAAACAGACACAATTCAAGTAAATCCAAAAGTGGATAGTGTTGTTTTGAACCTCTTAATAACATGTTCCCCTCAAAAGCTTTAGAGTATCTTTCTAAAGATTATTTTATTTTAATGTATGTAAGTCTTCGGTATACTTAAAACACATGTCACACACATGTCTCAAACTACAAAATGCCTGTCTTCCTGCTGATTTGACCTCGGATCAGACTCCTACTGGCCTGTCCCCATAGCTACCAACATCAATGCTTTTACCCAAGGGCAATGTGTCTAGAATTGCTTTTTGGGTCCTCAGAATTACTTTTTGGGTCCTAAAGAGTTGTTTTATTTTCACTTCTTTGAAAACCATGTCCCCTATTAAGTCAATTCCACCAATAACCTATGACTCACCAAGGAGACACCGAAAACACAAACAGCATAACTAACTGAACTATTCTGAAATTTTGAAGTTTCTGATGTTCAATACTGCATTTGATGTGCACATGAAAATTTCACTGGCCACATATGTGGCAGAGGATGGCCTTGTTGGACATAGGTTGGAGGAGAGGCCCTTCAGCCTGAAGGTATTCCATGCCCCAGTGTAGGGTGATGCCAGGGCAGAAGGATGCAAGTAGGTGGGTACAGTAGCACACTCATAGAGGCAGGGAGACAGGGGATAAGAAAGGGGGTTTCTGAATAGGAGACCTGGAAATGGGAAAATAAGTGAAATATAAATGAGGAAAATATCCAATTTAAAAAAAAAAAAAAACAGGAATTAGAGACAAGACAGTTGTCCATAACGGCTTTTAATAGTAAGTGTAACACAGAAGAGGTTGATTCAGAAATCATTCAGTGAGAATTGAGGCAAGATGGAGAAATGGAAAACTTGAGGGAACATGAAGAACATCTAGGATTGCAACAATACTGAGCAAAGAATGATCACATAGAGAAAAGATTACATTACCTAAGATATTTCAAACAACAACATGAAAAACAGTGAATGGACTCAATGATCTCAAACTGAGCAACACAATTCATGAGACATTTCATAAATGACTCTGCCATAAATAAATAAATAAATAAATAAATAAATAAATAAATAGATAGATAAATTTAAGTTAAGAGAAATAACTAAGCCAACACACCTACTTTTCTTTTTAATATAATTGTACAACTTTACTTATTTTAAAATTTTCCTAAATTTTGAACCTGGGTTAATTATGTTTAACAACATAACCACAAACACCATGAAATCATGTCTTATATCTTTAATGTATAGTTAAGATACATAGCTCACTCTGGTTGTGCTTTGTTGTCCCTGTATTTCTATCTCAAGGTCTGTCTGTCTGTCTGTCTATGTCTGTCTCTCTGTGACACTGTCTCTGTCTATCTCTATCCTCTCTCTGTCTCTGTCTGTCTTTCTCTGTCTGTCTGTCTGTCCTATATGTGTGTGAGAGAGAGAGAAAGGGAGAGAGAGAAAGAAAAAAAGAAGAGAAAGAGAATGAGAAAAAGGGAAAAAGAGAATGAGAGAAAGAGAAATAGAGAAGCAATGAGAGGAGAAGAGAGAGATCTCCTCTAATCCATGTCATGTGTTAAGCCAACCTCTTTATAAGAGATTCCCTTTCTGTGCGTGCAATACCATCACTTATATCTCAAGAATGGACTATCTTTATCTCTACCTAATAAAACTGCCAACTTTATTCCTCAAGCCTTATAGTGAATTTCAAGGACATAGCTTTATCTAATAAATATTCCCCTAGGAGGATGTTTCAGACTGTCACCAGCATTGTATCACTGGATCTTTAGATGTCCTTCATTTCAGATATATGCCTCGATCTTCAGATTTTTCTTCTAGGCTGTTTTAAGGTCATGAGTATAGTACATAAAAATAACTTATGTTATTCATTTTCTTTGTATTTGAAATATGTTATCTATAAAATCAATTATATGGAGAAATAAAAGGGCAACTAAATTACAATTGGGCTTATGATCATTCATCTATAACTTTTGAAGTAAATCTGAGAGCATATGGAAACCATAGTTCCATAATACCTACTTAATGCAAATATCAAAGCAAGATGCTAATACTTTCCCTTTAAGTATTATGAAAAATCATACATACTTTCATTAGCTGTCTTATTTTTTTCTCCTGGATACATCTCTTAGTGATTATTTTATTGATTAAATCTCACAAATACTGAAAATATATTCTTGTGTATCTACATATACACAAAATGATATGTTTAGTGGGACATAATATTGGGTCAAGCTTACTAGACCTATAAACAAATTAAATTTGAAATGTGAGATGATGATTTGATTTAGTCAATGTACAGCAATCACATAAGTATTGCTATCAATGACTAAAATGCATTTGTACATTTCTGAACAATTTTCAAATTCATTTAAATTTTCTGAAAATTTAAAATTCTTAGAAAAGCAGCAGACTTGTATGGGGTAGTGTAGGTCAGTGGTCTGATCTGGCAACTTAGGCTCAGTCGAGGAATTGGCCTTGAGCCCTGGAACTTCAGTGGGCAGTCTCTTACTGCAGGGATCAGAAGGAGCTCGGCTATAACTCTGAGTCTTTGGCTTCTGCTTCAGTCAAAACCGCTCACAACTGCCTCCGCAGGAGATGTGTGCTCTATCAGGCAGACAATGCCCCAAGGCCCCCAGCATTCTAGCTGGACCTACCCCTAGTCATCTGACCACAGCCAGGCATGTCAAGTTCTGTATAGTATAAGGGGTGGCTTACCCCCTCCTCGCTCTTTTGCTCTTTGTCACTCTCTTGTTTCTTTTCTCCCTCTCTTGCTCTTTGTTGTTCTTTTGCCTTCTCCCTCTCTTTCCTTCTCTTTCTTCTCTTCTCTTGTCTTCTTGCTCTCTTGCTTTCTTCCACTTCTTTCTCTCTCTCTCCTTCTCTTCTTCTCTCATTCCTCTCCTTTCCTTCTCTCTACTTGACTGGCATATTTATATTTTCTCTTTCCTACAATAAAATATCTCATTCATACATTGCCCCCTTCTTTACTGATGTGCCCCACAACAGGCCTCAGCTCCAGGGAGAGAGAGAGAGAGCCTCAGCCATCCATCTCAGCAGCAGGCAAGCCCATGGTGAAACAGATGTGTATAAGTACTAGCAGTTCTCAATGAACTTGTTAGAGCTAGCAGTGGATGGATAAACTTTAACAGGATTCTATTTCACTTACAGATATGTACCTTGTCCTTTATAACACAATTTCCTGGATGCTGTACTCTATACACATTTAACTGCACCTTAGAAGTGTTACGTAATTCTTTACATTGTGCTGGTGTGTCTCTGGATCACTATGACTTTTTGTCAATTACTGAAGAATATGCTTTTGAAACTGCCATCTTCTTTGTTTTGTTTCATTGGTGTGCTGATAATAGAACCCAGGGTCTTGTGGATGTGAGAGAATCATTCTACCACTGAACTGAATCTCCAGACTCTGAACTGTCCTACCTTGTCTTTGTTTAAAATGACATTTTTCTTCAGCCATACAAGAATTTTAAAAAATTAATTGACAGTAATGTGCATTGATATCATATACATATACATATCACATATATATTCATATAAGAATGGGAATATTGTTTTATACACACACATATATATACATATTTTTTATATACATATATATGAAAATATCACAGCCTCACTAGATAGTGGTTTCAGTTTGACTTAAAATCAGTTTAATTAGCTCTGTATTTCAGTATTAAAAAATATAGAAACATTTACTGATTTTGGTGTCTTTTCAATTGTTTTAATAGTCAAAGTTCCTGCTTGCAGAACAGCATATAACAAAGTACCCTGTCATCATTTCCTAATGCCTTTTTATGTCAACAAACCATGTATTCACTCTTTGTTGATTCTGTTTAAAATAATAGCAGGAAAGTGTTTCTAGCTTTATGCTCTGGCCCAGGGCCATAACATGAGTCCATTTCTGAGTAGCCATATGGCAATGGTGCTGCCATCTGCTTAGCCTGATTTTCTTTCTTGGCAAACTTTGGATCCATATGGGTTCTTTTTGTATCATCTGCGTACATCATGAGAAGAGGCAAAATCGATACCTGCACTTTCCTGTGAAGAAATATTTTTATAATTGCTCTGAACAAGAAGATCATTTTCTTTCCATTTTCTACTTCTTCTACTTTGCACACAGCTGCCTTCTGCTGCTGCAAGCAGAGACAATTTGATTTCAAGCAAACACAAAAGCTGTCAGGGCAGGCCTTCAGGTGTGAGGCTTCATAATCAACTCAAAGGACTGACAGCCTAAGCTTTGTAAATGTGAAAC
The DNA here is from genome assembly GCF_008632895.1 of Mastomys coucha. Classification (NCBI taxonomy): domain Eukaryota; kingdom Metazoa; phylum Chordata; class Mammalia; order Rodentia; family Muridae; genus Mastomys; species Mastomys coucha. The sequence goes on from NW_022196905.1 coordinate 192,875,906, forward strand.
TTTGTCACTCAGGAGATAAAATAAGCCATCCTTTTACATTTTGACAGGATAGCAATTTGATGTCAATATGAAGAGTAGCATATACAGACAATGAGACAACAGAAAATCTATGAACAAACATCTTATATTTCTATTGACAGTCATTTTATAGGCTACCTAAACAATTTGATATGTGCTGTTTAAAATAATTTGAAGTTACAATGTTATTTTTACATGACACGTTTTGATTCTTTAGTGAAAACATGGAATACCCCTTAACAGTGTGCTCTTTAAAAGTTTCTTCACCCTAAATAATCACATTTATATAATTGAATTTTTAAACACACATGTGCATGCAAATCTACCTTTACTTTTTTATTGTATGTGTAATTCATTTAAAATTTCTTATGTAGGATGTTTTTTTAATCTTTAGAATGTTTTTGCGTTACGAAGTACCTATGAAAAACATTTCAAATGTTTTTGAAATCATGAAGTGAATGAGTCAGGCAACTGTTATATAAAAAAGAAAAGATCCATAGCCTTGTCTTGAGCAGATATATGTTAGTATAAGCCTGTAAGCAAGCTGATTTCCATTGATGTTATAAGCATAAAAGAATTTTACCGAGAGTAGGCCAGTCTTATGTCATTTAGAATTATCCCCAGTCTTTTGTAAGTATGATTATAATTGAAAAATTATCAAAGCCTCCTTGACAAATCATTGTATGCTTCTACATATTTCTGTGCCCTCAAGAAAACAAGTAAAATAATGGACAACTGCATAATGGTAAATATATGAAGAGGACAAATTAAATGCTCGGGACCACAATTATTTCAATTTTTTTAAGAAGATGAAACCACTGCAAATACTTAACCTTCAAGCATTGTTAGTTTAACCAGTGGCTATTAAGAACAAACTAGATAGATGAAAATAAAAATAAGAAACTAAAATACAAGCAATTAAGTTCCCATGATTCTCTAAGAAAGTCAAATATCTGTAGGACATGAAAAAATATCATCTAGCCTAAATTTCCTTGGTTGTTCTAGCTTCTAATCCTCCACCTCTCACATCAAATAGGTAATGTCTCTCCAGCTGTTGCCACACAGTTCAAATTTGTCAAACCCACCAATTTTCTAATCCTAGCTCCTAGTACTAAGAGGAAAATGTTCCCCAGACCTACAGTGCAAGGCCTACACTTTTACTCAACAATCAAATTTCAAAGGCATAAAGTACAGAGCAAAACCAGAAGCAGTATGGAAACCCAAGATAATATGTCTCCATGAAAAACACTAATCTCATAATTCTAGACTCCAATGAAAGCAACATCAAGAAATTTCCAAAATGTTAGGAGGTATCATTATAGCTATGTTCTGAATGCACAAACAAACAAACAAAAACAAAGAAAAAACAAAAAGAAATAAAATGAATAAAAAGAGGAAGTTAACCAAGCGGTAGTGGCACATGCCTTTAATCCCAGCACTTGGGAGGCAAAGGCAGGTGGATTTCTGAGTTCAAGGCCAGCCTGGTCTACAGAGTGAGTTCCAGGCCAGACTAGGGCTACAAAGAGAAATCCTGTCTTGAAGAAGAAAAAAAAAAAAAAAGAAAGAGTAAGTTAATTCAAAATATGATCAAAATAGCTTCCCATCCAGTTCTAAGAGCCCTACAGAACTCAAAATAGACAGGACCAGAAGTGAAACTCCACACAATACACACAATATACTGTAGTTTGGATGCTCGCAGCCAACCACTGAGCACTGGACTTCAAAGGACTGAAGGAGCTGGAGGGATTTGAAACCCCATAGGAAGAACAATATCAACTAACTTGAACCACAAATCTCCCAGAGACTGAACCACCAACCAAGGAGTATACGTGGAGAGACCCATGTCTCCAGTTGCATATGTAGCTAGGATTGCCTTATCAGGCATCAATGAGAGGGGAATCCCTTGGTCCTGTGAAGGCTCAATGTCCCACCATAGGGGAATGCTAGGGTGGTGAGGCAGAAGATTAAGGTGGGATAGTGGGGGAGCACCTTCACAGAAGTAAAGGGAGGGAGTGGGAAGGAGGTTTGAGGAGGGGAAATGAGGAAAGGGGACAAATGATAAAAAAAAATGATATTGATAACTGCAATAGAATACAGTTAAGTCACTTATAAAGGCAGACCAGACCAAAAAATAGTCTAAAACTTAAATGTTTCAGTTCTGACATATCACAATTTCTAATGTAGACTATTATATCTTTTTTTGTTTTGTTTTGTTTTGTTTTTGTCTGATAGATTTTATTTTATTTTATTTTATTTATTTAGATATTTTCTTTATTTACATGTAAATTTCTCCATCCCCAGTTTCCCCTCCAAAAAACAAAGAAA
>NW_022196905.1:192878874-192911995 GCF_008632895.1 Mastomys coucha
CCTTGGTTGGTGGTTGAGACCCTGGGAGCTCTGAGGGTACAACTTAGTTCATATTGTTGTTAGTCCTATTTCCATTCAGATTGAATAAATTTGATATTTAAATAAATTATATATTTATTTATTCAATCTGAATGGAAATAAAAGCCACTAATCATAAAAGCAAATTAAAAGTTTTTGACCACTAGACATCTTGATAAACCATAATAGAAATAGTCTTTCAGACTCACAATCATAAGCACATGGAAATGTCAAATCAAGAGTAGCAACAATAATAATAATATCCATACAGTATGAGTGAATAAATAAGTATTACCAGGACAATAAAGCTCCATATCCCTCTCTCACCACCCTTTGGCAGTAGTTAGCTGCTGGTAGAGGGAGAATCATTCTTTAATCTCTATCTGGCTACTGGTTTCTTCATGTTTTGCATATGGTCTAGCAAATATGCCTGCTTGGGAATTACTAGCTTGTCAATAAAATGCTTGGTATGAGGAGTGGTCATCATGTGGAATATTTCAAACCCTTGGTGCTGGGTAATAATACAAAATATAAAGTTATAAGAGGCTACATGTCACAGGTATACCTTCTCTTACCTCACATTGCTCCTACACTACTCCTATGCAGAGCTCCATGTTTTCTGAGAAACTGTACTATGAAGGGACTGCTATCCTTTCACAAATAGTCTTTATTTATTAGTTTTTTTTCTTCAGTTGTTAGTTTGTTAATTCAGTTGTTAGTATTCATGTATATGTTATTGTTTTCTTTTGGTGAATTTTAAGGAAATTAAAAAAAAAAAACTCTCTAACCTGATGTTGGAATGAAATTCCTGCTAATTTTGGCTTTCTGATTACTTATTTGTTTAGCTCAAAGATACAAGAAGATAGAAAATGCCTGTGCCTAAGGGCTCCTAAAATGGTTGCTTGCTTTACTCCCCATGATCAAAATGATCCTATTTTTATAGATCATAGTGAAAATACCTATTGGTTTGAAAAGTGAAGTCCTATTCATAGAAGGCATGCAACCAATTTTCATAGAAGGGAACTGTCACCCTAAGTATCTCAGAACATTTGTAGCTGCCTGGTTAATTTAGGATGCTCGGGGAAAAATGGTCTTCATCTTTCAAATTAGAATTACAATCAATGTCCTTCAACCAAAGGTTACTCTCCGTTTTATAGATTAATCATTGAAGATTCTCATTCTTAAAAAGCTACAGAAGCAGTAGACATAGTAGGAATTATCCACAATATAAAAACCGATTTATTTCCTGTAATTATACCATCTTTTCTTCTACCCATCCTAAGCAAACCTTCTTATTTCAACTTCTTCTTTCTAGTCAATGCTATCACAAATGAAGAGTTGGATCTTCATTTATTTCTTCTTAAATTCTTAGCAGAGTGGAAAACTAATTACTGTATGCATGTTCTGGATAATAATTTAAGTGAATGAAAACGGATTCCTGCAGGATTCAATAACCAGTGCAATTTAAATGAATTTACTTATGGTTTAGATTAATATCCACATGTAGGAAGTAGACAGAAAAATGTAACTAATTTATGTTAAACTAGCAAATGCAAAAAGCAGTATTAGCTGGAAAAAATTTAAGATGTACAGCAAAATAGATAAGCCAAAATGGATTTGGGAAAGATCTGGAAGTCTCAACACTTCACAAATAAATTACAAGCAAGAAGGAATGGGAGGCACAAGAAAATAACAACTAATTATCCAGTACTAAATGTTCAGTTCTGAAAATAAACAGGTATGTAACATTCAAACTGAATAGGTTATCTATATTTAGAAATATATATGTATGTTTGTATTTGTATATGCATGTGACAATAGTCATGTAAAAAGAGGTTTTGAATTCAATAGAGAACAAAGCAGAGTATTTGGGAGATTTTGAAGAGAAGGGAAGGGGCAAATGATATAAATATTATAATCTCAAACACTTCACATGTACATTATTTTCTTTTCTAACATCTATCTGCACACTCAGTTTTTATTGGTCCATATAATGTTTGATGAAATGAAAAGAAAATATATTTTCAGAATTTGATAATAAAATCTTAAGGTCAGATAATTCATAGTAAAATTGGTATTATACACCAGTCATGCAGTGTCCTTCATGGGCTCATATGGCTGATCCCTGGTCTCCAACAGGGAAGAGCTGGAACTTCAAGAGGTAGTAACTATCTGAAAGAATTGAGTTAATGGTCATATAGTCTTCAGTGCTTGTTCCTCTTTGCCCTTGTATTCTTTCGATTTTCTTACTGTTGTAAGGTGGCCAGCTTCCTATTCTCCATGCTTGTTCTGTAATGAACAATTCTGCCTAATAACCAAAGTTAAGAAGAAGAAAAACACTCACTAAAACCACTGATCCCAATGATATATTTTCCTCCTGTTTGCCTTGTCAGGTATTTGGTCCTATGACATTAAGCTTACATAATTGTTATTCCAATTAAAGCTGTGAAACATTTATTATTTGCCAATTATGAGTTGCCATTTTGCCCACATTATGTTGCCATTTGCATATGAGTTACAAAAAACAGAATAAACTTTTTCCATATAAAGTATAATCTTTTTGTTAGTATAGACTGTTTCCATAAACTATCAGCTACTTCTTTTGTGTTTTCCCTTGAAACTGCTTCTAGATTTTCCTTAACTTCAGCTATAGTACAAGTATAACAATTCATGGCTCCAGGTAAATGAAGTTAACTGAATCTACTCATTGAAGTCCTTATTATATCGTTCACCAGAAATTAGCCCTAGAAATTATTACACCAGGCCAATTAGAACCACTGCATATATCTTGGCTGTATCAGCCAGGATACAACTACTTTCCTTTAAGGTTATGAGGCTGATAGAATATTATTTACAGTTGTTGGAAGCTCTCTGTAATAGATCCTGGAGAATCTAGAGATACCAGAAAAGGCATATTTTGTTGTTATTGTTATTGTTGTCCTTTTGCTTTTTTTTTTTTATGTTATTCAAGAATCTAGTAATCTTTTCCACTAATTTTACATATTGGATTTTCAAGTATGTATGTTTTCTTTCTTCCTTTCTTTTCATTTTTCCTTTCATTTATTTTTCCTTTTCCTTTCTTTTACTCTTTCCTTCTTTTCTTTGTTCCTTTCTTTCTTTCCTCCTTTCTATAAACATGTTCTCTTTTATTTTTTCTGGATTCCCATTCACTATATAATAGATAATTATTATGAACTGTTGAGCTTCATCCTTTCACTTCCTGAATGCTGGGATTACAGGTGTGTGCAACCACACTGTTGTGGAGAGTTCTTGGTGCTGCTTCAAGAATATTGGCATGAATTTGACATTGGGCTTGGACAAGAAGTATGCTCAAGATCTTGATCATCTGGATAAGTCTCTGAATACCATGGGACCTTTGTTTACACCTTGCTTGTTCCTTGACTACTATGTTTATGCCTTAGAACTGGTCATATTCTTTGCATATACCTAGAGTGATATAAAAGCAGACTAAAAAAATTAAACCTGTTTTAATACTTGCTGGGGTCATAATTATAGTGTCGTCTACTTGTCTTTCCTTCCTTTAATCCTCACTCCCTCCCTGAAGACCCTGTTGATTGACAGAGCTTACTTACTCAAATTTGATTGATGTAATCTTGAGAATCCAACTCAGGGTCTTGTGCATGTTAGATAAGTTAACCCACAGACTCACAATATGTTCTATTTATAATTATTTCAGTTGAATATTAAGTGCATGTATAACATTACTGCTATTAATTTATTGACTAATTTTTTTGTTGTCATATTAAAGCCACATGACTGAGGTAACTTACAAAATAAAGAGTATATATATTTATACATACTCTTAAAGAGTATATATATAAACATAAATATAAATATAAATATAAATATAAATAAAGAGTGTATATATATACATATATATATACATATATATACATATATATACATATACATATACATATATATGTATATATATATAACTAGATGGAAAAGAGTCCATCATGATGGAGTAGTACAGCAAGAATTGGCAGGAAAAGTAAACTGAAAGTTCACATCTTTAACAGAAAAACAAACAAAATCAGAGAAAATATAAAAACAGTTAATCTCAAATCCTGCCTCCTGTACAAAACCTAATACCTCAACCAAAAACTTCACCACTTGAACCTCCCTAAATAATACCACCAGTTGATTAATCAAGTGTTCAAAGGCCTAAGAATATGAATGTCATTTCTTATTTGAAACAAATTTGCTCCCCTCCCATATCATGTGACCTTGTCATGATGCGTAAAGTACTTATACAAACTTTGAAATTCTGTGTGGTGTTTCTACACTCACAACACATTAAACTGCCGAAGTCCAAAGTCTTTTCTGAAACTCAAGACAATCCTGTAACTGTAAAACCAAAATTAAATCCCTTTCTGGTAGCATGCAACTACTAGAACACACATTACTATCCCAAAAAGTTAGGAATGGGGGTATAAGTAAAGAATGACAAGACCAAAGCAAGACTAGAATCCAATCATGGCAAATAGTAAATCCTATACTTCCATGCACAGTATCTGGAGCCCAAATTTCATAGTGCATATACGGACTATGTTCTTTCAGCTTTCTGCCTACAACATACATATCTCTCCTGGGCTGGCTCTCCTTCATATAGAACATTTTCCTTGGTAGATATTTCATGGCTCTGGCTTCTCCAATAATTTGTTTCTTCCATGTGACTCAGCCTTCCCTTTCACAGCTTCAAGCAATTGCTTTTTGGCATATCTTTCTTCTTTCATGGCCTTAACCTAGGGACTTTCTGACACTCCATGCTACAATGGCTCACTGAAAACCACAGAGCAAACTCTGTGATCTCTCTCTCTCTCTCTCTCTCTCTCTCTCTCTCTCTCTCTGTCTCTCTGTCTCTCTGTCTCTCTCTCTCTCTCTCTCTCTCTCTCTCTCTCTCTCTCTCTCTCTCTCTCTCTCTCTCTCTCTCTCTCTCTCTCTCTCTCTCTCTCTCTCTCTCTTTGTCTTTTGGTTTGTTTGAGATTGGGTTTCTCTGTGTAGCCCTGGCTATCCTGGAACTCACTGCAGACCTATTAAGCTTTGCTTATGGCATTCAACCATTTTTCTTTCTTTTATTTGTTAGATATTTTCTTTATTTACATGTAATATGATACCTCCTTTCCCAGTTTCCCCTCCAAAAAAAAAAAAAAAAAAAAAAAAAAGAAAAGAAAAAAAGAAGAATAAAAATAAAACAAAACGAAAACAAGCAAACAAACAAACAAGCAAAAACCCTGTTCCCTCCACTCTCTCCTGCTTCCTGGCCCAGGCATTCCCCTACACTGGGGCATAGAACCTTCACAAGGCCAAGGGCCTCTCCTCCCTTTGATGACCAACTTGGCCATCCTCTGCTACATTTGCTGCTGGAGTTCTTAGTCACACCATGTGCACTCTTTGGTTGGTGATTTAATCCCTGGGATTTCTGACGGTACTAGTTAGTTCAAATTGTTGTTTGTCCTAAAGGACTGAAAACCCTTCACCTCCTTGAGTCCTTTCTCTAGCTCCTTCATGGGGGACCCTGTACTCAGTCTAATGGATGGCTGTGAGCCTCTTCTTCTGTATTAGTTGGGGACTGTCAGAGTCTCTCAGGAGACGGCTATGTCAGACTCCTGTCATCCAGCAACTGCTGGCATCCACAATAGTGTCTGGATTTGATGATTGAATATGGGAAGGATTCCCAGATGGAGCAGTCTCTGGACTGTCCTTCCTTCAGTCTCTGCTCCATAGTTGGTCTCTGCAACTCCTTCCATGGGTATTTTGTTCCCCCTTTTAAGAAGGAACGAAGTATCCACACTTTGGTCTTCCTTCTTCTTGAGTTTCTTGTGGTTTGTGGATTGTATTTTGTGTATTCTGATCTTCTGGGCTAATATCCACTATTCAGAGAGTGCATACCACATATGTTCTTTTGTGTTTGGGTTACTTCACTCAGGATTTTTCTAATCCAAAGTTTTAAAGTCTTCCACAGGACACTGGAAAACACCATGGTCAGGTTCTTCACAGTAACAGCATCTCCCCTAGTACCAGCTCCCATATCAGTTACAGTACTCTTGCTGTGATAAAACATAACAACCAAGGAACTTATAAAGGAAAATAAAATATCTAGCAAATGTCACAGAACCCAAAAATCTAAACTTCAGTACAAAATTAGACACTCTTAAACCTTTTAATTTTAGTGATCCAAATTGTTTCTGTAAAAGTTTGTATGGGTAAATTACTGGATACATTGACGTTTCTAGAGAAGTCAAAATGATGACAAGACACTTCTTACAAATTTCCTTTTATAGAATAGCAATTAAACAAAGAACATTTTATTATTTTGCATTTAACAGTTCAGTAACAATATATAACAAACAAATATGAAATACAATGATACATAATTGAAATTCAAATTGGAGAATGTTAATAAAGTGTTCTAGACTATATGCACTAACTAGAAAATGCAACTGTAATAAATTATGATTTTAAATATGGAATCATATTTTAATGCATAATGCATTTGTTGTAAAGTCTCAATCTTTTTAAAATATCAAATATTAAATTTTTAATAAAATATTTCTACTTAATGCACATGATGGCTCTCAGGTTTCACCAAATCATTTTATTTTAGACTGACATTGATGTCACTCACTTGTACCTTCTTTAAAAAAAATTCACCTGTTAATTGAAAGTGATAATTTGAATAACTTGTAATTATTTGCATTATAAGTAAACCTAATATAATCCTTGTTATGGCTACTTTTCTGTTTATCTGATAATCTCTACCACCTGTGCAGTTTATAGAAGAACTATAGCCTTACTGTTCTCGAAGCAGGTGACTGAGATCATATATTGAGGGCTCACATCTTAAACTGTAAGTATCAAACAGAGAAAGTAATCTGAAAGGAGATGCAGACTTAAACTATTAAAGATCATCTCTATTTTCATACTTTCTCTAGCGAGGTCATACTTTCTAACCTACCTCAAACAGCACAAACGACTCAAGAGCTAGGTGTTAAACGGAAAGAGACTGTTGGATCACAACCACCTTCATAAATATATTATGTTGAAAAATCTCTTCCCCCAACACCCAAACACCCTCACCAAACACACAACTTTTCTTTAGATAATAGTAAAGAGTAAAATTGGTAGAAGTCTGTGATATACCAGTACTAACTTTGTAAGATAAAGCAGTGGTTCACAGAATGCTATTGACAGTATCAAGGTTATATATGACTTTCCATTCTATACCCTTAACAACTGAACATCTTCAAATCTGATTCAATGAAATATACATACAGCAGTATTCGACCATGCACTGTTAGGTTTGATTTTACAATTCCTTGCTGATTCAGGATATTTAAGAACCTGCTCCCCCCATTTCCTCTATGATGTTCATCTTTTAAATTAAACTTTTTGTACATTTTAAAAATTAATTTTAAAAGAGACTATACATTGAATGATAATAAGGAGGGATATATAGGAGAGTTTTCAGGGAGGAAGGAGTAGAAAAATATGTAATTACATTATAATAGTCAAACAAATGTTTTTAAATACATTGTTACTATTATAGAAAGCTGAGTGATACATGTCTGTATTATATAGTCAATAAAACCAACATTTTTATATGCATGATTTATATAAATAACTAAATCATTTACAAATGTTGACATCTTATTTTGTATCTATTGGAATTGTAGTATTAATAGTGATACAATCAGTACATCAATTATTTTCAAACATCTTTTTTTTTTCTGCTTGAAGATAGTCAAAGGAAGATTATGGGCCGTCTCATTTCATGTACCTCACAACGGACCTTTATAGTCATGAATTTAGCTACAGCAAAAGACACTGGATCAAGGATCACACAGAGAGTAGAATTTAATAAAAACATATAGGTACTTATGAAATAAGGACTCTGAAGAATATCTGATTATGGGATGATATTTATCAGCACACTTGTGGAAAAACGTAACAATTTATAGGTTTAAGTATGTGCAGTAAATTTTGTAATAATCATAAATCAATAAATCTGATTTTTCTATCAAGAATTCATACAGAATACAGCAGCATATGTGAATGGTTGTCTGCTGAGAACAGATATAAACTGAATAGAGTAATAGAGCATGATTTATGTTATTGTTTTCACTGTGGCTTTAAGAGCTGGTGAATTGTTTTATGAACGTTGGATTCTCAAATTTGCATCAAAAACTGCCACTCAGTAATTATCATAAAGGAAATGAATACTAATGGGACACATAGACATGGCAGTTTCTAGTCTCTAGTTACATGGTGAAGCCCAGATTATTTTTTGTTTTAACTACACAGATAGAGCTAACAATGTCTGCTGCAGATAATCACCATGACAATACTCCATTATGAGATCCTCTCACTTTCCCCTAGGTGACTTATTATCTCACCAAGCTACAGCTAACTTTGTCTGCCTCTTGCAAGCCAGCTCGAATTTAGATTGTTTATTTTCCAAAAGACTAACTGTGGGATAACTTGTGGCCATAGCAATCTGACAGTCTATTTAGGAGAAGGATGGAGAGGGGTAAGAGAAGCTGTGAGCACATGAAAGTCAGAAAAAAAGCATTGAAAAAGTACTATTAACTTGCATTTATTTAGTAAAGGAAGAGTAAAATAAATAAATAAATATGCCTAGTTGCAAGATAACATAGCTTAACTGAGATTATCACTTGCATAGCAACTAATGCTACTCACTTGGCCAATGAAAAGAAAGATCATGGACAGTAAGATAAACAGATTTGATCCTTTCATTTTACCATTGATAGATTAAAGCAAAGTAGACTAATAAAAATACAAAAAGAGGATATTTTTTCTTTACATATCAATATTAGATCTATGAGGTGTTTAACTTCACAACTACATAGTATCACAAAAGATTTTTTATGCAACTTCTTGTAGCTTGAAAGTGGCGTTTAAATCACTTAGATTCAAATACTCTTTCCTCGAAAACACAAGTTCTTTTTACTCTGAAGACATGTATGGGTAGTTTTCCTTTTATACTAAGTCATTAAGAAATACAAAATGAATTTCCAAGTATTCAAACAAAACTTCATTCACTATGGGAAACTTCAGTGACTATAAACCATTGGTGTACTTACTCACATGTCTGAATGACTTGAAGTGAAATAGTCATAGCTAAACCAGAAGACTCTTAACGAAACCTTCATCCCTGAAATAGAGTGACTTCCAATCTCTATTGCCACTCATGTTTTCTGTAACACAGGCCTGAAGATGCCACACTAGAATACCAATATCAGCCCATTTCTAAGTTCATGTAACTCCTCGCATCCTGATAATACGTCCACACTCTTATATTCCAAGTCTTATTACTACCAAAACAAGTAATCTACATGCAGAGTCACATTATGAAGAACTTTCCATTTAGTTGTTCCTCTCTAGACTACATCATTCACAAGCAACAACAAGTGTGTCCCCAATAGAAATGCACAGTCCATATTAAGCACAGTCTATCCTTGGTACCATTAAGTATACAATCATTCTTCCTTATAAAGGAAAGAAGGTTATGAAATAGTTTAAGGCAATTTTTATAACTTAGAGAAAAATAGTTAATACCCAAAGTTTAATTTCTTATTCTGCAGGGAATATTTCCTCCCTCATATAATTAATCCTATAAAATATGACTAGAAAAGTAAGCCCTTTGATAAACAGAAAATGTTTTTCTTCTACATAAGACAAAGACAATATGTTGAAGCATCTTCTGGGTATATGCCCAGGAGTGGTATAGCTGGGTCCTCAGGTTGTATTATGTACAATTCTCTGAGGAACTCTCAGACTAATTTCCAGAGTGGTTGTACCAGCTTGCAATCCCAACAACAATAGAGGAGTGTTCCTCTTTCTCCACATCCTCATCAGCATCTGTTGTCATCTGAGTATTTGATCTTAGCCATTCTGAACGGTATGAGGTGGAAACTCATGATCCTTTTGATTTGCATTTCCCTGATGATTAAGGATGTTGAACACTTCTTTAGGTTCTTCTCTGCCATTCCATATTCCTCAGTTGAGAATTCTTTCTTTAGCTCTGCACCCCATTTTTAATAGTGTTATTTGATCCTCTGAAATCTAACTTCTTGAGTTCTTCGTATATATTGGGTATTAGCCCTCTATTGGATGTAGGATTGATAAAGAACTTTTCTCAATCTGTTGGTTGCTGTTTTGTGCTATTGAGTGTCCTTCACCTTACAGAAGCTTTGCAATTTTATGAGATCCAAAATGTAGATTCTTGATCTTAGGGAATAAGGCATTGGTGTTCTGCTCAGCAAAATTTCCCCTGTGCCCATGTGTTCAAGGGTCTCCCCTATTTTCTCCTCTATTAGTTTTAGTGTGTCTGAATTTATGTGGAGGTCCTTGATTCACTTGGACTTGAGCTTTGTGCAAGGAGATAAGAATGGATAGATCAGCATTCTTTAGTAGCCTTATTTTTAATATCCAGAAGGTAGAAACAACCAACATGTCCTTCAACAGAAGAATGGATTCGGAAAACATGGTACATTTATACAATAGAGTACTACTCAGCTATTAAAAGCAATGAATTCATGAAATTCTTAGGCAAATGGATGAAACTAGAAAATATCATCCTGAGTGAGGCAAGCCAATCACAAAAGAAAATACATGGTATGCACTCATTGATATGTGGATATTAGCCCAAAAGCTCAGAATATCAATATACAATTGACAGACCACATGAAGCTCAAGACGAAGGAAGACCAAAGTGTGGGTGCTTTGGTCCTTCTTATAAAGAGAAAAAATACTTATAGGAGCAAATATGGAGACAAACTGTGGAGCAGAGACTGAAGGAAAGGTCAACCAGAGACTACACCAACTAGGGTTCCATCCCACATACAGTCACCAAACGCAGAAACTATTGTAGATGCCAAGAAGTTCTTGCTGACAGAAGCCTGATATAGATAGCTCCTGAGAGGTTCTACCAGAGACTGACAAATACAGAGAAGGATGCTGCATCCAGCCATTGGACTGAGCATGGGATCCCCAATAGAGGAGTTAAAGAAAGGACTGAAAGAGATGAAGAGGTTTGTAACCCCGTTTGAACAATAACATTATCAACCAACCAGACTCCCCAGAGCTCCCAGGGACTAAACCAATGAGTACACATGGAGGGATCCATGGCTCCAGCTGCATATGTAGCAGAGAATGACCTTGTTGGGCATCAATGGAAGGAGAGGCCATTGGTCCTTTGAAGGCTCCATGTCCCAGTGTAGGGGAATTGAAGGGTGGGGAGGCAGGAGTGTCCAGTGATTTATACAACTCGTGTTCCTTGGCTAAACACACATGGAGAAAAGGCTATTCCAACTCAACTGGGCAAGTGTACTTCTTATAAAGTGAATAAAATAGCTTCCACAAAAAAAAAAGAAAATTTCACAACCACCTTTAACTCCAGCTACATGGAATCTAAAGCCATATTCTGCCCTTCATGAGCACTTCCATACATGGAACATGGAACAACACACACCACCCACAAACACACAGACCAATGCATCTTTAACAGACATTGGAAATATAAGAATGGTAAAATAACACAGCATAACTTTTATAATATAGCAAAACAGCTATAACATAGTGATGGAAGGCAAACATGAGTGTCTCTGTGCAAAAACCAAGAAGAAATGTTAAGAAGAGACATATCAGCTGTCCAAAAGTTCCATGTATCTTGGTTTAACTCTAAATGCTAAGTGTTATAAAGATATTTTGGAATATAGGGCAGCCATAGACAAATATGAAGCCCGAAACCACCTTCCTGTTATTCATAGACCATCACTGAAGTTTAGCTCAACAAAATACAAATGCCATTATTGAAGTACTATATTGATTTCATTGCTGTTATCCAATAGCCTTCACACTGATAACATTCACATAATGGAGCAGCTGTCTGAGTCATAGAACTAACAAGCTATAATTAATTTAGTATCAGAAACCAATTCATTTGCCTTTTCTGTGCCAAATCTGTAATTGAGAAGTGCTACTAAAATCCAAGCACAATACTATAAGATCCATTGTTCACTAACTAGTGTAGTGTGACACTGTAAATCTTGTTGTGTTGCAGACATTAAAAGCTGGAGGGCTGAAACTTAACAGTTCAAACTATACAAGTAAAGGCAGAACAAATAGATCAAATCAGGTTTGGTAACATATCATTTTACCTACATAGGGGACAAAAGGTACTGTTTTGATTCCATGTTAACATAGAGAAATTTAGCCAGCATGATATTGAGAATCAAGTTTATCCCAGGTTTTATATGAAAATGAGAAATTAAGATAATTTGCTGAGTTTAATATGCAATTAACCTCAGATGCATCCCTAAGATTAGTATCTCTGCACAAGCATAATCAAACCCATGTTCAATCACTGAAGTTTAATATATCTTTCACCTAAATTGGAGATCAGGTTTTTGCATATCCTTCTAAAACCTTAACAACTTCTGCATCTAATTCAATACTGCTGACAACAAAGCAAATGATATTAATTCACAAATGCTTAAAGGATCAAGCTGTATTAATATCATCCAAGTTTAGTAGTATAATATAGAGCCTATCTGGGAATAGGAGCATTGTAGTCAAAGACAAAAATGTTCAAATGTTACCAATTATGAAGATAAATGGGTAACAAAGTGTTTGCAGAGTGTCTCATATGCTATCTCCTTGATGACAGACTATTGTAAGTTTCATTTACCACTGCATTCCCGACTGCTCATGTGGAAAATGTTCAATAACTATTTTCAAACAAAATGGTAATGAAGAAAAATATAAATATTCATATTCTCATAAAAAATTACTGCCTCATGAGATAAACTATTTTTGTTGAAAGGGGGAAAAAGTATCTAAAAAAGTGTAGTCAAATAAATGAATGCTTAATATGTCACTTTGGAATTTCCTTTCTCAAAATTGGCTCAACACTATATAAAAGTTATGTATGTTTTATGGGAAACTGAGGCAAAAATCTTAATTATGTCAAACAATGTAACTATAATCAGAAAATTGGAAGGAGCAGTAGCATATTTGGAAATTTTCTGTCTTACAATTTGCATCTTATAGTTTTATAATTTTCCAGAAGAAAAAAAACAAAAACAAACAAAATCAACTGTGCATATACTTTAATTATGTGCACTAAATAACTTAGACTTTAATTATGTACACTGAATTTTAGTTATAGCATAATAAATAGGTTAATTTAGCTTGCAAGTTTTATAGTCTAGATTTCTACCCATAGAGGGTACTAAGGATCCTGTCATAATCACCAAACATAGTTTCCCGGCATAAGGTCCTCTACCCAAATCCATTCACTCAACTCATGGTGAAGAGTCTAATGGAGTTTCTTCCCATATTTACCTATAAAGAAGAAAACTTAAAATACAACTCATAAAAATGGAAGGGTTTGGTATGTTTTAATCCCTCTCTTTCTTATCAGAGTCCAGAGCCATATCCTGAGAACATTCAAGAGTACAAGGAACCTTCTAGGAGAACAATTTTAGCACTCCTCAATCTCCTTCCTGTATAGTGGTTTGAATATATTTTTGAAGAACATTGACTAGACTTAGTACAGAAAAGATGCTGTTTACATAATCATAAAGACAAATTCTTCCTTTGTCAGTGAGTTATTCCAATGAATTGATGGTAATAGATCAGCTGAAAACCTGGTATTTTTTTCTGACTCCATAAACACTGATTCGCCAATACCTCACATTCTGTTTTAACTCTTGAAAATAATATGCTATTATGTTATCTTGTTATGCTTGAAACATCACATATACATTTTCAGACATTATGTAATTTAACACTAGTAATAATAATGCAGATTAAGTACAGTATGAGCACATAATTTTACATTACCACTGAGGATGAAAATTTAATATTCTTTCTCTTTCAATGGATTATGTTAAAATATTTACTTCATCATGTAAGAAACAGAATTTTTAAACTATCTGTGATGGTTAGATTTTTTTTTTGTAATTATTATACAAGCTGGCATCACACAGAATGAAGGAATCACAACTGATACATTTTCTCCATTATACTGGCCCTATAGGCAACTCTGTGGGGATGTTTTCTTGATAATGACTCATGTGGAAAGACCAGACAAGTATAGGCAGGGCCTTCATAGGCAGGTGGTTCTGGGTATTATATAATAAAATACAATGAGTAAGCCACAGGGATCAAGACAGTAGGTAGCATTCTTAGTATCTTTGAATCATTTCCAGCCCCAAGATTCTTTTATATATATATATATATATATATATATATATATATATACACACATATATATTTACATATATACATATATGTATATATATGTGTGTGTGTATATATATATATATATATATATATATATATATATATATGTAATGATGCACTTTCTTCATCAAGGACACATTTCCTAATTCTCCCCAAATATTGCCACCAACTGAGACCAGTTGTTCACTTACTAAAATGTAATGGTGTCATGTCTTATATAAATCACAGCAGTTAGTCATATACAACTTTCTTTCCTGTAAAAACATGTATATATTTTTATAGCAATAGAGACAGGAATATTTCTTAAAATTAAAAGACAAGCATAAAAGCTGCCTTGTCTTCACACAGATTAAAATCAACATGGACTTCAAAACATTTTTATTCATTTCATTGCATCTATGTCAGTGTTTGCCTGAATGTATTCATATGCACCACATGCATTCCTGCTGTTCACGGAGGTGAGAAGAGACTATCCATGTCCTATGGAACTGGAATTACGCTAAGTGCATTCTGGTGATTGAATCTTGGCCCTGTGCTCCTAATGCCTGATGTTTCTCTGTAGACCCATACATCAATATAATTATTTTTTTAAAAATAAAATATTTAACTTGATCTTTAAAAGTTAAAAAAAATAACCCACAATTTAAAATGATCAGTTAAAACTGAGACATTATACAAATTAAACCATCAACCAGAGAGGTTTGGCAATTGTTTAATTACATGTGATGCCGTGGTCATTTTTAGTATTCATTAAAAATTTGAGCTTTAGATTCTGATATGTGAATCAGTTTTGATATATTTCTAGTGTTGAATTAAATATATTTTACTAGACTAAGTTTATAAATGTCTTTGTCAGTTGCATTTTTATCATTGAATATTATTAATATCCACAGTGCATTGTAAACACATTGATTGGTATAGTTTATATGGCAGATCAGTTTATAAATTTGTTTGTTTATTTGTTTGTTTGTTTTTTATCTTTACACTGCTTTCCAAAGTAGCTACACTGGTTCATACTTTCATAAATAGTACTGAAGACATGGCACAGTGTGGCTTCAAGGCATAGAAAAATCAACCTCAAACTAAGTAAAGGTTTTTTGTTTGTTTGTTTGTTTGTTTTTGTTTTTGTTTTCACTTCTAGCTAGCTCTCATGGTGCAAGAAAGTATTTAGCCTGAAAGAGGAGAAAGATATCAGTGGTGTTACTTAGCCTTGGGTCTTCCATGTTGAAATATTTACTTCCCAAGTAAGATGAACCTGCTAGTATAATAGTGGCAAGATAGTAATTAAGTAATTAAGTTTTCTGATTGGATTTGAAGGCTCCAAAGAATTTGATGCTTGATAACATAATTCTTCTCAGAAGCCCAAGGCTTGGGAAATGCTCTTGTCCCTAGGATGGAACATAATATCATTTTATTGTCCTGCTACCTAGAGATTATGTTTGTAACTATTGCCTAAAAGTCATTTGCAACCTTGATCAGAGAAGGGTCTTTTTTTAGGAGACAATATTGACTGAGGGAGGCATAACTGGCCTCTTTGCTGGGGATCTGAGTGTTAATACTTAGCCATAAACAGGATATCTCCAGTCACCCCACCATCACTAAGGCTCAAGAAACATTACAAGAGAGAAGGCAGAAAATCCTAAGGGCTTCAGGATAGAAATAAGTGTCATGAGACTGGACATGACAAGCTATTGCAACCATGAATAGACACTGTGGCTACTTGCACAAGACAGAATATATATATACAAGATTGTCAGCCCCCACCCCATAATCAAGGGACTACTGAAGCTCATAGTTGTCATGGACTTAAAAATGATTTTTAAGTATGTGGTCACTGTTAGGATTAACCCACTACATTGGATGGTTTCACAACATGCATATATGGGGAACATTGAGTGAACTTAGTGGGTTATCAAAATAATAGACATAAAATGAAGTGGGAATGAATATAGCAGGAGATGGAGAAAGTAAATGGAGCAGCAGATGTGGCCATATTTCATTTTGTGTACACACACACACCTTAGGTTTTCAAAGTGAAGAATATCCTTTGCATACTCTCACATGTAAGTTAAATTTTATAAACCACAGGTGAGTTAAACATTGCTTCTGTTTTGAATCAGAATCACAGCCCTAGATATGCCAGTTTGACACACTGACACTTGGACCTGAGAAAAACAGAGAGGCAGACACAGGACATTTTCTCCGACCTTCCCCTTTCTCTCTAAAAGCAACGTAAAATTTCCCATGAGAAAGATGTCTCTTTTATAGTAGAAAATAAACATTCTTAATACTTGAGACAGAATATTAGCACCACTAAAACACTAAGAATAAAGACACTCATACTACATTTTCGATTATTGCATATGTGTGGGTAATTGTACTTCTGGTTACCTTACTTGTAAGACAAATGGTTTTGCCATTTGAAATATTTCTCCTGGCCAAATGTCCATTTTTTGGCTTCTTTACAGATAAAGACAATTGGAATGAGACTGGGAAGAGCACAGAGAGGTACTGCACTCAATGACTTTCCATGATATAGGAAAATCTTGATCTCCTTAAACCTATAAGCAACATGAACATCTTTAATATTCCAGTAATTCCATTAATACAATATATAATTTTATAAAAAGTGGTAGATCACAGAGAGGAGAGAAAGGAAATGTCAGCATTTCAGATACATTTTTCAAGTACTGAAATATGAAAACCATACAAAAATCATGAAACACTGAAATAAAGTGAACACAGTGATGGGTCAAGATAACGTCTTTAGTTCTGACTAAATGCCATCCCAATCTCAGGTTCCATCTGGAGGCAAGACATCAGAGCTGTGTATCAAGGCTCAGGCCTGATCCTGCAGATATACCACCCATCTTCCTCTGTATTCTGTTATCCTCTAGATCCTCCAAACTAAATGAAAATTTTATAGTGAACCGACTTTTTTCAAAGACTTTATAAAAAACTGAGATGAGGTATTTATGGAGTCAACAAGGCAGAGATATCAATATTTTATTATATCAGAGATTTGTTGTTGATGTCTAGGTTGCAAAAATCCTGTGTGATCTACATATTGCATTGAATTATATGACTCAGGAGTGACAGAATATTTGTGTTAAGAATATACTAAAATTATGAAGGATTTATGTTTAGGGACAATTTATAGGCAGCAGAGACAATATGGCCTTTGGAGTAAAGTTCTCTGTGTAACCATCTTGCCCTTTAGGCTTTTTTCAAGGATATTTCCTTAATAAAAAATTTAAACATTCACAGGAAAAACTGATGAAGTGTTGTATCCTAATGAGATCAATCTTAAAAAGCTAACTTTCCCACAGAGGTTCTGAAATCCCTTGTAGTTTTAATTTCTGTTTTATTTGTTAGTCCAAAATTTATTTTATGGTTTCTTTTGTATCAGATCTTCTTTCAGTGTCTTAAAAAAATTATATATATATATATATATATATATATATATATATATATATATATATCTTAATTAGGACTACAGTCACATATAGTAGGGAGTATGAATCAATGTCAAATTTCATGCTTTTAATATTTGTTAAATTTTATTTTATGTATATGGTATGTGCACACAAGTGCCGATATCTCTGATCACCAGAAGGCTGGATGGAGTAACCTGGATATGGAATTTCAGGTGGCTATGAGCTGCCTGTCATGGGGACTTAGTCATCTAAATCATCAGCAAGCACTCCTAACTGTGGGGTCTTGTCTTCAGTTCCAACATCAGAGTACTTATAGATGTGCTAAGAAAATGCACATATAGAGATTGGGACATTTCAAGGAAAAACGTTTCCTTGAAAAATGTATTATTTTGTTTTGTAAGAAAGGACACACACAGATATTTTACTGTCATTGTGGTGCTTTGGCTCAAGGAATGACAAACGTCACATTAAATTCACTTGTTTTTTTTCTTAGTTTCTTCCTGTTAGCAAAAATTAGCTGGTAGTAATTACTGAGTTGTGATGGGAAAATACTGGGAGGTTCCCACAAGGCAATGGAGGAGTTACATCTCCTTCACATTGCTGATTCATGTGGACTGCAGGTGGGCTACTGTGTTTGAGTTAGAAGAATTATGTGACACACTGAAGAGGACCTTGTAAATGGAAATTCTACAGTGGGCCAAACAAAACAGATGATTCTACTTTCTGAGGTAATCTGTATTAGTGAAGTCGTGCAGAAAAACGTGTTTATCAATTTGTTGTTTTGATTATTTTGAGCCATAACATGTAAAATAGTGGAGTGGACATTATTAAGAGTCCCACTCATTCTGTAAGATGATATGTGCATAATGACTACCACACTACTTATTTCCTTTATGATATGCCATGTCTTCCAATGCTTTAATTTGTAATGATATATTCAGATACTGTACTATGACACATTTGACTCTTCTTACATGTTAGATATACACTACTACAAAGATTCCTGCATTTCTTTGCATGGATGCCTTGGATGTTTAGTGTGCCTTACTTACTTAACTAATTCAGACATATTATAACACGTTACTTATATAAACACAATCATATCTTTTCCGAAATATCTACTAAAACCTTTATTAATTATTTGTATTGCCTTCTTTTATTTCTAACTTGTAAACACTTGTATTATTATTTTTAAATGTATATATGTTTACTGTAGTGACATCATTTCATCTCTCATCTCTCCTTTTTCTCCTTCCAGCCTCTTCTGTGCCCTGATTACATCTGAAATTCATGGCCTATGAATTTTTCTTCGTTATTATTGTTACATGTTTCTGTATACATATTATATGAATAATACATGTCTGAATTAATATATAAACACAACTTGTTTAATCCATTTAATGTTACTCATACATATTTGTAGGGATGAAGACTTGGGATTGGCAATAAAGAGGGGCTCATCCCTAGAGATCAATTTCACTCTCTCAGCAGTCATTAATTACATGTAGTTCTTCATCTAGGCCCAATGAGAGTTTCTCTTTCTATATTGACAGGTCAACTGAAATAATTTTTTGAAAATTCATATATTTGTAGAGTGTATATGTGCATTGTGTGTGTGTATGTGTGTGTGCATTCTGTCTTTATATGTTTGTGTACACACTCTAACTATTATAGAAACATTATAATAAAGACCCTTTATATAGATATATTTACTGTCAGGATGCTATTTCCATTTTTTACATATTTTTATCATTTGCTATATTCATTGATTTAGTAACATTTGATATATTGTAAATATGAACTGTTTGTTGATTGTATCCATTTCAAATAATTTTGTAGAGTTTTTTTATTTAAGTTAATTAATGATAGCTCACTGAATTAAAATTTTTTGTTTAAGAAAGTTTATATCACCACCATTCTCCTTTATGAACAGTGCTTTGAAATGTGTATATATTATTTAATGTAGAAAGTCATACAAATATGTTTTCTTCCATATTTTTGCTAATTTTCATAAAATTTAACATCATTTATTAAATTCAAACTCTCCTTATTTCAGAGGATTTTTTAAAATGATGCTGGAGAATTTGAAATGAGAATTCCCAAGTATATATAAAGACAAATTGAAAAATATACTTAAAAATTCTAAATGATTATATTCAAAATGAATTCTCATATAAGTACTCCAATATAGAGATGGTCCAACTGCTCATGTAAATACTCTGTAGACAATATTTTTCACAGTGCTTACTAACTGGTCCTTATAATTGGTGGTTATGGAAACAGAAAATAAAAATAATACCTGAGGTCAAATCTAAGTTTCTACTTCATGGAGTACTCAATGTACTACTTATCTAGACACCTTGGTTGTTTGACTTAAACTCAGTGTGACATATATTAACTATTCATGGAAATTACTTTGTACATACATGCCTGAGTTTTGTTCTCTCATAGCATACATCTTCTGAAGCATCTCATCTATACTTAACACTTACTTACCAACATGCTATATATTAAGTTGTTTTTGTTTATGTAATGGTTTAAATTTATAGATTTTACTGCATGTTGATATTTAATACAAACCTTTGCCTTGTAGAATGCCTTTGCAGGATTGTGGCAAATACAAGGAGTGTCTCAGTTTTCCTGTTGATCACTGCTGTGTACTCACAATTTTAACAAAATAATTCCCTATGACTTATCCTTAATTCAGTCCTTTAGTTCCATACTTCTCAGCTTTCCTTGTAGTAGATGTATGAGTAAGTTCTAGTCTTCAAGTTGTAAATGTCATGAGGTAGGATAGTTTGAAAGCAAACCCGATGCACCTTTCACAAGTGGCCTAATTGTTGGTGCTGCTTCTGAGTGTTATCCATCCCCTTTAATATTCATTTTTAGTTAGTCTAACCTGTTGAATTATTATTTGTAAGATTTATAATCCATATTGATTGAGCTACTTTCTCCCTAAAATTATTCACCTATCATCTAAGTTAAACATAGATATGGTGATAATTGGAAACACTGTTCATATAAAAAAAGATTTGTGAATGGTATTTTTCTTACTCTTAATGAAATCTATATAACATAAAATATATACAGATGTATCAACTCTTAGACTTTAACATTATGAAAATTTACTGTATTAAACATTATTTTATACATAACTGGGATCAATCTTACTTAAATGTATTTAAGCACACACATTTGTACTTAGGAAGAAATATGTAAGTTTCAAGACAATATCTCTGAGAATAAATTATGTTATACAATATTCTTCAAAATTACATAATTTAAACACAATTTAAATCTCATTCATATAAGTTTTTCTTCATATATGTTTGTACTAGTTTTACATTAATACTTATTATTTATAAATCTATTAATTCCAAATGTATTTTGTGAGAGTCAGTAGTTTGAATAATTATAAAATTATTCTTACAAAATATTGTGAAAGTAATCAGTTTTTTATTTTAATTAAAAATATCTAATTATATAGTATCAAAGCTTTCTTTTTAGTTATAAATATTGTTTTCATTTAATTGGTTTTATATTTGTTTATAACAAGTTCATATACTACTGTCATTCCTTATACTAAGTATGTTATTTTTATATACTCCTGGAGGGAAAATATTTAAAGGGAACATAAATTTATATGTATAAATATTATTCTGATTTTAAGAATATAAGACTTTTTCCAGTATTATATTCAGCCCTAAAATATACTAATACTTACTGCTTAATTTGAAAAAAATATTGTTGTATATTTAATTTTTCTTTATATTTACTTTTATCTATTTTAATACTATAAGAGACTTTTAAAATGTAAGTACAAAAATTAGATTTATAGTTTTATGACTCTTATTTTCCTGCTTTATTCTATATGGTATATGTATGTAACATTAAATCAGGTAAGAATGCATGTGTGTAGCAATATGTTTGGGATCTTTTCTATAGCATTTCCTTTCAATTTTATTTTGTTACTCGATGCATTATATATATTCTCATCTATAAACACTGTTCTGATTTCTTCTGATTCCTAATCATTTGTTTTATTTTGTCTCTTATAAGAATGCTGGGTTTTGTTTCTCTTTACATCTTAATCTTTTTATATTGATTTAATTTTATTGAATTGTGATGGGAAAAGATACACGATTTTAATTTATTTGAATTTATTAACATTTAAAAACATATTTTTTTCTTTTTTTAACTTTTATTACATTATGATGAGAAAAGATAAATGATTTCAATGTATCTGAATTTGTTAACATTTAATAACATATTTTAAATAAATAGAATTGAATCACACTCTTGTTTTTCTTTTGTACACCAACTCCTCCCAGATATCCCTCTTCAATACTTAAATATCTTTTTTGTCATATTCCTTAAAATTTATAAAAAATTATAACAATAAAAATAAGTATTATAAAAGTTGTTTGATATAAAACAACAATCAATTTAACAGTCTTATGTAGATGCTTGTCTACAGCAATAGTGAAAATACATTTTTCTCAATATAAATTTTAAATAACTCCAAATGTATTAACTGTATACTTAACTGTATACTTAAAAATAATACATCACTACTAATATTTTCTTAAATGAACATAAATACATAAAGTCTTTTTGTTTGTTTGTTTTGAACTTAGTAGAGTTTAAAATCTTGGCTCTTACTGTGGTACCAACCCAAAATAAGAACAATTTTTAGTCATTGGATTTCACTGTAATGAGGCTGTACTTCAATGACCCTCACATCACCAAAGGATTTTACCTCCATCGTGACTAAGCTGAGAGTTGACAGTTCTGCTGCACCAAGAAATGAATTGTAGGCACAATTTTTGGTTACAGACTTCCTGCTATGGTCAAAGCTATTTGACCTTAGTGAGTAACTTTATTCTCAACCCACAGACAACAGATTACGTTAATTTAAGAAATGATGTATGTATTAAGATGGTCTATCCATAAAGTCATTCACCAACTGTTTCAACAAACAATGGTTCTGTTTGGAGGGTGTTACAAACATTAGGTGTGGATAAGAATCTGGTTCATTGGCTGTGATAATTTGGAAAAGCATTCATCTCAGAGAAAGACTAACTTATAAATTCCTCTTCTTCAAACTTGATACAAGAGTTACAAGAGTCAAGCAAAGCATTCAGTTTCACTCCTTGTTGTTCTCTTACAAGTCACCTCCCTAGTTAATAAACTATGTTTCTTTTGGGTATATAAACACTTTTGAAATATATAAGCTGTTCTGAAAACCATAGTACCGTGTAAAAACATGAAATAAATAATACTACTAATAGAGAGGCTGAGATGAGAGAAACAAGATTTCAAGACCTTTATGTTGTACACAGCCAGGCACTGTCTGGCTGAAAGTGTGTATAGAATGTACAATATTGGAACAATTTCTCCAATTACCAAATTAGAGAGACCATTGGATGACAGTCAATAAATTTCTAATTCTTCATATTTTTTTTGGATTTCAATCGATTAGGATATGTTGGTAATATTAATTTTCATATTATGATATTATGAAAAAGTAATTGTGACTTCCTGTTATTTTTGTTAGAGGTAGAATTTGGTTTGTGTGGATTTGTTGAAAGATTAATTTCTTGCTTCTTCTAGTGTGTAGTTTAGCTCCTTATGTTGATGTTTTCCATCTATTATCCTTTGTAGGGCTGGATTTGTGGAAAGATAGTGTGTAAATTTTGTTTGTCATGGAATATCTTGTTTTCTCCATCTAAGGTAATTGAGGGTTTTGCTGGGTATAGTAGCCTGGGCTGGCATTTGTGTTCTTGTAGGGTCTGTATGACATCTGCCCAGGATCTTCTAGCTTTCAAAGACTCTGGTGAGAAGTCTGGTGTAATTCTGGCCTGCCTTTATATGTTACTTGGCCTTTTCCCTTACTGCTTTTAAAATTCTTTCTTGGTTTAGTGCATTTGGTGTGACAGGAGGAATTTCTTTTTTGGTCCAGCCTATTTGGAGTTCTGTAGCCTTCTTGTATGTTCATGGGCATCTCTTTCTTTAGGTTAGGGAAGTTTTCTTCTATAATTTTGTTGAATATATTTCCTGGCCCATTACATTGGGAATCTTCACTCTCTTCTATACCTATTATCCTTAGGTTTGGTCTTTTCAGTGCATCCTGGATTTCCTGGATGTTTTGGGTTAGGGGTTTTTTGCTTTTTGTATTTTCTTTGACTGTTGTGTCAATGTTTTCTAAGGTGTCTTCTGCCCCTGAGATTCTCTCTTCTATCTCTTGCATTCTGTTGGTGATGCTTGCATCTATGGCTCCTGATTTCTTTCCTAGGTTTTGTATCTCCAGGGTTTTCTCTCTTTCTGATTTCTTTTTTTTTTTTTTCTATTTCCAATTTTAAATTCTGGATGGTTTTGCTCATTTCCATCACTTGTTTGATTGTGTTTTTCTGTAGTTCTTTAAAGGATTTTTGTGTTTCATCTTGAAGGGCTTCTAGCTGTTTACCTGTGTTTTCTTGTATTTCTTTGAGGGTTCTATTTATGCCTTTCTTAAAGTCCTGTATCATCACCAAGAGAAGTGTTTTTATATCTAAATCTTGGTTTTCCATTGTAATGATGTGTCTAGGACTTGCGATGTTGGGAGAATTGGGTTCTGATGATGCCAAGTAACCTTCTTTGTGTTGTTTATTTTCTTATGCTTGCCCCCCACCATCTAGTTATCTCTAGTTATACCTGCCCTTGATAAATCTGACTGGAGTCTGTCCTTCCTGTGATCCACATTGTGTAAAACCTCCTCAGAGTCAAGCTGTCTCTGTTTTCCTGTGATTCTGTGATCCTGGGCTTGTTAGAGCGCCTGGGAGTGGAGCTTCCTCTTGGTGTTGTGGGACTGGCTGAGGAACTTGCGCCCAAGGTCTGCACTGGACACTAGCCCGGAGAGACCAGAAGGAACCAGAGCCACTGGGCTGGAGGGGTTCCTGTGTGCCTTATCCCACTGGTCCCAGTTACTGTCAGTGTTGGAACAGATGTTGGGTCCTCCTCATCTCTGATGCTGAGCATGTCCCATTTTAATCTTCTTAAATCTGAGTATACTAAGATTAAGTTTGTCAAACAATGCCAACATCCTGGTAGCTTTGTCACTCACTATGCTTCCACCCACCCATGAATACACTGGTGAAGACAAAGGCATCAGGTGAACTGCTAAGGACTTTACAGAAGAGAATGGATGACCTCTGAAGGCTGCATCATCCTACCTAAGGAGTTTGCTAAGCAACTCATCTATCAGATTCATTAAACTTCACACCTGGTCACCAAAAACTGAAGGAACTGCTTTGATGGGCAAGGCACAAAATATTTGACTTAGGAAACATATTACAGAGAAATAAAACCTTGAACATATGGATATAAGTATTTGCTAGTTTTTATAGATAACTTTCAGGATATGTAAAAGCATACCTACCCTACAAAGAAGGAGACTACCAAAGTAGTTGCTAAGGAGTTTCTAGAAGACATATTCGGGTATGGTTTGCCTACCCTGCTTGAATCTGACAATGGACTTTTATTTATCTCTTTGGTAACTCAATCTCCAACACTGGTTCTGGGGATCAATTGGAAATTACAGTGTACATATAGACCCCCAGAGTTCAGGGGAAGAAGAAAGTTTAAATAAGACCCTGAAGAAGGCCTTGACCAAATAAACCCTTAAATCTGGCAGTGACTGGTGAATCTGGGATGCTAAGGATGGTTTGCATCCAGGCATCCAACAACATGGATTGGGTGGTCTCTTTGAATATATATCCAAAATAGGTGACTTCAAGCTTGACCAAGGTGTGGCTTCTTACCAGATATTTGATAGCCAAATTGAATCAACTCCTGTAGCATGTATCCTGTTGTATTCTGGCATGTCTCTAAGATGGGGGCCCAAAATCAGGATGTCATATACATACTGGAGCAGAGTTATTTGATGGTGGTGCTCACACAAGTGAGTACTAGTACTCACCCAAGACCTAATGTAAAGCCTCATCAAAGATGATGGGTGAATTTTTGAATATTTTTTAAGAGATATTTTCTTTATTTACATTTCAAATGATATCTCCTTTCCCAGTTTCCCTCCTGGGGGAAAAAACTCCCCCTGCTAGCCAACACCCCCCTTCCAGTTCCTGGCCCTGGAATTCCCCTACACTGGGGTATAGAATCTTCACAGGACCAAGGACCTCTCCTCCCATTGATGACTGACTAGACCACCCTCTGCTACATATGCAGCTGGAGCCATTAGTTCCACCATGTGTACTCTTTGATTGGTCCCTGGGAGCTCTGATGCTACTCTTTAGTTGATATTGTTTGTCCTAAGGGGTTGAAAACCCTTCAGCTCCTTGGGTCCTTTCTCTAGCTCATTCATTGGGGAACCTGTGCTCAGTCCAATGGATGGCTGTGAGCCTTTACTTCTATATTAGTCTGACACTGTCAGTACCTCTCAGGAGACAGCTACATCAGGCTCATGTCAGCCAGAACTTACTGGAATCCACAATAGTGTCTGGGTTTGGTGGTTGAATATGGGAAGGATTCCCAGGTGTAGCAGTCTCTGGATTATCCTTCCTTCAGTCTCTGCTCCACAGTTTGTCTCTGAAACTCCTCTTATGGCTATTTTTTCTCCCTTCTAATAAGGATCAAAGTATCCATAATTTGGTCATCCTTCTTCTTGAGCTTCTTGTGGTTTGTAGATTGTACTTTCTGTATTCCTATGTTCTGGGCTCATATCTACTTATCAGAGAGTGCATACCATGTGTGTTCTCTTTTGATTGGGCTACCTTACTCAGGATGATATTTTCCAGATCTATCCATTTCCCTAAGAATTTCATAAATTCATTGTTTTTAATAGCTGGGTAGTACTCCATTGTGTAGATGTACCACATTTTTTTGTATCCATTCTTCCGTTGAGGGACATCTGAGTTGTTTCCAGTTTCTGTCTGTTATAAATAAGGCAACCATGAACATACTGGTGCATGTGCCCTTATTGCATGTTGGAGCGTCTTCTGGGTATATGCTCAGGAGTGGTATAGCTGGGTCTGCTGGTAATACTATGTTAAATTTCCTGAGGAGTTGCCAGTGTGATTTCCAGTGTGGTTGGAACAGCTTGCAATACCACCAGCAATGAAGGAGTGTTCCTTTTTCTCCACAACCTTGCCAGCATCTGCTGTTACCTGAATTTTTTATCTTAGCCATTCTGACTGGTGTGAGGCGGAATCTCAGGGTTGTTTTGATTTGTATTTCCCTGATGACTAAGGATGTTGAACATTTCTTTAGGTGCTTCTCAGCCATTCAGTATTCCTTAGTTGAGAGTTCTTTGTTTAGCTTTGTACCCCAGTATTAACAGGGTTATTTAGTTCTCTGGAGTCTAACTTCTTGAGTTCTTTGTACATATTGGATATTAGCCGTCTATCAGATATAGTAGTGGTAAATCTTTTTTCCCCAATATGTTGGTTGTCATTTTGTCCTATTGACCGTGTCCTTTTTCTTACAAGGCTTTGTAATCTTATGAGGTCCCATTTGTCAATTCTTGATCTTAGAGCATAAGCTATTGGTGTTCTGTTCAGGATATTTCCCCCTGTGCCCATGTGCTCAAGGCTCTTTCCCACTTTCTTTTCTATTAGTTTCAGTGTATCTGGTTTTATGTAGAGGTCCTAGATCCACTTGGGCTTGATATTTGTACAAGGAGATAGGAATGGATGAATTTGTATTCTTCTGCCTGCTAACTGCTAGTTGAGCCAGCACCATTTGTTGAAAAATCTGTCTTTTTTCCACTGGACGGTTTAAGCTTCTTTGTCAATGATCAAGTGACCATAGGTGTGTGGGTTCATTTCTAGTCACAAATAATATAAAATACCTTGGTGTGACATTAACTATGCAAGTAAAAGATTGTATGACAAGAATTTCAAGTCTCGGAAGGAGGAAATCGAAGAAGATCTCTCATGCTCATGTATTGGCAGGATTAATTTAGTAAAAATGGCCATCTTGCTGAAAGCAATCTACAGATTCAATGCAATCCCCATCAAAATTCCAACTCAATTCTTCATAGACTTGGAAAGAACAATTTGAAAATTCATCTGGAATAACAAAAAACCTAGGATAGTGAAAACTATTCTCAACAATAAAAAACCTTCTGGTAGAATCACTATCCATGACCTTAACCTTTATTACTGAGCAATTGTGATTAAAAACTGCATGGTATTGGTACAGTGACAGGCAGGTAGATTAATAGAATAGGATTGAAGACCAAAAATTTTTGAATCCTTAAGGCAGTCATGTCCAAGTCAGTTGCCCCTTGAAGCCTCTCTTCAAATTTTTTTATTCAGTGGTAAATAGAGGCTGGCTTTTGGTTGTCAGAGGCAGGGCCAAAAACTGTTCAGTGGGTAAAGCTTCCAAAGGTGTCAGAGGCAGGTTCCTTAACAAAAGTCTTGTTCACAGTGGACTGGTGCTCTCTGGCTTCTGTGTCAAAAGGTGTGAAGGTCCTATAGGCTTTAAAAAGTCTTTCTAGATATTGCCTGGGGCACTCCTTGTTTTCCTGCATCATCTGGCTCACCTAAAATAAATCTGTAGGCCATGTGGTGGGCTCTCAAAGGCATCTCATCAGTATCCAGCTGTAGACCCAATGCCTCTGCTTACCTTCAGAAGCATTAAAATTCCAGTCAGAGAAAAGGCTGCATGAATTTCAGCCTGGACTTGAGTGTGCAACCCATTTGATCCTGAAATCAATTTCCAGGCAGCTCCCATGATCCTCTCTGTCCTCTGTTGAGGTCCTCTGAAGAGACCAATTTGAGAGTCATCCCAAGTGGGCAATTGAGTCAGCATGATTAAATCTAGAACACCTGTGAGAGATGATGGTCTTTCTAAATATAGGGTGTTCTGCTACTTCTAATTGCAAAGATCATTATTGACAAATTGTACATATGTCATGAACTGTCTCCCCTGTGCATCTAGGGGTCCTGTACATTGGAGCGGTAAAGCTGTAGTAGAGTAGGTCCTCTGAGGAATACAGACTGAGTGTGAGGTGGACTCCAAAGTGGAGTAAGGAGAGTCAGGGGAATGAGGGGTTGTTCTTCCCTCTGCCTATGCTGACTGGGCAGGGGCAATGGTGGCAGCAGCAGTAGCAGGAGCATAAGGAGAGAAATGCTGCCTGGTATTATAAACCTAGCCAACTCTACATGACTAAAAATGGTCATTGAGAAGAGAAGAGAACATAGCAGTGATACTGTTCTAAATTATTATAGTTTCTAACTACATTCTAGGTACTTGTTCTTATTCCCACAGTGGTGTGGCTCTCACTCCCCCACCAAAGGGGCTTCTAATTGCAGCAAATGGACACTATTATAGAAAGCCTGAATTGCTCAAAATGCCATTAACAAATGATTGTGGATACCCAGCACCCATATTGTGGCAGAGAAAGCAGAAAATTATGAAGGGTCCGAACACCAGGAAGCCTCTTGTGAGGTTATACATGTAGGTAAGTGAGGAAATCACATCCAGGAAATCTCACCATAGCTGCCTAAACCAGACCTGAAAAATGTTCGCACCAGTTGACATGCCAATGCACAAGTGAGTGTGTCTGTGTGTGTGTGTGTGGGGGGGGGTATAGGTATTTTACAAAGTCTCATTATTAGACATTTTTTTAATTTACATGTCACATGAAATATCCTTTCCTGGTTTCCTCTCTGGAAAAAATAAAATAAACTAAAACCCCTGTTCCCTCTCCACTCCTCCTGCTTACCAATCCACACTCTCCTGCTTCCTGGCCCTGGCATTCCCCTTCCTTGGGGCATAGAACCTTCACAGGACCAAAGGCCTCTCCTCCCATTGATGACTGACTAGTCCATCCTCTGCTACACATGTGCTGCTGGAGCCATTAGTCCCACCATGTGTACTCTTTTGTAGCACCCGACTAACACAGATGTAGAGGCTCACGGCCATCCATTGGACTGAGCACAGGGTTCCCAATAGAGGAACTAGAGAAAGGACCCAAGGAGCTGAAGGGTTTGCAGCTCCTTAGGACGAACAACAATATGAACTGACTAGTACCCTCAGAGCTCCCAGGGAGGGTCTCACCTCTTGATGAAGAGCAAGAGGGATTTAGAAACTGGCATGAAAGGAAGAAATATTTTCCATGGCTAAGTTAACAGGTTGCATTTGTATATGTAGTTGTGAGTGTGTTTGTGTGTGTGCATGTGAGTATTATTTCTTTTTGGAGAAGCTATGAATTTGTGACTTTGAGAAGGAGGAAGGAGTCAGATGGTTTAGAGAAGAAGTAGGAATGAGATTTAGGAAAGGGCAAATGACGTAAATGTAGTACATATTTATCAACTTAATTTTTAAAATGTATATAAAGATATGATAATTTAACTTTTGAAAATTAAAAACTTTGAAATAACTCAGTTTGTTTCTACTCAGTTAAAGTTTTTCTCCACTGGTTAAATTAGACTTTACATTAGGACTGTGACTTAAGGATTTATTTTATAATTAGATCATTTTCATTAATTGTATAATACACTTGAATGCTTTAAAGATAGTACCTAAATAATTATGATGGGGCTGCTGGAATATAAATATGACAGTAATTATAATTATTATTTTGCTCACTTTAAAATATCTGATTCTAGGGACTTCAGGATTCAATTGTATTCAAATGTACTAAAATTTGACTAATTGAGATGTCTCTAAGATTTAAAAGCTGGTTTTAAAAGATACATAAATGAACATTTTGAGGGAAGTGGAGAAAAGTAAAGCATATATTTTAAAATAATTAAAATAATACTTGATAAAGTAATTCATGTATTGTAGAAGAATTACATAGGGGTTGAAAACAGAAAAATATAAATACATTTCACTAGGGCAACTGAACTTTGAAGTATGCTGCTTTTAATGCTGCTTTAAATATTTTCCTGTAAGGATACATAATAAGAGAACATGTTTAACATATATGGTAAAATAGAAGTATTTTCAGGATATATATTTTACAGGATATATACTTTACTTCTAATCTTATCAAAAATTAGGTTTAAAATTAATATCTCCTTAAGAGCATCATAATTCTGAAACATAAAATGTAATTCAGTTCTGAAGGAGGTTATCACTAAAAGGGCAATTTTAACTGGACAACTCATTTCTTTGGTTATTTGTCTAAAGTTTCATTAACTTTACTGGCTTGAGAAACTCACAAAGTTCTGACTAACTGAACATCTTTATATTATTTATGTATTTTAGTTTTCAAAGAGAGAAGTCACAGAAGATGTGCTTTAGATTTTGTATAATTTTATACTTTCTGAAAGTTCAATCTAGTAATACTGAAATATTCCAAGCATTACTGTATTTTAGTAATTTTCAAAACAAAACCATTAAGCTTTATATTTACAAAATAGCAAGATTTCTTTCTTTAAAACTATGTCACTTTGAAGTGTTTAAGAACACACAGATAAATGAAAGAAATAGTGTTAGTGTTTACTTTTCTTTAATTAGATATTTTATTTACATGTCATATGATTTCTCCTTTCCCAATTTCCCCTCCAAAAAAACCCAAAAAACAAAAAACAAAAACAAAAACAAAAAACAACAGCAAGAACAAACCCCTCTTCCCTCCCCACTTCCCCTGCTCACCACCCCCACCCTCTCCTGCTTACTAGCCCTGGCATTCCCCTACACTGGGGCACAGAACTTTCACAGCACCAAGGGCCTCTCCTCCCATTGATGACCGACTTGGTCATCCTCTACTATACACATGCTGCCAGAGCCATCAGTCCCACCATGTGTACTCCTTGCTTGGTGGTTTAGTTCCTGGGAGCTCTGAGGGTACTAGTCAGTTCATATTGTTGTTCGTCCTAAGGGGCTGCAAACCCTTCAGCTCCTTTGGTCCTTTCTCTGGCTCCTTCATTGGGGACCCTGTACTCAGTTCAATGGATGGCTGTGAGCCTCTACTTCTGTATTAGTCAGGTACTGTCAGAGCCTCTCAGGAGACAGCTATATCAGGCTGGAGTGTCCTTCCTTCAGTCTCTGCTCCACAGTCAGTCTCTGCAACTCCTTTCATGGGTATTTTCTTCCCCCTTTTAAGAATGAATGAAGTTTCCACATTTTGGTCTTCCTTCTTCTTGAGTTTCTTGTGGTTTGTGGATTGTACTTTGAGTATTCTGAACTTCTGGGCTAATAACCACTTATCAGAGAGTGTATAACCTGTGTGTTCTTTTTTGATTGGGTTACCTCACTACCCTGGTTTTAACTCTAAGTACTGAGATTAGAGGGACATAGCCCCTGATTTTATAATCTCTGATCAGCCTGATACTTACAAATCCATGCAGATAATAAATTTCCATTTGAATATTTTCTCCAAAATATCCACTAAGCACTTCAGATGATATAGAATAACAAGGAAAATCACAGGGATTTATATTCTGAACTCCCTAGAAGGGAATTGAAAACTGCATAGAGAATAGACTAAACACAATGTAATTTTGTCAATTTTAAATTGAAGATGGTATGTATAAATAAAGAATTGTGAAGAAAAATAAAGTCATGAAATGTCCAGGTCAATTAGTAGAACTGAAAAGAATTATGCAAAGCAAGTATTGTTGCAGCTTTTCTATGAGCAACTAGATATCTAAGATATCAAAACCATCATAAACATATCAAAGATATATAAACCAAGAATCCGAAATACAAATATATTATATTATCACTTATTTGGTGATCATAGCTTCAAATCTTTAGATGTGAAAGATCTCTTTTAATCTGAGATAACCTCGTAAGTCATCCAAGAAGAATGTGGGTAGAAGCCAAGAAAGTAGAAATGGACCTTTGGAGGAATGGAAAGAATTCTAGATGAGAGCTAATAAGGTATAACATTATAAGTGGAGAAATGGGCAAAATAGTTAATGGGGGATGTTATCCAGAGTAGCAAAAGAAGTATTATACTGTAGAGAATAGGGATAATTAACATAAAGTTGCTTGGAAAAAACATAAGGAAGTACATTAATTCATAGTCTCACATAAAAGAACACACACACAGACACATTGCATGACATAAACAGCATTCTGTTGTACATACAATTGTGTGTGTATATGCATGGGAAAAAATAGTCAAAGACAGACTCTTGAACTTGAGACTTAGTGGGAAGAAATGGGAGGCATTACAGAAGAAGTGGGAGGTGTCAATTGTGTAAACATAGTACTATATTAAATTCTCAAAGACAAAGTTTAAAAAGTCTGCTTTTTCAGGATTTTAATTTTATTAAAATTTAAAATGACCCCTTGTACTATTTTAGCTTTTCTTTTTGTGTAAGTAGACATACATCATAAAATATCAAAATCATGTTGTTGTTTGTCCTAAGGGGCTACAAACCCCTCAGCTCCATTGGTCTTTTCTCTAATTCCTT
>NW_022196905.1:192912413-192926593 GCF_008632895.1 Mastomys coucha
TTGTTTTTGTTTGTTTTTTTGGTTTTTGGAGGGGAAACTGGGAATGGAGAAATTCACATGTAAATAAATAAAATAAAATAAAAAAAATATCAAAATCATCACCAACTATATAAGAACTTAATTTCAATAATATATGGATACTCCTTTCCTCACTTTCCTTCTTGTTCTATAGTCGAAATATGTGTAGCTACTAAATCAGGCAATAGAATATAAACCTATTATAAATAATCTTTATTCAACATTAAGGTATTAGATGGCTATATTTTATCATGCATTTTACAAAGGCAATAAATAACCACAAATATTTAGATAAGTTCATATTAACCTTTCTGTAAAGTAATCTAGATTGTTTTACAAGTAAATTTATACTCATTATAATTATATGAAAAACATATTTCTCACAGTGGTAGAGACCTCAGCCTAATATCAAGGCGTTGTCTAAATCAGTGTCTGAAGAGGGCTTGCTTCCTTGTCTCTAGCTGGTGATTGCTAGCCATTATCTCATGGACACAGGAGGAAACTTGCTTACTGAGGCTTCTTGTATTGAAGCAATCAATTATCCAGACCTGACCACTTCACTTATCAACTGGCCATCATATGAAGGTTCCACCACAATCTATGTCATGTGGAGTATTGAAAGGCAACATGCTAACCGGTTGATACTAGAAACCTTCAAGACATACCTTTGTCTTTCCTTTCTTCTACTTAATTATTTTACTATTATTTTTCTCCACATTTATTATCAAACATTATTTTCTTCTATATACTATATAGCTTGCCATTTCACCAACATCATTTTACTATCATTGTCAAATATATTTCATTGTTAACTCACAAATTAAATTCAGATTACTATTCAACTGGATATATTTGCAGAATAATTATTTGCAACAAATGTACTTGTTCAAACCTATCCTCTGGTTTGGGAGAGATTTCTTCAGTTTTTTCTCTAATATCCATTTGTAAAAACAGACAATAATCAAATGCATCTTGTCCTTGTTCCTTCACATGGGGACAGTGGCCTGTGCAGGCTCTCATACATGAATATATCAGTAAACAGGGGAGCATGCTCATGAGAGACAGTGAATGTCAGATGGCTCCATCTTTGACTTCTCAGGCCTCCAAAGAAAAGTAAGCAGGATATATTATGTTCTATTTAAGCCACCATTGACTATGGGATTCTTACAGTAAGCCAAATTAGCAAAAACATATGTATCTTGTATGTAATTGTTTTCTAAATCTTATGAAAGGAAAGAAGGGATATATAAACCTCACCAAAGAAACTTCTCTTTACAACTGACAGAGAATATCAAATAAAACACAAAATTGTCAACATACAAAGACTATGTGCTCCCAAGATGACTGGCCTCCATGGTTATACTATTACACAACTCCATCACATAAGGCTAAAGAAACATCATTGGAGAGAGAATGGAAACCTTGTAAGAACCAAAGAAAGAGGAAATCCATGGGATTTTGTCTCCTAGAAATGACAGGGAATCTTCATCTGTGGTACTTTAACATTATGGTTACCTAAACAAGACTTGACTAAGAAAAACAGCAATAGGCACCCTAACATGGAAGATGGAATATGCACAAGGCCTCATACCTAGAAAAAGAGCTACTCAGGTATTTTGAGATCAGATGAAAATAGTCTTGCTTCATGGAAGGAAGATCTTCCTAATAGACTGTGCACTACCAGTGGTCAGAACTAAGACACCAGCCCAGCAACAGTGAATAGATTCAACAGGTTGTATCTATATACTTATGCATGCATGTATGTGTGTGTGTGTGTGTGTGTGTGTGTGTGTGTGTGTGTGTGTGTGTAAAACTGGTAACTAGTCAAGAGGAGTGCAGAAGTTTTAGGAAGTATGAGGGAGAGAGCATGAGAATACTTGGAAGAAGTAAAGGGGGACAGAAGGAATTGATGTAAATATATCTAATAAGAATGTTGATTTAAATACAAAAAATTTCACTTATGATTACAATTTTTCTCATCAGTTTGAAAAGCAAAGCAGTTTTAAAAATCTGACAGCACTTAGGACTTTTCTGGACATTAATTATAGACTAGAATAGAAAATGTCAGATTTAGAAGTTTATTCTAATCTCAGAATTACCATAAACCTAGAAGTTAATGATAAATGGTAATATATATACATATATATATATACATACATATACATACACACACTCACATTGACATACACACAAACACACACACACATCAACACACACACCAACCACACACACACACACACACACATATTATATATATAATATATATTATAGTACTGGAATAGGTAGGAAACAACATATCCTTTTCATCTGGGGAATAACTTTTTTAGTGTTTGCTACAAAATCAAAAAGGACAGATTTCTCCTATACCCTGTGTTTCAATACAGATAGCCTGCATTATTATCAGCAACCCCTGTCAAATTAGTAATTAAGTTATAGTTGATGAGCTTGCTTCAGCACATTGTAAATGTCCTAAGCTGAAGGTGAACTTTTGTTCTTTTATACATTCCACAAGATTGGATAAATGTGTAATGACATGTACCTATTATTGCTCAGTACTAGTAAATTCAAAGCCCTTGGAAAACCTTTTATACTCTGCCTCTTCATTTTTTCCAATTCCCCTCATCCTAGACAAAGCAGGTACAATTTTATCAAGATCTGATGGGTGCAGGAAGATACAGTGGTAGGCAGTGTTGATTTTATTGCTGTTATTTTGATTGCATGAGATGGTTCTTAAAACCAATGTTGAAAGGTCATATTTTCTAAGAACAACTTCATATATTTTGATCACAAGTCCATATGAATAGCTGATCTGAAAAGTAACTATGTTAACCCAGAAAGAATATCTCATTACATTTAAAAGGTTTAACATATCACTAAATTCAGAAGTTAAGAAAAAGCCGGCAAAAATAAAAGGTGTTGGAATCAGGATGGTCTGCAGTTCTTGCTTAGGCACAAGTATGATCCAGGAGTGGTTCCACTAGAGAGTTTAATATATAAAATGTCTTATTGGCAAAGCAAGGTTAAAATGATGGAGAAGTTCAAAAGGATGTAAAAGATACTGTTTGATCAAGCTCTTCCTATAGTGGTATCTCTAATACACACAAACACACACACACACACACACACACATATACACACACACACACAGAGAGAGAGAGAGAGAGAGAGAGAGAGAGAGAGAGAGAGAGAGACAGAGACAGAGACAGAGACAGAGAGACAGAGAGAGACAGAGAGACAGAGAGACAGAGACAGAGACAGAGAGAGTGAGCACTAGACTTATATAATGCAAAATAAATAAATAGCAATGAAAAATATGAAAGTTGTTCATTTTTAAAGTGAAGTCAAACAAAACATCTCTGTCTACCATCACCCTCCTTTTCAGATGCCAAAGACACCCACGGCTAATATGGGTTGCCTCAATAGAAGGGTTCTCAGTGGGCAACGGTCAAGAAATATGTCATTCAAACTTGAAAATGAGGGCAGTCATGATAAGTCCCTTTTTGGGAGTGTTCCATAGACTCAGTAATAATGTCAGGCCTTGGGACCTCCCATTGAGCTGGATCCTACTTTGGGCCTGTCACTGGACCTTCTTTTCCTCAGGCTCCTCTCCATTTCCATCCCTGTAATTCTTTCAGACGGGCCAATTATGGGTCAAGTTGTGACTGTGGAATGGCAACCTCATTCCTCACTTGATGCCCTGTCTTCCTGCTGGAGGTGGGCTCTATATAAGTTCCCTCTCTGTACTGTGTGACGTTTCATCTAAGGTCCCTCCCTTTGATTCCTGATAAGTTTCTTACCTTCCAGGTCTCTGGTGCCCTCTGAAAGACCCAACAAGCAGTTGGAAGAGTTAGATGCAGTTATGTGTGCCCAACCAATGGACAGAAGCAACCCCCTGTTGCTGTATTAAGGAAGGCTGAAAGAAGCTGAGGAGGAGGACAAACTTGCAGGATGTCCAGCAGTCTCAATTTACTATTCTGGACCCCGGAGATCTCTCAAACACTGAATCACCAAACAGCATACACCAGCTGATATGAGGTTCCCAACACAGATACAGTAGAGGACTTCAGGGTCAGTGTTCATTCAGAGATGGTGGACCTAACCCTCAAGAGAATGGAGACCCCAGGGAGTTTAGAGATCAGGTAGGGTGGGGGTGGTGACAGGGTGGGTGAAGACAGGGTGGGTGGGGAGGAGATATGGGATGTGGAACAGTTGGAGGGAAGAGTGGGTTATGGAATATGGAGTGAAAAAAAAACCTTGAAAATGTAATGGTTTGATCCTGTTCCTGGCATCATATGCTGGCATCAAGTCTTCAATCTACCTTTAATTCTAAATGTACAGTATGCATACTTCGTACTGTGTACTTCCACAAATGAAAATGAACACTTCCTAACCGGCTTCAGCCCAGATTCGTGACTAACCATATTATGAATCGCCTGTTTTTCATTGTATAAAATGTTATGCTCTTACATAACAATATGTTTTTTTTTATTTTGGACAACAAATAATATTTTCCTTGTGGCATTATTCAGCATGTATTCATCAAATTAGTATACCTTTGAGCTATACTGTACTGGAGTATTTAATTTTGACAATTGGTATTAACTCAGTTGTTTTATAAAAATATTAAATAATTTTTTACTAGATATTAGGGCAGGACTTTCAACAACTCCTCAAAGACCATGAGAAATATTTTATTGGTGTTTTTACATTCAGTTTTCTGCTGACATGGCGACTACCATCTCAAAATTCCCCTCTTCTAATTATTTAATGAAAATTAAAGTATCCTAAAATACTTTATTTTATTTATGAGAAAATCAGTCTCCTTACCCTACTCAAATAAATTACAGGATCTTTTGTTGTTAGTTAATCCAGAATTTCAAAGTTAATATTATATTTTTCTCTTAGATGGGCAACCTTCTGACCTACTGATATTCAGGACAAAGATGAGTCCTTACAGCTGCATCATCTGAAAAACACTGTTTTAACTAAATTACACATGAATGACTAAATAAGGATCAAAGAATAAACATAATCAATAATATTCTTTATCGGATCCCAATTTATAACAGCTGTCTTTGCCCTTGGTATTTACAGTTCTGCTTCTAGGACTTAAGGTTTGTGGCACTGTGTAACAAAAACTTTGTTCAAGCTTCTGAAATGTTCAATCTCTCTTAACTAGAGGAACTAAAACTTTTCAGAGCTAGCTTAAACACATAAATGCACAAAAGTAGAAGGACCCGCCTCTACTTTGCTTATAATTATAATATGTATAATCGATAAGTTCCAGATCAAATAAAAGTGATTGTTTACTACGTGTCTTGAGACAACAACAACAAAATCATGAAATATATACCTTACCTAGTCATCTACAATCAAATGCCCATAACTATATACAGTAAGTCATCACTGAAGGGCCATCCTTATTATTTAGAAATAATGGTAATAGTATTCACAACTTAAAAAATGTCTCTCAGCTGAGAACCTTCCCATTCTGTAAAATTAGCACTTTGAATAGTAACAAAACATGTTCCTCCCAAAGAAAGAAAAATAGATATTTAATAAAAGTAAAGTATAATAAAATTATATGAAGGAGAATATTCTTAATTTCTTTTTCTATCATTCTTCTTTAAGTAAGAAAATCCCACTGTAATAGCTGTTATAATTTAGGAGTATTTTGTTTGTTCATTTATTTTATGTTGAGGTTTCCTCTGTTAATATGTGCTATAATTCCAAATACTGACCTCCCATCCCCTAGGTCTGGTTACCCTCTGTGGTGAAGAAATCCTAAAGTACAACAAGTAATGCTATGTAACCTTCATGAGTAACTTAAAGCTTATTTGTTAAAGATGCCTACCGCCTATACCTAGGCAGAAGGAAGGCAAGCAGACTTTTAAAGAAGGTGGAGAGAGGAGAAGATGCCATGGGTTAAGGGATTGTGAAAATTGGCCATGCACCATGGTCACTTGGAGTATAGAAGCCCAGGTAGAAGACAAACCATGTCTCTGGGTTACTGGCATGGAAGTAGAGTAGCCACAAGAGCATAGAGGGTCAATTCTGTTGAGCTCTAGAGCTTCAAAGGCTAGCTATAAATATAAAAGTTTTGTGTGTTTTATATGGAAGGTGAATGATTAAAGGGAGCGTAGAACCATCCCCCCAAACACACACACTAGTATTAAGTCTTTACTACAACAATTTTATTTTTCTATAAATTAACGTTAGTCAATTGTGTTTAGAAGAATGTTCAATAGTCCACTATTGTATTTAAAAACCTAAGTTCCTTCTCATTCCTCCTTTACTTTCCACTGCATCAGAGTTGAACTCCTCATGTGAGGTTTCTCTTGGACATACTCTACTACCTACAGATGCTGTGAGAATACACAAAAAATATCCGATGAAACTACATACAATCTTGTTTTGAAGTTTGAAAGCTATTAGTGTACAGTTAGACACTATTAATGTTTGATCTTTGTTAACTGCTTTCACCAAAAATACGGATGGCAAAGAGTCACATAAAAATGATCCTTGGTATCAATATTAATTTGGTAAATTAAAAACACAATAATGAGAAACTACACTTGATTTTAAACTACATAAGATTTTAAAACTGACCATACCTGAACTAAAGAATAATGATGTTTCATCAAGATTAAGGAAGGAATAATACAATAAACACAATTGGGAAAACATAAAAATCATATAAACTATCCTGAAGTTCAAAGTAATGCTGAAAGTAGGGAACAGGTCAGAGTTTCTACTGAGAAAACTGACTCAGAACCTGCTTTTCTTTCCCCAAAAGCAGTCACAAGTCTTCAATCAAAACAGAATAAAATGAATGAATTTTGATGAACAAAGTGTTGTAAAACAGTATAGGTAATTGTGATCCACATTTAATTAGCTAAATAATACAGGCTAGAGACAAATGAACTAGTTTAATTATTTCTCAGGAATTGGGTAGAAGGCAAAATGATTTGCTCT
Source organism: Mastomys coucha (assembly GCF_008632895.1). Taxonomy (NCBI): domain Eukaryota; kingdom Metazoa; phylum Chordata; class Mammalia; order Rodentia; family Muridae; genus Mastomys; species Mastomys coucha. The sequence continues at coordinate 192,919,407 of NW_022196905.1, forward strand.
ATGTTCACTATTTCTGTTTCTGTACATAAAAAGAGATGCTACCTGAAGATTAAACATGATAATACCTATTATTCTATTTACTTTCCAATTTGAAATAGAACATACCTTGTGCAAATGTTTAAATGAAATGATTGATTGGTTTTAGCAAATTAGTAGGATTCAAAAGATAGAAACACAAATTTAACTGATTTTTGAAGACAATATATACTCATTGATAAGTGGATGTTAGCCCCAAAACTCACAATACCCGTGAGTCAACCCATAGACCATTTGGAGCTTAGGAAGAAGGAGGACCAGGGTGTGGATCTTCAGTCTAGCAATGAGGGTGAAACAGGATGACTATGGGAGTTGGAGGTAGGGGGGACCTGGAAGGGAGAGAGGAGAGGAAAGAAATAAGAGGGCATCAGTATCAGATATGAGAGGTGACAGGAGAGAAGTACAGAGGGTCATGAAATTGAATAAAAATATGTAGCAGGGGTGATGAAGAACTGGGCATAGCCACTGGAGGGTCTGCAACTCCAGAGAAACGAGAGGCTTCCAGGACCCAACAGTAATGATTTTAGCAGAGAAGGGGAGATAGAACCTGGAGAGACTACCTCCTTAGCTAGGCATGGCCCTCAGTCCTGACATCAATAGGAGAGGGGCCTTTGGTCCTGTGGAGGTTTGAAGCCCCAGCATAGGGGGATGTTGTAGAGGTAGGGTGGGAGAGGGTGGGTGGATGGGTGAGCACCCTCATAGAGGCAAAGGGGAGGGAGGAGAGGGAGGTTGTGGGATGGGGGGCTTGTGGAGGTGTAACTGAGAAGTGGGATATCATTTGAGAAGTAAACGAATGGAATGAATAAAAAAATCATGTTTATTCTGGTGAAGAGTTTAAATACATGAAGAAGCTATAGTTGTAATAATAATATTATTATTGTATTATTGGAGCCATGAGTTTTAACTTTGGCCCAAGTTATATCTTAAAACTTGCAAATAACAACATAATGCTTGAATATAAAATTTTAAGTTTTGTCTAGATCTTTCACTTTTTTGGTTAGAATTACCCCAAAGTATTTTATATTTTTTGTGATTATTGGGAAGGGAGTTGCTTCCCTATTTCCTTTTTCAGCCATTTTATCATTTTTATAAAGATAGGTTACTGATTTGTTTGAGTTAATTTTATATCTAGTCATATTGCTGAAGTTATCAGTTGTAGAAGCTCTCTGGTAGAATTTTTTGGTTTACTTATATATACTATCACATCATCTACAAATAGTGATACCTTTATTTCTTCTTTGCCAATTTGTGATTCTTTGATCTCTTGTTTTCTTACTGTTCTAGCTAGAACTTTGTGTACTATATTGAATAAATATGAGGAGAGTGAGCATCTTTGTTTTCTTTCTCATTTTAGTGAGATTGCTTCAAGTGTCTCTCCACTTAATTTGATATTGGCTATTGATTTGCTTTATATTGCTTTTATATTGGTTAGATATGGGCCTTGAATTCCTGATTTCTCCAGTACTTTTAACGTGAAGAAGTGTCATATTTTGTCAAATGCTTTTTCAGCATCTAATGAGATGATTGTGTGATTTTTTTTCATTGAATTTGTTTATATAGTGAATTTTCATATATTGAAACACCCCTGTATCCCTGGGATGAGTCCTACTTGATCATGGTGAATGATCATTTGATGTGTTCTTGGATTTGGTTTGCTAAAATTTTATTGACTATTTTTGCATAGATAATCAAAAGGGAAATTTGTCTGAAGTTTGCTTTCTTTGTTGTGTCTCTGTGTGCTTTAGATATCAGAGTAATTGTGGCATTATAGAATGAATTAGGTAGCCTTCCTTCTGTTTCTATTTTATGGAATAGATTGAGGAATATTGCTATTAGCTTCTTTTTGAAGGTCTGGTAGAATTTCTGCACTAAATCCATCTGGCACTGGGCTTTTTGTTTTGTTTTGTTTTGTTTGTTTTTTGTTTTATTTTGTTTTGTTTTTTTGGGTTTTTTTTGTTGTTGTTTGTTTTTTGGTTGTGAAGTTTTTAATGACTTCTGTTTACATAGGGGATATGGGCCTGTTTAGATAGTTTACCTGTTCTTGATTTAACTTTGGTACATAGTATTTGTCTAGAAAAATCCATTGCATCTAGATTGTCCAGTTTTGTCGAGTATAGGCTTTTGTAGTAAGATATGATGATTTTTTTGAACTCCCTCAGTTTCTGTTGTTAGTTCTCCGTTTTCATTTCTGATTTTGTTAATTTGTGTAATGCCTCTGTGCCCTTTAGTTTGTCTAGGTGTTTATCTCCTTGATTTTCTCAAAGAACCAACTTTTGGTTTTGTCAGTTCTATATCTCATTCTCTTTGTTTCTATTTGGTTCATTTCTGCCCTGAGTTTGAATATTTCCTGCCATATACTCCTTTTGGGTGGGTTTGATTCCTTTTGTTCTATAAGTTTCAGGTATGCTGTTAAGTTGCTAGTGTAGGAATTCTCAAGTTTCTTTATAAGGGCACTTAGCACTATAAATTTTCCTGTTAGTACTGCTTGGAAGTAGGAGGTGGGGGGACCTTCTAGGGAGGAGACCCTCTAGAAAGTTCTAGAGACCTGGGAGGTGAGAGATACTCAGAATTCAAAGGCATGGACCTTAGATGAAATGCTCAACAGTGGGGAGAGGGAATTTATAGAGGTCATCTCCAGGAGAGAAGACAGAAATCAAGTGGAGGGATGGGGTTGCTATCCCATAGTCAAAACATCTGACCCTGAATTGTTCCTGTCTAAAAGAACTCCTGGGATAAAATGTTAAGCAAATCAGATTGCTTTGACAGTATTAAAATATTTTATTGAAAACAGAATTCCTGAGAATTTGTAAAACACAGAGACCTCATCTAAGAGTGGGAGCAAAATGCAGGTGCACTTTAGAAATGTGCTATGGAAAGGAAAACTTACCATTCTTTGCTCTCATGCTCCCCACTATTAGATTCCTGCTTAATATCTCTACTGACCATATACTTGTGTGAAGAAAATCTGAAATCATTAAAAACTCTTAGGACCTCTTTGTTGAGGGACTCAAAATTAACTAGAACCATCACAGAAATTGATCTTTCTTTAATCTCTTCAATATCATAAAACAAAACTTTTTTAAAAAAAAATGGTGTTTTGGAAAGCTGCATATAATTATTGGGATATGCAGTTGTGACTACTAAGCATGATGTCTGTGCCTGATATACATTTTTAATCTATATACTATAATGTATATTTAAATATAGAAAAATGGGTTCTTTAAAGAGCTGTCTCATCTTAAAAATTACTACATATCATTAAGGGACTATGAACAAACTGGGGCAAGATCATCCTTAATCATCCTCTAGGTCGTCTGCTACTTAAGATCACCTGCTCAAATTTGACTATGTAAGTTCTAAGGAAAAGAAAAAAGCTGCCATTGTGTTCAGATGTTCTCTGACTAAGGACTCAGCTGGGATTTCAGGGTTTATCAAATTGAGATATACCTAATAAACAGTGTTTAATCATATTAGTGTGGTTTGACACGAACCAATTAAAAACTCAGTCCAGAAGGTTACACAATGCTTTAACCTGAGAATAGCTCTGACTTTGCTGAAAAACAATGCACCACAACCTTTATAATTTTGCTTACAAGCCAGAGAATAGTATATTGTTCTGTTGATGTCTTAGCTTGTGATTAAGTCAGTTGTGCCTCATATAAAGTCACATCATAAATTCCTTATGGCAAACATCCAACTTTCTTAATTTTGAATGTAGTCACAAAATATTATTGTAATATACTAACAATAGATTATTGAAAACATACCAATTCATTATATATGCATATATATCAATACTTCACTCTATATTTTAGCATTACTTCTTTATATGTGCCTGTAAAAACAATATGCTTTGATTTATGATTTAATATAAACAGAAATCAGGAAATGAAATAATTCTACAAACCACCTTATCATTTTTTTAATGCTTCAGAATTCCATGAATATAAATGTTATGTTATGTTATGTTCAAATCTAACTCTGCTCTCACCCCTGTAATTGTTTGTGGAGTTCTCTAACTCTTGCTTCCCAACTTCCTGTGTATAGCTTTTTAAAACTATAGAGCCCTCTTAGTGCTGTCTTTATGTGCTTGGGTTCAGACCATATATCTCCTAGAGCATAGGTAGCCGTACTTTTTCCCACTGAATTTGTTAGAAAATGTGAAAGGATTAAAACTTTTGAAAGTATCCTTCGACCATAGCAATATTAGTGTGTGATGCTGTCTGCTTGATAGACTACATAGTCAAATCATATGATATGTGTGAACAGTGAAATGTTATTTTATGATATTTATTTCTGGATATTGATTTCTTGTAATGTTTTTAACCTATACTCTTTGGTGGCATGGCCTCAGAACTGGATGGGTTGCAGTATCTCCTGGTCATCAGTATAGGGAAATTATTCATGTTTCACTGCTTCAGTAATGAGATATCAGCCCATAATCCTCTCTGTTGAAGGGATTGTCAGAATCATTGTATCCCTTGTGGTATGACCTCAACGCCTTTCAAGAATGCTTTTGTAAGAGAGTTCATGCTATCTCAGAAGTGCTTTTTATTCGCCTTAGCCTTTAAATAGTTCTCACATAATAACATTCAAGTAAGTCACATGTCTGCATAACTCAATGAAAATCACTGCAAAAAGATTCATAAAACTGAGCTCTCACAGAAGTGTCTATGATGTACATGCATTATAAGACATGCTTGTGTAATTATTGAATAAAATAATTACCCTCAAATCAATTTATGATTATTAAAATTCATGTTTGTTGAAGAAACCACTCAAACTCTTGACCACTCCAAAACTGTATACATACTCATAATGTCTATACTGCTAGAGGGGCATTTTGAAAAAAGCAAGCTTTGCTTAGGAATTTGTACTTTCCTTACCAATTTCATTTTTAATTATTTTTGTTGTTCTTTGTACTTCAGTACCCCAGATACAAGCATTCTACTCATCTTTTGTCTAGTACATTCAGCTAATAAATTAAAAATAAATAAATTCTCATCATCCAGAAAATAAAATAAAAAAATTAAATGGAAAACTTATTTGTCTGGAACCATGGCTGAATAATTGTTATTATTTGTTTTATTTTTAATTAAATCTAGAAGACATTGATAAACCATTTATATCATAGTACATGTGTTTGTTTTGTTTAGTAAGTAATAATTTTGGATATCTTGAGTGACTTAAAATCACAATTTTGCAATAAAATGAGACTTAAAATAAGTTAAATTAGCAAAAAATTAATATCAGGTATAATTATTGTAGATTTCATTGAGAGCTATATATCAAAAAATTAAACATATTTGAATAAATTTTTTTGCAAAAAATTGCTAGGCATTAAACCTTAATAAAAATTCATAGAAATGTTTTGTTGAATATAATTACCCACCAATACTGGAAGGTACATTATTTGCTTATAATGAAGTAATTATTTTTTTGAAATATTTTGCTTCATAAAAATAATTTATATGTTATAGCTATAATTGCTTTAAATACAACACAAAAAATATAAAGTTGAGGATATAGTACATTATTAAGTTCTCAGAAATACTAACTTTCAAAAGGAAAATTTATCTGTAGTACAACATCATCAACATATTTAGGTGATTTGTAAGAAATATACTTTGTTTATTTGTAAAGCCTATTAGTGGACACGGATGTCTCATGCATATTTGATGTCATCAATGGTGGTCTGTCAGGCAGCAAGATTAGAAATAAGGTTACAAAGATGGTACAGGAAAAATGCTGCTGCGTGTTCTTAACGGTATTGTAAGTCCATTACACACTTATTTTGATTTAATTGTTACCATTATGTGTTCAGAAAATTTTGCCCTTACTGAATGTATTGTAATTGTCACTTTTAGTTATGCCCCACTTTCATGACTCACTGGGATCTTAGCGCAGGCTATCCAAGGCTTTGCAGCAAAGAATGATATTCTTCTTGACTAAGAATTCAAAAGCACATAGAATAAATGCAAATGCAGACATTTCTGAAATATATTTTATAGAACTAAAGCTTTACTTAGAATCATACATTTCCAATTAAATATTGCCATGTGACAATAATTTAGGAAAACCTTTAAATATGTTATATAAAGGGGATAACTCAGTGCTATTTACTATGAAATTCTAACATTAACGTGCTTGGTAAATCTACAATACCATGATATATTAAATATATAATGTCAACTAAAAAAATTTACCACAATAATATTTTTTATTGTTTTTCAGTAGTATACATAAATAAAATTGCACCAGAAAATCACCAGATACAAATGTACTTTCATTAAAGTAGATGTAGTAAAAGTTGTATTTTTATACATGTGTACACTTTGCTATCATTTTTTAAAGACATACATTTAATAGAAGCATCCCAGATGTTCAACTATTCACTTATTAATATACATATAAATATATAAAAATATACAATGGTATTTTTTCTTAATCAGAGGTACTATTGTTGTGATAAATCACCATGACCATGAGGTGGAAAGGGTTTATTTGGTTTACAGTTGCACATCATAGTGGTAGTTTGTCATCAAAGGAAGTCAGAACAAGAACCCAAACAAGGCAAGAACTTGGAGGCAGGAACTGATGCAGAGTAGTGATGGTTAACAGCTTACTTTTCATGGCTTGATCATCTTGCTTTCTTATAGAACCCAGAACCACCAGCCCAGGGATGACAACACCCATAATGATCTCAGCCATCCCCTGTCAATCAGTAAATAAGAAAACGCCCTACAGCAGTATATTGTGGATAGATTTTTCTCAGTTTAAGTTCCCCCTTTCAGATGAATCTAGTTTGGGTCAAGTATGTCAGGGAGGGGTGTAGTATTGGGGGTGGGGACATCCTCTTAGAAACAGGATGAGGAATTGTTGGCAGGCAGACCAGGATGAGGATAAGGACTAGAGTGTAAAAAAAATTAAAGATAATAGCAAAATGTATGTAATCTTGCAATCTTCAAGCAAAAACAAAAATGTTTTGAGCTTAAAAGAGAGAGAGAGGGAGAGAGAGAGAGAGAGAGAGAGAGAGAGAGAGAGAGAGAGAGAGAGAGAGCAAAAAAAAATATCTAGCCAGTACAACATGTAGAAAAATGCAAATCGATCCATTCCTTTCTCCTTGTACAAAGCTCAAGTCCAAATGGATC
>NW_022196905.1:192928291-192937417 GCF_008632895.1 Mastomys coucha
AAATAAAAAAAAAAAAAAATGATAGTATACTTAGCAAAATGAGTGGAACGGAAAAGGATTATAGTGAGTGGCTTAACATAGTCCCATGAAAAACTAATGCTACAAGTTCTCTCTTGTGTCTGAACTCAGGGGTTAACTCTTAAGAACTGTTTGTTTTTATGAGGGTACATGTATAAGCCAAGAAATGAGTAAGGGAGCATGGGGTGAAGTAGTGGAGGGGTTGCATTAAAATATAGAGATTGTAGAACATAAATAAATAAAGGAAAGTAAGCAAACATGACAGTACGGGGGATGATTTAGGCAGAGAAAGAGGTCAGGTAATTAGGGAGATGAAAGTACAAGAGAGAAAGAGAGTGAAGAGAAAATGGGATGGGGAGCATAGAGAGCCCGCCGCTTTATATGGATTCTTGCCACCTTGTAATTCAAATGAAAACTGCAGAAGAAGAATTAAGAAACGGAGCTTGCATGATTGACATTGCTTCTCTTAGAAACATTGGATTTACAAAGGAACAACCAAGTGTGGGAAACCTGCATAGGAGTGAGTCAAAGAGGTTGAGTATGGCTCCCTCACCCCAATCCAATACTGCAAGCTCTTATTAATTTTATTGATTGCCAATCATATGACAAGATCTCATTGGAGAAGATATCACACACTTATCTATAAGAAAAGAGAGAGCAGCCTGGTATCATGCTGGGAATGTATTCCCATGGGCTATCTTCTGTACCAGTAGAGGGTGCTAGAAAGAAAGAGTGCCATTCGTTCTGCACAGGTATTTACCCTATAAATTATAATTGTCATAATATTATATATTACATACATAATATATTACATTATATTTATGTACATATAACACACTATACAATACATATAGTATTAAGTACTATATATGTGTGCATATATATATACATATATATATATATATATATATATATTACAGTATAATAATGTTAGAAACTCTAACCTATTGGACACATTACAAATATCAGTACAAAACTGGCATGCCTTTGTGACAGTAACCAACTGACCTCTTTTTCTTAGTTCCTCTACTTATACTGGGCCCACATAAAGTGTCCTATCAATAATTAGTAATGAAATGGGAGCAGCTCATAGGTTCCTATCATTTACATCTGAATTATTGGTGGTTTTTTTTTTATGTAATCAAGAAAAGAGAAACGCATTATCTTTAGTTTCTACATACTGTAATGCTCAACTGGCTCTAAAACATTACTCAAAACTCACAGATGATCCATAATGAACCATTTCAGTTCAGAAATAAGACAGATATGAACATGACAGAAGTTTGTGGGGAGTAGAAGTTATAGGTAGGGGAGGTGGAGAAGTGAGATTGATAGTTGTTTGTATGCTCTGTATACACGTGAAAAATTATCTTAGAACATAGTTCACTAATATAATTTAAAAATATTAATTCATTATGAATCACTGAGTTTTAGTAGCTGTCTTTATTTTTGCTATCAAGTTGTCTCTCGAAAATATTTTAGCATTTGTTCACAGCATTTTAAAGAAAATAGTTTAACTAACATAAGTATATTTTAAGGTCTTTTATATTTTCCTATTGACAAAGTATATCCTGCAAATAAAAATAAAATTGGACAGTCATATTAGCACGTCTTTTGTTTGTTTGTTTGTTTCTCTCTGCAACAAAATAGAAAGAATGAAATAGAACTAAATGAGAAATATTAAGATTTTGTAGTAATTTTAACTATTGAAGTGGTTAAATACTTTCCAATATATAATATTTAGTAATTGGAAGGAGAGACTGTGTTGAAGGTAACGAGGTAAAGTTTTCTGCCTAGTTAGTGCATATCTGTGTTTTTCCTCTTGAGATACCCAGATTACAAATTATCTACTAAAGTCTAATAAAGCACTGCTTAATATTAGACACATCAAAAGGAACAAGGATCTTTATGCTAATTTCATGAAGTTGAAGAAAATGCATTTGACATTTTAGAATAGGATATAAAGCAAAATTTGCTGGTAATCCTCACTGAGTTCAGGCTTATTTGAGCTTAACAGAGACTTGACATACTTAAGGGAGGCAGAAAAGGAATTACAGCTAGGTTTATATTTTTATTAACATGAAAATAGTGAAGTAAAAACGAAGCCTAAAATACCATTCTTTGTAATGTGCCAGTGATTATTTTCTTAGTTGGATACATAATTTAAAGTGAACTCAACTACAAGATGCTTTGTGACATAGTGTCAATTTTCTGTTTGCTTTCCAGTGTTAATCGTATGCATACTTATATATAAAATGGTGGTTTGAAGAACTGAGACATTTCTTCCTCTGACATTCTTATTAGCAGAATGCAATTAAATCGGCTGTTTATCTTTTGTTTTCCTTGCAGCAGTGCTTTAATACGAGGTGACACAGTGGTGTGTGATTCTTATTGGTTGCCATTTTGCACTTGTTAAATAATAAAAGATCCTTGAACAATGCTTCCAAATATATGTTTAATTTGATTCTATTTTAAACATTGTCGCAAGATGATGAGGAAGTTTGTTTTTGTTCCACTCAGAAGCTAAGCATATTAATCAAGTGATAAGTAGGTGTATTTGTGTTTGTAGAAATAAAGGTAAAAACAAGACTTTTGAGAAAGAAATAATAAGCGAAATTACCTATAGTAGAGACATTTGCTTGTATAAGAAAAACAAAGTTTTTCAGGTCAGGAGGGCTGGGATGAACGAAAAGCTGACCAGAACATAAAATAACTGATAAGTCCTTTAAAAACAAGATTAGATGTTCTCCCCCTCCCTGTACTGAACTCTGAGAACACCCTGACCACACTAACTAAAACTCTGGGACTTTCCAGGGGCTTTCCAAGTACAAGAGTTAGTTAAGGGGACAATGAAGCCAAAAACAGCCCCCATGAGCAAGCCAACCAATGTCTGAAGAGATCCTTTGTTTGATACTGCACCAATCAGAATAAGCCAACTAGACCTGATGCCTCTGTAAAGTATAAAACGTGTGCTTTCTGAGTTTGGGGTTGCCTCTTCCTACCATACTGAGCAACCCCACTTGCATTGGCCACGCACATTGGATCAGTAAACCTCATGTTATTGCAGCGATCCATTGTCAAGTTGTGATTTGAGGGATAGTTCTTCTAAGCTAAGACTCTCTGAGGGTCTCACAGGGTCTTACATGTTATGATAAAGACAGATGCCTGGATTATTGATACAATGCAGAAAGTGGTGATTATAATAATGAGAGTTAGCCTTGATTGACAGTTATCAGCATCTCAAGCTATATGCCCAACAACTAATTTATAATAACTTATTTTGTTACTTTCAATAATTAAAAATACACAATTATGATTCCTGATGTTAAAATACATACTAAGAATTAGAAAGTGTGTAACTTACTCATGGGCATTTTCTCTTTCTTTCTTTCTTTCTTTCTTTTTTTCTTCCTTTTGTTTTCTTTTGTTTTTTCCAAGATAGGGCTTCTCTGTATAGTCCTGGCTGTCCTGGAACTCACTCTGTAGACCAAGCTGGCCCTCAAACTCAGAAATCTGCCTGCCTCTGCCTCCCAAGTGCTGGCATTAAAGGCATGTACCACCACTGCTGGCATTCATGGGTATTTTTATTAGTAGATAGTTTATGCAATGATAGAACACAATGTTTATAATAATAATGCTAGCATATGGGGGAATCCAACACATGGTTGTGCAATACAGAAAATGTATCAATAAATATCAAGATCAAAGAAGAATCCTACCTAATGCAAGTGGTGTTATACAGGGTGATAACTAGAACAGATAATGTCTAGTCAGGTTATCTGAGCAGGAATTTTAATTTTCTCTGGACTTAGGGGTAACAGCAATATGGGCAAAAAACAGTTTGTTGTGCTATATAGATTTGAATTCTCAGTGAAATTAGTTAACATTGATATTAATTGTGAAAGATGATTGTCATTGATATTGTCAGTGGCTATTCTATGCTATGGTCAATATTACTGAGAAAAATGGTATATGCTATACTTGAGATATTTCTTTAGAAAAAAACAATAGGACTGGAACATAAAAATCATGGAGAATAGTGGAAACATGCAAAAAAGGAAAGAAAGAAAGAAAGAAAGAAAGAAAAAGAAAAAGAAAAAAATCATATTGAACAGGTTTCCGGTACCACAAATAGATTGTTCTTCACTCCAACCACTTCCACAAAACAATAGAAATGGACAAAATTTCTTTTTATGTATGAGGTATAGTATAATTAAAGACATGGTTTGAATAACAGAACTTGAAAACAATGCGAGAATACCACAGGTAGGAATCAGAGTACCCAACAATAGGGATAAAAGGACAAAGATGCTGGTAAAGAAAAGCTCTCCATAATGTTGCCATATGAAACAGAGACCTTGAGGCTAGGTCTGAATCCATTTGTTCCATTATGGGGTTCAGTTTTTCCAACTTCCAGACATGCTGACAATATCCTGTCTGTTCCTGAATAATATTTTCCTGCTACTGAAGAGTATATTGCTCCTTTGTAGATCAGATAATAAGAGTTGGGCAGTAAATGTCCCAGGAGCAATCTTTATTCTGTGACAGAAAGAGGGAAACCATGTATAAATGTGAGCATGTTTCCTGCCTTAGTAATAGGAATTGTGGCTCCTCTGCTTCTCCACCTTGTCTCTTGCTCCTCCTCTGTTCCCATTTCCTTCCCCCCTCTCTCCACGTGGTCATGGTTGGCCCCTACTTCTCTACTCTCTCTTTCTTTCTGCATTTCTCTACTTCTGCTACCCTCTTAGCTCCCCACCCCATGCCCTAAATAAACTCTATTCTATACTTAAAAAAAAAGGATTGTATATGAGTGAGACCCATGCAGCTGGTGGAAATTTCCATACATGATCTAATAATAGTTGAAGCAGTAAAAATTTAAAATATGATTTGTATTCCTCTTCTCTCCTCTCTGTACTATGTTCTCATACTTTTGAACACAGATGCCAAGTAAAGCAGCCTCCATCCATTTTTCTGGGTAGAAATTTTCTTTCTCCCCAAAATTTTCTATTTTTTTCTCATTTTATTGTAGGATATACATTTTATTATCCTTAGAACAAGATTAATGTTGTAGCTATTTTCTAAATAAGGATCATCAGAAAATGAACAGGTTCAGGAAAAATTTACAAGGTTGATGTTTTAGTAATTTGTGCTTGAATTCATGTATTCACATTTAATTAGAACACTGAGAAAGGCAGTGGTGGCACACACCTTTAATCCCAGTACTTGGGAGGGATTTCTGACCTCGAGGGACAGCCTGAAAAAAAAAAAGAAAGTTACATGAATTTATGGACTACTGGTATGGATGTGATGATATATCATGGATAAAATTACTCAGATAGAGTGCTAAGGGACAGAAAAGGGATGAAAGAGAAAGCCAATGTTAACAGTCCATTCAAATAAAGACCATGCACAGTAGATGGACAGGGAGGAAGCGACATCACACCTGAGAAAATAAAGAGTGTGGCATCCCTGAGCACATGAAAAGCCTGTCTCCTCCCAGCCTGTGAGTCTTCCCACAATAATATTATTTCAGGATAGAGAAGGGACTATAAACTGAGCCCATTTATAGATTTCAGCTCTGCCTTCATGAGAAGCTATTGGCTATGTAGAGATGCAGGATGGGTTAGTTTAATACTAGACTGAAGGAGGATGCCTGCTATTTCCTTAGACTGAGTTCTTACTAATACTTTCTACAAGAAGGCTTTTAATATCCACCTATTAAAGGAATCATTGAAGAGAAAAAGCAATCTTCTTATATTTCTATAAAAATAATAATCACAGAGCAATCACCAGCAGGAGAGCTTGAGTCCTTTGTGGTGATGAATTACAGAGGAATTACAAAATGAAAACTTTTACTGTTAATGTATCATTAATTGCATTTCCATTTCCTTCACCAAGGGGAGGCTTCTGAGGGGAAAGGTTAACGACACTGACCTCCACACCTGCAGCCCTGTTCATTTACTCCATATAACTTGAGCAGGAAAGAACGCTACTAATAAAAATAAGCATACATGGTGTATTAGCTTACAAGCTCATCAGTATGGCTTTAGACACATAATATTTTGTATTGCTAATATCTGCTTAATAAGAACATATTTTTCAGTGTCAGTAATGACTGCAGAGAAGTTGCTTTATCATATTACAGTGTTGGTGATAATTTCATGACTGAGGAATATTTTGAATCCCACATCAGAAAAAGTAGCAAAACTCTTGCAAGCCATGTTCAAAACAATGACAAAAAGTCATATATATGTGGAAGTATTGACCTTTTCTTTGATTTGGTATTACTAAAAAAATAGAGTTGTAATTATTAACTTTTCAACAATTTCCATCCTTAGTGAATCTATTAATCATAACTTTGGAATCTAATTATTTCTTGATATTTTGTATGCTGACATTTTATTTCAGTTCTATCCACAGTTTAAAGTGTAGGCAACTTATGTGCAGATTCTTTGGGAAATTTCTGTCATGTTCCCTGGTTTCCAAGTGATTAATGACTATTGTTTACATGTCTGCTGTCTTTTTCTTACTCATGTTCATTTGGATTTTTATATGTATATATTCAGATGTTTTGTTTCAATGTAAAATGTTTTGAATATAATTTTTTCTCATATCCAAATGTCAAGAATATGTTTCAAGATCCAGTCCTTTTTTTTTTTCTAACCATGAGTGTGTCACACTTCTCTTGGGGAGACCCTTAGTAATGTTTCTTATCACAAGTGGGAAAGACATGGAAGTGACTAGTTACTGAGGAGAGACAGATAACCATATGACAAAATTCTAAATGGAAAAAGAATATTTTACTGGAGTTACTGATAATCTGTGGATGTCTCAAAGACAGTGTGTCACAGTAAGTACCAATATGACTAATTACATGAGAGCTCTAAACCAATTGGTATCTGCACAACTACCTGCAGCTGGATAGGTCTGAGCGATTCTTCTAGGAGCTCTACTTGTCTGATTCTTCTTAGCTAGCCTGGTATATTTGGTCTGTTTCAGGGAATACAGGAGACTTAAAAGTCACTTACATCCTTAGTCTTAAGGAGCCAGTCCCCATACCTTCTTTAGGACACTAAATCTTACAGGGTTTCTTCTGGAATAGAGTGTTTCAATTTTGGGAAAAATTTATAGACACAACACCACAGTCATAAATAAAATAGACTATTAAATGATACATGTTTTTATCTTACTGATTTTTGACAATACTTAAATATGTAGGTTCCACAGCCATCCATTGGAGTACAGAGTCCCCAGTGAAGGAGCTAGAGAAAGGACACAAGGAACTGAAGGGCTTGTAGCCCCTTAGGACAAACAACAATATGAACTAACTAGTGCCCTCAGAGCTCCCAGGGACTAAACCACCAACCAAAGTGTAAACATGGTGGGACTAATGGCTCCAACAGCATATGTATAGCAGAGAATGGCCAAGTCGGTCATCAATGGGAGGAGAGGCCCTTGGCCCTGTGAAGGTTCTATGCCCCAGTGTAGGGGAATGCCAGGGCAAGGAAGTAGGAGGGGGTTGGGTGGTGAGTAGTGGGGGAGGGAGAGGGGAAAGGGTCTTGTTTTTGCTTTTGTTTTATTTTCTTTTTCTTTTTTTTTCAGAGGGGATCCTGGGAAATGAGATATTGTATGACAAATAAAGAAAACATCTAATAAAAAAAATTAGGTTTCAAATTCACAGGCAATAAGTAATCTCATTTAATCACACTGAGAGAAGAAGAGATTAGACTTTAATACAGCCTCCATTTATAATGATAATGGAGTTCCAGCCAAATTTTGTAATCATTGTTTAATCCACAAATTTTTTTTCTCTATAAAAGCAACATTATCCAAAATATTTGTCACCTAATATATCTGAGAAAATTATCTAACTTATATAACAAATGTGTTAAGTACATATGTATATAATTTCCTTAAAACTATAATTAATAATTATAAGATATACAAATTATATAGTAAAAATGGTAAAATGTAAAAGCGTTTTTCTTTAACATATATGTCATTTTTATTAGAAAAATCCTGTGTAAAAATAACATTAAAATATAAAAAATAGGTAAAATTATTGTAGTCAATGCTACTATTACATATAAATATATTCATATATAACTTAATGTATTTACTTATATATTTAATATAAATTTTTATTTTATTATTTATTTTTATATGAATTTATATTTATATAATTTGTATATTATGTATAATTAATACATAATGTAGTAATATATAAGAAACATATTTATTTATTATTTTATATAATATTTTTATTATATTTTATATATTACATAATTTAGTTTATACTTATAATAGGATTTATATTAATATATTATATACCATGCTATCATATGATTCACTTCCTTTTAATATGTATGCTAATAGCAAGTGAATTATTAGGGAATTACAACATATAGCAACATGTCTTTATATTGTGCATATTTGTTGATTCTTATTAAGTTTCAGTTATTAATGTTGAAAATGTGAATATTTATTTCATATTACCTTCATTTTAATATGATATGTTAAGTGTCTTAATTTTTACAACATAAACTATATCATATATCCAAATACATGTCTGAATTTCAAATTTGTATTATTTTTTCATATACGCTAATAGATAAGTTTTAAGTTTCTATTTTTTATTTATACTTTGCTGTCCACCAACTTCACTCTCTGATTTCCACTTCATTTCCTATGAACTCCACACATTCTGAGTGTCTGACTTTTTTATGAAATCTAGACTTAATGGCATCCTATGGATATATCATTTAACATTTGCTTTCATATTCCCTTTTTATTCACAACCAAAAGCTGGTCTTATCATCTTTCCACTTGCTCAATACTTGAGCATTTTAAGTAATAAAAATGTGATGTTTGTTTGTTGTTGTTTTTATTATTACTGGTTTTGGCGGTTCGAATAAGAGTGCTCTTTATAGGCTCATGAATATGGACAATTCCTTCTAGTTTCTGAAGTAGTTTAGAAAGGCTTAAGGGATGTAAACTTGTAGGAGAAAAGTACTGGTGGTGTGCTTTGAGAGTTAAGGGCTTGCATTTCTGGCTCGTAATCTCTCTCTGTCTCTCACTCTCTCTCTCTCTCTCTCTCTCTCTCTCTCT
>NW_022196905.1:192937427-192943826 GCF_008632895.1 Mastomys coucha
CTCTCTCTCTCTCTCTCTCTCTCTCTCTCTCTGGTGTGTGTGTGTGTGTGTGTGTGTGAGTGTGTGTGTGTATGTGCATGTTTGTGTGCTTGTCAAGCATGATGTGAATTCTCAGCTTATTGCTTTTTCTGCAACCATGCCTTTCTTCTGTGAAGGTGATGGTTATTGTTTGGAACTATAAGCTTAAAATACACTCTACCACATATTAGTTGCTTTGTCATGCTGTTTTATCACAGTTACAGAAAGGTAACCCATACACTGTGTAATGTGAGTAGCAATACTTTACCACATTTAACTGTAAAAAGAGATTGTCCATTAAGAGAAAGTTACAGTCTAGGAAAAATCTTATCTAATTGAACTTTAAGGAGTTGAACTAAGATTCAGATTAGGAGGACCAGCAGTCTCAATTAACGTGGACCCCCGAGATCTCTCAAACACTGGACCACCTACCAGGCAGCACACACCAGTTGATATTAGGCCCCCAACACATATACAGCACAGAACTGCTGGGTCTGGGTTCAGTCAGAGAAGATGCACCTAACCCTCAGGAGATAAAATTGTTTAGGAACTTGACATGAAAAACGAATGAGAAACTCTCCAGTTACAAAATGAACAATTGTAAAGGGTAGGAAAAAATTATGGAACTCATATGTTTGGGAAACAGATTAGCCATGCAATGTGGCTGGTTTATATTACCATATCAGGAACATATGTAGATTCCTTTTTAACACTGAATGAAAATCAATTTTGAGTTCATCAAAGCTGTATCCTGAAGACCACACTTATTTGAAACAAGACATCTATATATCTGAGGAGTACGAGAAAAGAAGAAGCAAACATGTAATTATGGCTTTATAGGAAAATTACATTTTTATTACCACTTGTATGGTGGTTAGATATAGAGATCTGAAGAGATCTCAGAATTCTAATCAAGGAGCTGTGGTTTTCTGAACTTCATCTAAGGCAGAAATTCTGGTTAAATAGTTTCTTAAAAGAAAATACATTTTACTAATTTGGACATTTCAGGAAAAGAAGACCCTAAAGGAAAAATCATAAAGGAAATATTCAAAATAACAGATTTGGAAATAGTCACTGCCTATCAGGTAATTAAGCTTTTGGTCTACATGAAATGAATGGAAGCTGTAGAGCCCAAAGTAAAAATGGTCCAAAGTGTTGCATCAGGGAGGAAATGGTAGAGACCCTCCATTCAATCAAAGTGTTAGCTGAAAAAAATGGCACACATGAAATTTGAAGATATATAGCTAGAGAGGTATGAAAGAATTCTAATAGAATTATATAAATTTTTTATATTTTTTAACCTCTGTAACAACTACATTGTTCTGATGAGTAAAATCATTAGTCTAATAACTATAATTAGTTATAATTATACAAAATGGGAAGGTAATTTAATGTGTTCTCTATTTACAGTTCTCAATAGATCTCATTAATAGTGTTTATGAATAAAGTGTTTATCTCTATCTTTAGACTATCTCAAAGGTCTTTGCAGTGAGTCCCCAGGATGAATATGAAGTTTTGATATATTTAGAATCAAAGGCTAGCTCCTGACAATTGTAATGATTTGTGTCAAACTTTATATACAATAGTTGCCTTAAAAATTTGAAGGGATATTTCCAGATTGTATTCATTTTTGTAGACAGTAAGCCCATAAACAATGTAGGAAAATGTAAATGAATAATGTAAATAAAAACAATGAAGTAATGTCTGACTATGTCATGATTTATAACTTACAAGATTAATTTATTTCCAATTTCATATTACATACTTTCTATAATACTATATGACATCAAAAAATCTAATGGAATGTCTGACTATATTATACCTAAGAATTCATACAGAGATTAATTTATTTCAATTTGTATTTCACATTTCTATATTATTATTTGACTTCTTTTAAGAAACTAGAATTATTTTCACAATAAATTATCTTAAAGGATCACAATAAAAACTATTCCAATTATAATAAAACTAAGTAAAAGATGTCTGTTAATTATATAATTAACTTATATTACATTAAACACAAAATTCTAAGCTTTTAAAATTACTAATAAGTAATTTGTTATGCTACAAAAATAAATTATTCTAAGTATTACAAATTGCATATTAGTTTTTGCAGCTATGAATCAACACTTTGTGAGCTTTATTAACCATTTTCTTAAGTATAAATTCTAAAGTATTACTTTGAAAAATATGTGGGCACATCATGTTCTTATTGCTCTCGATTTTGTTATATATGTATCTAAAATAACAAGCATACTGAGATAATCAACCTTGGGAATACTCAGGAGTGGGGATGTAGGGAAGGATGAGGGCATGTAAAAATATATTAGTCAAAAGGCATCCAAGAGTATTACCAGCCTCTCACTTTACATTATTGATCTTGTTGATATTCATTTTCTATATGGAATAGTACTTTCACTAATATTACATTTTATTATATAGATACATATTTTATTATATATTCTTATAAAATTTAGAAAGGAAAATATTTATATAAGGCTAGTCAAAAGCAACAAATAAAACTATAAATAGTTTATTTTACCCATGTGATTGATGATAATAGTGATGATGATGAACTAAATAGTCAAAAAGAGCCAGGAACAAATGGTAGGAAAAAAGAGGAAATTATTAAGTCATAACAGGGATCATTTCATGGAAATAAGGGGAAAGAGTCTGAGAAGAAGATCAATTGATAAAGTGCTTGCCCTGTAAATATCGGGCCTTAAGCTCACATGCCCAGAATTCATGAACCATTTGCACAGTGCAGGAGCACATCTGAAATCCCAGTAGTAAGATGGTGGGTAGCATACAAACAGAAGGGTATCAGGAAAGTATTGTGGGATTTCTTGCAGAATAAGAAAAAGAAAGCAATCAATATAAAAAACTAAATTCTCATAGAAGGAAAATTGATCTTCAGGAGAGAATCCCATTGGTTATCCAATACCAGGTCATCAGTTCTAAAGTCATATTCATGTGTAAGCAGTGCTGAATGGATTTAGAAGGTTGAATTCATATATTGATTTGTATATGTAACACTAATTGATAAAGAAGAGGAAAGTGAAATTAGAAACAGATTTAGATATGGGAGGGAATGAATACAGTAGAGTAAGATAAAAATGATATAATAAAAAACATTTGAAATAAGAGAACAAACTTCATGCTCTTAAATATTCTTTAAAACATCCATGTTTTTGTTCTTCATTTTCTTCTTAGAAGGCATGTCCTCCTAAGCTGCAAGTCAAGGAAACCAGGCCACTATCTGGCCTTTTTCCTTCACAGTCCTTATTTCTCATTTTATTCCTTGTTTATTGAACATGTCCTTTGAAACAGTACATTTGTAGTACAATTATTTATCACAGACATAGGCACTTTAAAAGTCAAGCTTGATTTTTTTGAGCAAAACACATTTCAAGTTCTATTAGACAATTCACATGGTGGGTCTGATTGTTCTGGCAGCATGTGTATAGTAGAGGATTGCAAATTCAATCATCAATAGGAGGAGAGGACCTCGGCCCTTTGAAAGTTCTGTGCCCCAGTGTAGGGGAATGCCAGGGCCAAGAAGTGGGACAGGGTGGGGTGGCAGGCATGGGGAACGGGGAGGCAACAGGGGTTTGTTCTTGTTGTTTTTGTTTGTTTGTTTGTTTGTTTTTTGGATGGGAAATTGAGAAGGGAGAAATTTCAATGTAAATAAAGAAAGTATCTAATAAAAAAATAGACAATCCTATATAGGAATGAAAAGTTTGATCATTGCTTCTCTATGATGCCAACAAACATTCACTATCATTCCCTAGACTTACTTCCCTAGAGGTTAAACTGAATGACACCCAGCAATCCTTCCTAATTTGGGGAAATAATATTATTTCATAAAGAATGTTCCATGAAGATATTTAAATCTTCTGGATGGTTCATTTAATAAATATAATTGGAATGTTTCCCTTATTTCTAATTTCAAGAAGTTGAGCTGGTTCCTAAGCAAGAACAACATAGAATTTATGACCTTATGAAATAGTGAAGGAATTCTGTTGGGAGATGTATGTGGTAATTGATTTACATATATGAAACATCAAAGAATAAAAGAGTATTATTTTATAAGACATACAAATTTAAATTTTAGTTATAGCATTCTATTTATGTAAAATATGTAAAACAAAAGACATATGTTGAACAAAATAAGTCCTATTAATTTAATTTGCTTCTTGACTACCTCCAAAATTTTACTTCAATAACTGCCCTCATAATCAGTAAAATTAGTATAAGTTGTAAGTTTTTTGTCTTCAGCAGTGGGTCTTATCATTTCTGGAGAGTAACTTACTGTCTTACTAACACCCTGAGTTCTTCTATTGATTTCTCTGGGACTCTATTTAGCAAGCCACTGTATTAGATATAACACAGTCCCAGAACTGGAAGCTTCCAGTAGTGTCAACTGATAGAAATTGGGATTCTGCCTTCCATATCATTAGAAACCTAATCAGGGTTACCTTGATATATTTTAGGATGTTTACATTACATCACTTTTTTGTACAATCCCTCAAATGCCCCTCAACTTTATCAAGCTTTCCCCACATTTCTTCCTTCAACTCCATGTCCCCTCCTTTTCACCATTTGCTCCTCTCTTTCCCTAAACTCACCCACAGTACGCCCATATAATCTATTCTAGTTTCCTCACCCAGGGAGGTCCATGATAATCTCGGGGACCTAGGGGCCCCCCAACACCCAGATCTTTACTCTATATCTTAATTTTCTGCGTTTACAGATTGTAGCTTGGTTATCATTTATTTAACTGCTACTATTTTCTTAAAATGTGAATTTATACCATATTTTCTTTCTAGAGTAGGTTATTTCACCCAGAATGATTTTTGTCTAGTTCTATTCAATTGCCTGACAATATCATGATGTAATTTTTCTAATAACTGAATACTACTCCATTGTGTAAATGTGCTACATTTTCTTTATTCATTCTTCTGCTAAAAATCATCTAAGTTGTCTCCAATTACTGTTATGAATAGTGCAGCAATGAATATGGCCTGAGTGTGTGTACTTTGAGTAGGAAGAAATGTCATTTGGCCCTATGACAAAGATAGTATAGCTAATCTTGAGGTAGATTGATTTCCAATGTTCTGAGGAACTGCCATATTAATTTTCACCGTGGCTGTCAAAGTTTGCAGTCCCACCAGCAATGGATAAGAGTTCCTTTTATTCCACATCCTTGATCTTAAGCACTATGACATATGTAAGATGAAATCTCAGAGTTGTTTTGGTTTGCATTTCCCTAATGGCTAAGAATGCTGAACATTCCTTTGTTTCTCATTCATTTGAGTTTCATGAATTTAGAATTCTCTATTTAGATATGTACTCTCATTTTAATGGATTACTTGATTATTTGATATATAGTCCTGAGTTCTTCATAACTTTGGAAAATAGCCTTTTAGTAAAGGTGGAGTTGACAAAAATAACAACAGCAACAACAACAACAACAACAACAAAACTTTTCTATTTTCTAGGCTGTCACTTTGTCCAAATCAGTGTACTTAGTCTTAGAAGCTTTTTTAGTTTCATGTGGTCCTGCTTATTGATTGTTGTTCTTAGTGTCTGTGCTAATGGTGTTCTGTTCAGGAGGTCTTCTCCTGTGTTTGTGAGTTCAAGGCTATTCTCCAGTTTCTCTTCCACTACTTTCAGTGTATTTGGTTTTATATCCATGTCTTTAATCCACTTAGACATTAGAGTTCAGTGTTGGGAAGGACAATGATTATAGATCAATTTGCATATGGATCTATTTAGATCTGTTATGGAAATATGGCATACAGTTTTACCAGCATGATTTGTTAAAGATGCTCTCTTTTTTCAGTGTGTATTTATGGCCTTTACATAAAGCATCAGATGCCCATTTTGTGTGGATTTAGTTCTGGTTCTTCAATTCAATTTTATTGATCAACGTTTCTGATTTTACATCACTATGATGCTGGTTTTAACACTATAGTTTAACTTTTTTTTTTTTTTTTTTTTTTTTTTTTTTTTTTTTTTTTTTGGTTTTTGTTCAGACAGGGTTTCTCTGTATAGCCCTGGCTGTCCTGGAACTCACTCTGTAGACCAGGCTGGCCTCAAACTCAGAAATCTGCCTGCCTCTGCCTCCCAAGTGCTGGGATTAAAGGTGTGACTCACCACCGCCTGGCTTTAATACTATAGTTTTATAGTACATATTAAAATTGGGAATACTGAGAGCGACAGCATTTCTTTTATTATTCAGGATTGTTTTATGTATCCAGATTTTTTGATTTTTCCATATGAAACAGGAAATTGTCATTTCATGATCTATGAAGACGTGTGTTGGGATTTTAACTGGGACTGCATTGGTGCTATAGATTACCTTTAGTAGGATGTCTT
>NW_022196905.1:192943836-192959513 GCF_008632895.1 Mastomys coucha
TTACTGTTTTTAACAAAACTTGTTACTACTGAGCAATCACATTTTATTCTATAAAAATAACCAAAGATTGACTAGTTAGGTTTCCAGATCACGTACAAGGAATTTTCTGAGATTCATGCAATCTATGGTGTATTTATGGGTCCAGACACCATGATAATTGTGTCTTAAAAATATTCAACATGTTTAGCCTACTAAGAAATAGAGTCTAGATAGAGTAAACTAAACTTTCATAATATTTTAAATTTGTTCACTACTTCTTTTGCAATCATTTTGGTCATTACCACTCAAATTACACCACAGGATGTTAATTCTTAATAATAGTCCTTATGAATTATTTGTTGTATAAATATAATGTTTAATTACAATTAAAATGAAGGTTAATTGAGGTCATACATTTTAGAAAAACAATCATAAAACCACCTAGGACTTCTCCAGTAGTGTCAGTTCTGTGGCAAGTTTCTACTTCTGTCATGTTACTTTTCTGTAAAGAAACTTTTATACTTATTTTTTAAATTATTATTTTTGTATGTTAGTTTTGTATTTCCTTTTAAGTTTAAATTTGTGTTTTAATTACAACATTTCTCTCTTAACTTTCCTCCCTCAAGTCCTCCCATATATCCCTTTTTGTTCCTTCTTAAACTCATGGCCTCCTTTTTTTTATCAGTTGTTATTGCATGAAAACATATTTATTTATAGACCATACATATTATACACATATTTATATTTTATATAATTAGTTATATTTTAGGTTAATATATAATAATATATCATATACAATGTAATATATTATATATAATATATATAAATAAAATAAACTATGTATAACTTAATATGACCTATTGTATTCATAAACCCAGGAGTCCCTACTCAGCCTTACACAAAAATCTATAGGCAACCATGTAATTTTGGAAGAATAAGAGGTTGTTATCCCCAGGGAAGACCACATGAATTTATTTCCAGTCCCAGTCTTCCCTGAAACATACATACAATTAACATTACATGACTGAACAGATTATATGTATAGATATCCTTCATTTAAGTAACTATATTTTTATAATGTATGAAAAGATGTATAATATAAAATGTATAAGTTAATGATTTATAAAAAATAAACTAGAGTTTTATAAATGTATGAATTTAAGCACTGAGAGTTAAAAATACTTAAGACAAAAGTCTTTTATAACCCCAGACCATTTTATTACAATTCACATTTCTTATTTTCTAACATAGAATTATTTTTTCTTTTTACTATTTTATTTTTCCTTAAATTATTTTTTTTAGGTATCCAGGACTTGCTATGGTGCGAGTATTGGGTTCTCATTATGCCAAGTAACCTTGCTTTGTGTTGCTTATATTCTTACACTTGCCCTGCACCATCTCTACTGCTCCCTGCCCTAGCTAAATCTGTCTGGAGCCTGTCCTTCCTGTGATTCTGTTTATGTCAGAATTCTTCAGAGTCAAGCTATCTCTGTCATCCTGTGATTCTAGAATCCTGTGATCCTGGGCGTGTTAGAGCGCCTGAAAGTGGAGCTTCCTCTGGGTGTTGTGGGACTGGCTGTGGAGCTTGTGTCCAAGGTCTTCTCAGGGCACTACAGGCCCAGACAGACCGGAAGCAACAACATGGAATTATTTTTTTACTGTGCTTATATCAAATTGTTTTCTTTTTTACTGTTGTGTCTCTTTTTCGTTTAACACTCCAGATTTTATTCACTTCCCGGTCCATACTCTGACTATTCCACATCCCATACCTCCTCCCAACTCTGTCTCCATGAGGATGTCCCCACCCCACAGACCCTACTAGACCTCTAAACTCCCTGGGGCCTCCAGTCTCTTGAAGGTTAGGTGTACCTTCTCTGACTGAACCCCGACCTGGCAGTCCTCTGCTGTATATGTGTTGGGGGGCCTCATATCAGCTAGTATATGTTTTCTGGTTGGTGGTCCAGTGTTTGAGAGGTCTTAGGGTTCCAGTTTAATTGAGACTGCTGGTCCTCCTACAGGGTCACCCTCCTTGTCAGTTTCTTCCAGCTTTTCCCTAGTTCAACCATCAGGGTCAGCAGCTTCTGTCCAGGAGTTAGGTGCAAATATCTGCCTTTGAGTCTTTTAGATGCTTGTTGGGTCTTTTGGAGGACAATCTTGATAAGTCCATTTTTGTGAGCACTCCATAGCCTCAGTAACAGTGTCAGGCCTTGGGGCCTCCCTTGAGCTGGATCCCACTTTGGGCCTGTTGCTGGACCTTCTTTTCCTCAGGCTCTTCTCCATTTCCATCCCTGCAGTTCTTTTAGACAGGAACAATTATGGGTTGCAGTTTGTTTCTGACTTTTATCTTTTTCCAAAATTTAATTTGTGATGTAAGATACACTAGTATTTCAATCTATGTTTAGAGCTAAAGAAGGATTTCTGTATCGTATAACTTCTATTGATCACAATAATTTTAATTGTACTTCATAATTAAGTTCACTCTTTTTCCCTGATGATGTAAGAAGTTGATCATTCTATTTTTAAAAACTGTTGTTATAAAAAGTCTATTCATCCTGTTTCCAGTTATTTAACAGACCTTCCTTGAAAGCTGCATTTTAGAAACATGTTTATTTATCAGTCTTTCATTTAAGATATCAAAGTGGGTTGCTTCATAATTTGTCATCAGTAAAGATATATTAGTAGTAAATGATGAGTTCATAACCTCCAATTATGCACATAAATAAATTAGGACAAGATAAAGTATTATCAATCTTACTGCACATTACAAACCTGAAAGATATATTACTACAATGAGGATAAATTAGCTGGCTGAGAAACAGTGGTGTTAACCTTACTAAACAGTGTCTAGAAATGATGACTAAAGAAAGCAAGGATAAATGGCTGCCTCTGGCTTCTGCAGTTATATCTCACACTTCACTTGACTACAAAACAGTTTATAAGATTTTGGATCATAACATCCCTTTCAATAAGAGACACTTAATGATCTGAAAGGAGATCAATCTATTTGTGTTGTTTACCTTATTGCATTTTTCAGAATTATAGCATGAAGAACAAGTTAAGATAATAAATAGAACCATTTACTATAGAAAGTTATTTACTGCATTTATCACAGGCAGAAACAAAGAGTTCTCTGGTACATAGGAAGTCTTTCAAGTCCAGAAGAAGAATGAAATTAAACTTTTACATGAATCTCCAATAAAAAAGGTTATATTATAAGATTATGAGCAAATTTGTTATTTGGTTAATAAGACTCACATGGGATATAAAGAATAACCTGCTTACACTTATTAATGAAGCTAATATTTTGTCTTATAATGATGTAGATTTGTATATACAGTTACTCCACATTCTTCAACTATAGTTCACTTAAATACAGTGGCAAGTTGAAATGATTGTCAGCGATGCTTATAGAACAAATGCAGTGAATTTGACTTTCCAAGGTCAATGCTTAATCATGTGTGTGTATGTCCTCTGTTACAGATGAATATTTGCAATGGGTGTGTACGCTAATGGTCTTTGTCTTAAACAACACACAAAAAAATGGATGTTTGTCTATTTTCATTATTGTATATATTTTCACTTAGTTAAAAATACTTGAAAATAAATGTCTGTTTTTACTTATGATTTTAAAAGTTACTCTACCTTTATATTTTCTGTCGTTTGTTTTTTATGTTTCTTTATCTGTCTTTTATTATCTATTTCATTAAAAAATATCATGCAAGTATTATGGCTTTTATTAGGTGACACTTCATGCATCAGCATATTTTATGGGTCAAGCAGTATCTGATTATTCCTGGAATGTGATTACTCTTCTTTAAATATTTAAAATGTAAAAGTAAATAAATCTTAGAGCCTTGTGGTTCTTGTACTCTATTGAGGAAAAAATAAAAATGGTTTGTTTTATATTTTCATTCCATTACAATAACACTGTTAATTAATAATATTGTAAAGGTGCATTTTTGAAAACTATCTTTTTATTTTTGCTGCATTTTCTATTTCTAGCCAATAAACCATAGGAAAAATCTTGTAATGCATATAAAAAGGAAATGATTCTTTCATTAAATTCATTTAGAAATATATATGGGCATTGATTGATTCTTTTTAGAAGGTAATTACTGGTCTTTTTATGTTCTCTTGAAACACCAAATTTACAAAAGCACTTAGTCCAAGATTCTGCTTTAGTTTGAGACATCAATCTGGAATATAGTGAGTCACATGTAGGGTAGGTTAGCCACAGCACAGCAGGCCTTTAAAATCATGACCTTTCCATTCATCCACATGCCCTTCCTGCACTGGAGGCGGCAACAGATAAGAGATCTCACAGTCCACCAAAATAAGCAGAATAAGTCAAGCTGAATGTGAGTCTTGTATATTATTAAGAATTGAGAATGAACATTTTTTCTTCTGTCTTACTGTGTAGGAGATGGTTGTTTCCCTTTGTTAAGGTATGACTAGTTATACAAATGGACCTGCCCTTGCCAGTACTCGATTCCCTAATCGCTTTTCCATGCAGATGTGGTCATATGATTGGGTCTCTAGAGAAAGAAGTTGAATCAGTATGTGTCACTTCTATAACTTGCTGTGGAATTTTATGAAGCATGCTAAATTAAACGATTTTTTTTCTTTATCCAACATTTGAATGAAACAGAAGGTCTACATAATGCTAGATGTACCTAAATGGAATTATTATTTCAATGTCAAACACATAGGCAGCTATTAATGTCCAGTGATACATATATGAGGAATAAATGGTTGCCTTTGATGGCTTAGGACTTATTTTTAAGGTGGTTGGTATCACTCAAATATACTTGTGTTTGGTCATCTATGAATCTGTATTAACAAATGAATTTTCTGGAGCAAGAAAATTTTTCTAGTTTATAGTTAATTATCACAAAGGTTAACTATTGCCTTTTGCCTTTACTGTCAAGATTTGCAAAACACATGCTTAAGAATTTTATTGTATTTTTTGTTATTGTACAGGAAAGCTGCTGGGCTTTATATATTTACCTTTTATCCTGTGGTCTTTCTTAGAAACTTCCTAATTATATGTAATTCTATGGGGTTATCTGTCAGTTTAAACAATAGTGTTCTATCTTTTCTTCATATAGTCATGGGTTTATTTATATAATTTTGATTAGATATATTGAAAGCTGTACTAAATATATTATTGATTATAAATATGAAGAACTGTGTTTTAATCATTATTCTGAAATTACACAGAGTGCGTAAAATTTTTCCTCATTACCTGACAATTTACCTAGATATTTGTACTAGATTTAATAAGTACTCTTACATCAAGTGTTGGAAACATGACTGTAATCACAGCTCTTCTGAGGCAGTGGAGGAGGGATCAGGAGGTAAGTATCATCCTGAGCTACATACAGAGTTCATACTAACCTGGGCCACAGAATACAAAAACAGCAGTTTTGTGCATACTAACCTGGGCCACAGAATACAAAAACAGCAGTTTTGTGTTTAGGAAGTAAAAAGATTGATAAAATCAATTAACTTCTACATAACTCTGCTTATATGAAAAATAAGATCATGTAAATCATAGACATAAGTCTATAAAGGATGGTAGAAAATAGGGAACTATAATTTCATAGATGGAAAACCATATTTGAATATATGAACAGATACTATTTGTTTAAGTCTCTGCCAGAGAGATGACATAGGGATTAATGACATTTATTTTCAGGTCTGTTGACCTGAGTATAATCTTTGGGGCCAACACGGTTAGAGAAAAGAACTGACTCCAAGTTCTCCTGTGACCTCCAAACTGAATACGTTAATATACATGTGCCCACACACATATGCATGTACACTCACTTGATTAATAAATAAAAATTAGATTTTTTAAATGTAAATGTCATTTCAACCTATCCTTAGGGCATTTTATAGGAATACTTTAACATCAACAAAAATTTTTGTTGTGTATAGTTGTTTTATAGCTAAAATATTATATTCTTTCTCCCTTCCTTCTCTCACTCACATCTCTCCCTTTCACCTTAACCTGTTACTCCCTCAGGGAATAATATTATATGTATGTGTGTATGTGTATATATATATGTACATAAATATATAAATATATAATTATATAGTCATTATATACATATATATGTATATGTAAATATATAATCATTTTTTATCACTTTATTTTATGAAATTTGCTTTGAACATTTTACATGTCTCTGAAAAATACTATCTTGATATACTGACTCTTTTTCATAAGGACAGTTTAAAATCAGCAGGTGTGAAATGAGGGCTATGAACCTCATGCTGTTTCTTAAGAGGAAAATATGAAGTTGCCATTTGAGAGACACTCCTTGTGTGAGAATGAACATTGCTATTATATTCAAGGATGAGAAGCCAAAATTACATGGGTTTGTTTAAATCTTGGAAAGGTTTTCTTGAATCCTTTTTTGTTCTTTACAAATTTGGTATTACTTGTTCAACTCAGAATAAAATGAGTTCCATTCACCTACTGGTAGGATTTTCACTAATTTTGATCATCTGTACTATATAAATTTATATTAAATAGGTAAGCATACTATTGTCCTGATAACTTATTTTTTTACTATGTAGTTTCAAATTCAACCACATCCCTAAGAAAAATGGAGAAAAAGGTTCCTGCCTCTTTGCTCCATTTCCTGAACTCCAATTTAGTTTCTCTAACCTCAACAAAACATGTGGACTGTGCTTAAGTTATCTTCTTTAGAAAGCATCAATATTTACCTTGTGAAAAGAAGCTTGAAGAAGGCCATAACTCACCTCTAGTTTCCTTTTTCTGTGTGACTACAATTCTTTTTTCTTTGTTGTTGGATTTCGGCCAAAGGTATTTATTCTGTCTTCCTTCATTTGTCCTTATTTTAAACCTGACATACATTCTTATCTTTAATCACATGCACTTAGAGTATCCAGAAGTTTTAAATAACAAAAATCACTATTTTGTTTATATAATTCAACTATGGGAAGACAATAATTATATACATTACAATTTATCAAATATATGAACATTTTATAAAGAACCACGTTTGTACATGTATTCAGCAGTTGATGGACATCTAGGTTAATTCAATCTACTAGCTATTGTGACTAGAGTGGTATAGACACTGATACACAGGAGTCTTTGTATTAAGATTCAAGGTCCTTTGGCATTTCCATATGAACAGTGTCATTGGGTCCTATGGCTATTATATTTCAAATCAAAAAATCATATTTCCAATGCTCTTGGTTACTGAAGATATTTGGATGGTAAGACAGTCTTTTTGAACACACCAGTCACTTTGGATGAAGACATAAAGACATCAAAATGGAATTACCAGAAAGTACTTTCATTATTGTATAACTTTTTCAAGGTGTTATAAATTGCTTTCCAGGCTACTGAGGGAGAAAAAGCATCAGTGGTCTGACTCAGAGCTGGCCATTTCATGCTACAAATCTAGCTGCCCAGGTCAGATGATGTAACAGAGACATGACTATTTATTGTGATAGCCCATCACTCTATTAATTATATTTGTAGCCAGATGACAGGGAAAAATTAATTCCTGGAATTAAAAGCACCATCAAAACCTATGACCTATGAGAAGCCATAGTCCCAAAGGGTGAACTTTTTGATGATGTTTTCTAAATGCCCATTTTGCCAAACTGTATTGTGAACACACACATTTTCTTCCATAGGTTTTTTTGTTTCTTTCAACTTTGGTCATGGAAGCTTTCTTGCCGTGGGTGGTGATTTATGCAGAGAGGAGTAACTAAGTACTACAAATATCCAGTAGTGAGCACTCAACTGTATACTATGGTCCTACATTAATCTTCCTCAACAACTCCCATAAGGCTGAGGCAATAGCATAGGAGAGAAGAAACAAAGAATGTAAGAGCTGGGGAATGGAAAGAAATGCAAAGAATGTTGTCCTTTATACTTGCACACATGAGACCACAGAGACTGTGCAAAAAAGTCAACCATTTTGTAAAATTCAGCATGGATAAGGGCAGCCCTTATGGCCCCACCACTTCTTGAAGAGCTATTGGCAGCTGGGGGTTACTACAAGAGACAGAGTCATTCTTCCTTCAAGGATGGTCTATCCAGATTCTCCAAACAGCAGTGTAGAACCATTCAGCACACAGCCCTATGCATATAGACAGCAAAAGTTGAACTCAGATTGCTGAGAAAGCAATCTGACTTGAAGCTGGAAAGGAGACACACAGGGAGATAAGATGGAGGATGGAAAGGGTGGAATGATTAATATACATATACACAACTATGTAAGTTTTAAGAAATAATTTTTAAAACTATAAAATTAGTTATAAAATCTTTTAAGTGTAAATTTTTATTATATTGCAGACTGCACAGATTCATCCTCTGTGAAACAGTCTTCTAATTTAAACTTCATAAAGAACTAAAACCATGTAATTTCTTTACACCTACTATAGCTAGTTTTGCTTATGTTTCTACAAACTTTTGCTTTCTATTCATGCCAGAAGTAAGAGTAATAATCAAGTGAATGTCTAATCTATTGGTAAGACTCATCAATATAAAGACCACATTGTAAATACCTTAATATTTTCTTATAAAGTTTGTGGTTGAAAATCTCTGGGTTACCTAAGTCATTAAGAACAACACTGATGATTATATTATTTTAGACTGTTGTTCCTATAGCAAATTAACATAAAACAAAAGTTTTAAAATATTTCTGTAACAAACAATTTTTTTCAAATGACACATTCTAACTATCATGCATTACTGTTGATGTTTTTGTGAAGAACTAACTACTTTCTAATTTTTCTGGTCAACTTATTTAATTTAATTTATTTTCATATCAAGATAATCCTTTTGCTTCAGTTATATAGTAAAATATTGTCGGGTTCTTTGGAATAGTTTTCATCTCCAAATGTTTGCCCTTTTTCATGATCACAAAGCAGCAATAGCATAAATTCTTACATCTTTCTTTCAAATATGTACATAAGAAAACATTCTGTGAAAAGCATTTTACATTGTTTATAGTTAGAAAAATATCAATTTATTTACAAACCTACAAATTCTATTCCAAAAAATACTACAAAAACTAATGTGTTATCTTCCACAAATCTTCCTTGTTTCTCAAAATAGATCTTTATAGTTTACACTGGTTTTTAGGAGGTGATAAATTTTTCAACCTAGAGAGAGTTTAGGAATTCTTCATGCCCCATCTCACACCAGCAAAAAAATAAACATTATCTTTTAACAGAGAGTTTTTCTAACAGCATCTCAACATGAGAAACAAATTACAATATTTTCTACTTGGATTCTACTATTCTTTTATCAGTAAAATAAGAAAATACCCTTTTACAAAGAATATACACTTTAACAGTGTTTATTCTATGATTGCTTATTGACAATCTAATAAAGTTTATGGTTTATATATATTTAGTTACACCATTTGGATTGGGTTTGGCTCATCTTAATGCAAGGATGTTGGTGAGGGTTTTTTTTCTTCATTTTTATCTTTAATTAGTCTAAAAGAGAACTGCATGATGACAGCATAGTAGCCATGTATTGACCACAGACCAAAGACAAGGAAAACAATGATATGGTATTGTAATAAAGATCAAGCAAGGCATTGAGAATACTGTTTCTTTCTGTACAAAAGTTCTTTGTGATGTACAGATTTAGGGTTTAGTCAACTTTCTCTGTGATATTTTTTAATTAATTTATTAATTTACATCTCGATTGCAGGTTCCCCTCCCAATCCTCCCTCTTACCTTTCCTCCTCTCTCGTACATTTCTCCTCAGAAAAGGGGAGACCTCTCACAGATTGGGACACCAACTTAGCTACAAAACCTCTGACCTGCAATTTCTCCTTCTTACAAGATTGCAGGTAGGTATAAAGTGAGAACAGAAATTGAGGAACTGGACAACCAATGACTGGCTCAGCTTGAGATCCAGACTATGAGAGAGCGCCCACCCCAGAAATTACTAATGATACTCTGCTATACTTGCAAAAAAGAGTCTAGCATAACTGTCTGATAGACTTCAGAGCTTTGGGAATCCTGTGGAAGAGGCCGAGGAAGGATTGAAAAGGCCAGAGAGGTCAAGGAGACCACAAGAAAGCCTACAGAATCAACTAAGCTGGACATGGAGGGGCTCACAGAGACTGAACCTCCAACCAGAGAGCAGACATGGGATGTACCAAGACCCTCTGCACAGATGTAAGTCGTGCAGCTTGGTCTCCATGTGGAACTCCTAACACCAGGAACAGGGCCTGTCTCTGAATCTTTAGCCTGCTTTTGAATACCTTTTCCCTAACTGGGCTGCCTGTCTAGCCTCAATAGGAGTAGATGCTGTGTGCCTAGTTCTGCAATTTGCTATGCCAAGGTAGGTTTATATCCATGGTGAGGCATTACCAGTGTATCTTCTGATGTTCTTAGGAACCTGAAGTCACAGCAGTTTCCCTTACCCTCTAGCTCTTTCAGTCTTCCTGCACCATTTCCTGTCACTGTTCCCTCGGCCTTAGCTGAAGGAGATATTTTGTGGATCTCTCAGCTGACTCCGCATTTTGGTGGATGTAGTTTACTGTAATGGGATCTGTAGAATACAAGGAGACGTTTCTCTGAAGAAGGATGAGGACAACACTGCCCTGTGAGTACAAGGACAAATATTTAGTATGTAACTAGGGATTATGCTTGTTTAGTAAAGTGGCAGTTGTAGGTTTTCCTCCAAGATTCATGATTTTTTTTTTACAAGCCATGTAGTCGGCTATGTTTCCTGTACCACAAATAATTTCTTGCTTTATAGCTTTTTAGAGTCAGTGTAAAGAAGTATGAAATTAACATAGAATATTAGAGAGCAATAGATGTACTTAAAACAGTAGTTATTATTTTGGCACTTGCTTTTTTATCCATTTTTCTTTTTGGCCACATAGTCTATCTTAGAATTCATATAAAACCAAATTATCAAAAATGTTTTCTACTTATAAAAACAGTAAATTAAATTTTATTTAATTTTTTTTAGAACTACCATACATAGTTGGTTTTTATTCCAAAAATGTTTAATGCAGAGTCACCTTGCATTTCTCCTAACTGATAGGTACATATGTACATGTGTTTGTTATAAAGCTATGTCCCTTAATAAACAACACATGACCCTTCTTTCTCACCCAATGCCTAGATGAAAGTACTTTACAATACTCATCAGGTCAGTTAAACCCCCAGAGCACTGTGTGTGTGTGTCCCAGTTTTTTTGTCTGCATCTTAACTTCAAATAATGAATGTACTTATGCAGAAGTATATTTTTCTATGTCTATTTTACATATATTCCATTAAAGTATGTGTGTGTGCTTGCATGTGTGTGCATGCATGGGTGTGTTTGTTTATACACATGTATGTGTGTGTGTATTCTGCAGCTAAGTATAATAATCACATGGGATTAAATAATTACAAAAAATTTGCAGTTTATAATGGTTAATTTTAGTTTGGACAAAGTCTCCAAATTCAAGATGTAATTTTGTTCTTTGAGTATTTTCAGGCCTTCATTATAAGTGTAGCAATGCATAATACACGCCTTTGTTTTCATCTAAAATTGTCTGTTTACAAATCTAGGGATTTAAAAGTGCCTTAATTATGCAGTATTCTCCTATGACTCATGTCTTTACTATTATCTGTAAATAACATAGCAAAGCCAGAACATTGTACTTCAGAGTAAATAAATTTTTAAAATGTTATCATAATTGGACCTTGTTGATGTTAGTAGGTTGAATTTAAAACAGGGACAGAGAATGTTTTATTGATTGGTGTCTCTTTTCCTGGTAAGCAATCCACTTACTCATCTCCCAAAACCTCACAACACTGCAATAAATATTCAAGGGAAAATCAGCAGCAGTTTTTCACAAACAAAACTGTAGGGACAAGGCTGGGTGTGTACTGCCCGGCTTTGCAGTAGGTTTAAAGTACAACATAAATGGAGGGGAAGACCTTGCCCAAGGCTACAAGTGCAAATGATTGACTATGCAGAGAGATTCTTTTTAATCAGTAGATTATCCAACAAGATTGTAAAATTCGTGCTTGTTCAGCAGCTGGACAAAACATTCCTGTAATTTGTTCTCTTTTCAAATAGTAAAAATATAATTTTGCCTTCCCCATTGGCACTTGGTTCATTTCTTTTAACCCCTGTAGGTCTATGAAAAGTGCATTATTTATTTGCCAAAACAAATTAGATTTAAATTTTCTTTAATGTTGTCTTTTGACACAGCATAGGAATTAATATGAAGAGGCAATAATTTTAAGTTCAGATTTTATAGTTGGTAAATAAATATTAAAATTATTTACTTGAAAAGTTTTGGATAAAACAGAAGGGCAAAACAGGAAAAATGTTTTTACAATTCAGCCATCTGCAAGGCCTTCATCTCTAAT
The DNA here is from genome assembly GCF_008632895.1 of Mastomys coucha. NCBI lineage: Eukaryota > Metazoa > Chordata > Mammalia > Rodentia > Muridae > Mastomys > Mastomys coucha. Next base: position 192,956,203 of record NW_022196905.1, read on the forward strand.
ACTGTAATAGAAGCACACAGCCATCCACTGGTCTGAGTACAAGGTCCCCAGTGAAGGAGCTAGAGAAAGAACCCAAGGAGCTGAAGGGTTAGCAGGCCCTTAGGACGAAAAACAATATGAACTAACAAGTACCCTCAAAGCTCCCAGGGAGTAAACCACCAACCAAAGAGTATACCTTGGTGGGACTAATGGCTTCAGGAGCATATATAGCAGAGGATGGCCAAGTCGGTCATCAATAGGAGGAGAGGCCCTTGGCCCTGTGAAGGTTCTATGCCCCAGTGTAGGGGAATGCCAGGGCCAGGAAGCAGAAGAAGGTGGGTTGGTCAGTAGGGGAAGGGGAGGGAACAGGTTTTTGTTTTTGTTGTTGTTGTTGTTGTTATTTTTGTTTACTTTCATTTTTATTTTATTTTATTTCTTTTTTTTCAGAGGGGAAACTGGGAAAGGAGATATCATATGACATGTAAATAAAGAAAATATCTAATAAAAAACATCGAGAGGACATATTAACATTAAAAAATGTTATGATTCACATGAGTATGGTTTCTTTGTTTAGGAAGAAATTGGTTTTGGTATCCAAGAAAAAAAATCATACAAGTAAATACATTTTAATAGTAAAATATTGCTTTATAATCAATAATTACTTAGTATTTTTCTAGTAAAAACTATAAAAGAATCATTATGTTGTTTTATTTCTTCATGAAACCAATACATGATCTTTTAGCAATATTACCCAAATTTATGTTAATATTATCAATTTTATGAGCACTACAACACAGATATTAAATGAACATTCTGGGAGAGCCAAATTTACTTTGCTATTAAGAAGTAGCAAAGCTTGGATTCTCAAAATAAACCACTTTGGAAGAAGAATTAGTTGAAACACACCTGTAAAGAAGAGAATGAAATGAGGGGATTTTAAAATGCCTCTCCTCATGGCAGAAAGAAGTAAAAATATCCAGGCCTAGGAGGTTCATGAAGTATGGGCAAGGTATTCAATGGGGGGCATAGTCATGAAAATTGTATACAGAATGACTTTGGTAAAGTTTACATCATTCATTCTCTCTAGTCTATAAAGTCATGAACAGTTTGCATTTCTTTGGCTCCTAATATCATTGTGAGCCTTTAATGTCACATAAACTTTGTACTAGCTTCCTCTGTTTCCATGGTTATTATTCTGGTTAGCTTTCAAGTCTATCTAGAAATGGTGATAACTGAGTTATAATTTTGCCTTTACAATGGCACAGAAAGAAGAAATGAATATATTGTTTTTCATGGGTGACACTGACTCTTGGATAACAAATTGGTAATTTTTTTTTAACTTGGAGAAGAGTATTTCTCCCTACTCTCAGCATTGCTTAGTTGTGTTTCTTTGTTGTTTGTTCTATGCTTTTTGTTTGAGGTCAAGGTACCATAGGTTCTTGTCGTTCATAATAGCATATCTATTTTTCCTGTCCTTGTTCACAGCACATGTGGAGGTGCTTATGCTGGCAAAACATACCAGCAACATAATACATACAAGTAATATTATATAAAATAAGGAAGTTGATTTATGTATTTAGGAAAATATATGTATTGCATATACATTTTGTACGTAACAAAAAAGAAGACATGAACAAGAGTAAGCATGGATACAGGAGAAAGGAAGTGGGAAATGACAGAATTATGTTGTAATATCCAAAAATTTGAAATCATTTAAAATATTTTTAAAGATAATTTTCTTTTGTCCCTTGAATTTTTCTTGTTTTTAGCAAAAACTAGATTTTTTAATAATAAGACTATTAGCATTGTAATTAAAATATAAAACTAAATTTAAAAATACTCTAATAAAAGGAGGATAAACCACAGTAAATGTAACTCAAAATATTTGAACGTGAATGTTTAAACATAAGGTCAGGAAGAGAATTAAATGAACATTTTAGAAAATAGGTATGGATAATAAAAAAAAATAAGCTTTGAAATTTAGGAGAAATAAAATCATTTTTAACAGAGGTAGATCAGGGATGCTCATGTGCACATAGATGCTGGATCATTACAAAAAAAAGAAAAGAAAAGAAAAAAAGACAAAAGGGAAAAAGAAAGAAAGAAAGAAAGAAAGAAAGAATGGAAGGAAGGAAGAAAGAAAGAAAGAAAATCTTCCAGTATTCAAGCCCCAAGGAGACTTCCCTTGTCCCCACAGTCCTCAAATGCAAATAGCACCTCAAGTTCAGGCTATGACCTGCCCACATCAACATGGTTGTTAACTGGCTTGAACATGTGAATTTTATTTAGGTGCGTATGGCTGTTGTGGGTCTGTGTAGCAATAGCCATGTAATTTCTAGTTCACAACTCTCTTTCCCCACACTCTAATTTTTATATTTTATCCCCATTTTTTCAATGTTTCTTGCACCTTAATAGGGGTATGTCTCAAGGGCAGCTGGATGCAGGTGATCACTTTATGTTCGAGTGGCAAAGCCACACATTCTTATCCCTTGCAATAGCTTTCACCTCAGCATTAACTATTCACCCAATAAAGTAAGAAGGATTGCTGACCAGTTAGAAGCAGCACAAAATTATGGGTATAGATATAAATATTTAATGAATAATTTGATATTACCAGTTAATAAAACAATAACAGTTCTTTCTAGACCCTTAAACCTAAGTACACATCGGTTTTTACACATGTGCAGATATGTGTTGCTTCCTGTGCTGCAAGCTTCAAAATCGATCAAGTGAGTGGTTGGTTATCCTAATAAAATTATTTGTCCCTAATACACCAATATGTACATCTTTCTTCACAAGTCAGGATTACCATATGCATGGTCCAGTACTAGAAAATTCCATTGGCATCATTTCTCACCAGGAAACCTACAGAAGCCTATACAATGATTTCCAGAAAGAAGAGTTTTGCTGGCCAATGCCCACTAAATGTACCTCATGCGGTTTTCAGAAAAAAGTTGTTACTATATATTTATTTCAAGTAATCAAGAGCAATGGCAGATATCTACATATTCATGTGCACATGCACATTCACACATATTAAAATATGTGTGTGTGTATATATGTATAAATATATGTGTGTGTGGTGTGTGTATGTGTGTGTGTGTGTGTGTGTGTTTGTGTGTAGGTCATATTTAAGCACTCATATTATTAAGAGTTCCTGGGTCCAGCTTTCAGTAATTAATAGGGGTCACTATTGCAGAGAAGACATAATATAAAAACATACCCTACTGTTCTCATTTAGGGTTGAATACTTAGAAAACAATTGTCTATCAGTAGACTCATCCCTGGAGATTAGTGACCTCTCTTTCGTTTTTTTTTTTTTTTTTTTTTTT
>NW_022196905.1:192959523-193063121 GCF_008632895.1 Mastomys coucha
TTTTATTTGAAAAACTATTAATGAATTGTGTTGGTATTTTGATGGGGATTGCATTGAATCTATAGATTGCCTTTGGTAAGATGGCCATTTTTACTATGTTATTTCTGCCAATCCATGATCATGGGAGATCTTTCCATTTTCTGGGATCTTCAATTTCTTCCTTGAGAGACTTGAGGTGATTGTCATACAGATCTTTCACTTGTTTAGTTCGATATATCTTATGTTATTTGTGACTCTTGTGAAATAATTGTCAAATTTATCTGGAAAGGCAAAAAACCCAGAATAGTGAAAAGATTTCCTAGCAATAAAAGAACAGCTGGGGGAATCACCATCCCTGACCTCAAGCTTTACTTCAAACCAAAAGTGATAAAAACTGCATGGTATTGGTACAGGGACAGACAGGTCAGTCAATGGAATAGAAATGAAGAACAAGAAGTAAAACCACACACTTGATCTTTGACAAAGAAGCCAAAAATATACAATATAAAAATGAAAGGATCTCCAATAGATGGCGCTGGTCTAACTGGCTGTCTGTATGTAGAAAAATGAAAATAGAATCATTTTTGTCACCTGCACAAAGCTCAAGTCTGAGTGGATCAAGGTCCTCAACACAAAACAAAGATACACTCAATCTACTAGAAATTGGGCAAGAGGCCAACACAAAACAAAGATACACTCAATCTACTAGAAATTGGGCAAGAGGCCTGAACTCATTGTCACAGGGTGAAATTTCCTAAACAGAACTCCAGTGGTTCATGCTCTAAGATCAAGAATTGATAAATGGGACTTCATGAAACTGGAAAGCTTCTCTGTGGCAAAGGACATAGTCAATAAGACAAATCGACAACCTACACATCCGATAGAGGGATAATATCCAAAATATATAAGGAACTCAAAATGCTAACCACCAAAACATCAAACAACCCAATCAGAAAAATGGGGTATAGAACTAAACCTAGAATTCACAACAGAGGAATCTCAAATGGCTGAGAAGCACCTAAAGAAGTGTTCAAAGTCTTTAGTTATCAGAGAAAAGCAAATCAAAAAGACCATGAGATTCCACTTTACATCAATCACAATGGCTAAGATTAAAAACTCAGATGACGAGACAACATATGTTGGAGAGGATGTGGAGAAGGAGGAATACTCATCTATTACTGGTGGGATTGCAAACTTGTACAGCCACTCAGGAAACCAATCTGGAGGTTCCTCAGAAAATTGGAAATGAAACTACCTGAAGACCTAGCTATACCACTCATGGGAATATACCCAAAAGATGCCCCACCAGCCCACATAGTGTTTCATTATGTACATAGAGGCCTGTTGTGGTAAATCTCCAACTCAGATACGCCCCAGCAATGATAACACAACTCAATTAATATGAATACAAGCTGTGCACCTAGATTGGGCATATCTACCACTACACTACCATCCTCCCCATCTATGGGACCCCCTTTATAACTTGTGGCTTCTCCAGGCCACATGCTTCTGCTCCACTTTGCATCCACCTCCTCCTTTGTCTTCCTCTCTCTTTCTCCTTTTCTCCCTTAAACCTTCAGCTCCACCTTCCCCTCTTTCTACGCCCAATCACCCACTCTAGCCTTAATTAATAAATTAAGGTGGAAAAAAGGTTTACAGGAAATCACCTGAGTGCTGACTCATTCTTTATTTGCAGGCCCTCACAGGAAAACAGAATTAACATCAAATAAAATTAGCCACAGGGCTATGTGCAACTGAGACCTTGTTTGTAATTGCCAGAAACTGGAAACAACCCAGATGTCCCTGAACAGAAGAATGGATACAGAAAATGTGGTTCATTTACACAATGGAATACTACTCAGTTATTAAGAATGAGGACATCTTGAGTTTTGCAGGCAAATGGATGGAACTAGAAAATATTATCCTGAGTGAGGTAAGTCAGATCCAAAGGGATATGCATAGTATGTACTCACTAATAAGTGTATATTAGCCAAGAAAAAAAAAAAGGAGAGAATAACCAGGATACAACCAACGAGAATACAAATGCTGGTCAGAGGTCCTAGGCTTCTGGGAGTGGACAAAGAGCTGCCCTATCTTGCCTCAGTGGGAGAGATATACCTATTTCTATAGTGATTTGATGCACCAGTTTGGGGGTCATTGGGGGGAAGTAACATTTTACGGCAGATGGAGGGAGGAATTCTGTAAGAGATAACTATGAGAATCTGGAGGAAGTACAGTGTTTGGGATGTAAATTAATTAATTATGTAAGTAAAATAAAATAATATAAAATTTCAATTCTTAAAACAATCTATCAGCAAAAAAGGAAACAGCCACTTACATACTTTGTTATTCCCTACTTTACAAGATCAATCCTTTGAAAGACATGTTTGTGACGACCTTCATTTTACCTGATAATTGTCTTTGCATGCTAATTAGAAATCATGAACTCAAATCAAGTGCCATCGATGCTAATGTATTTTCTTTGTAAACAAAAGAGCAGATATTCTCTCTCTCTCTTTTTACAATAAAATCCTGTCTTTTATTCATCAGATATACCAGAGGTCACATTGGTCTGTACCTTCATAGTCCAGATAATATCTTTATTCCCCACAATCACTAATTTTTAAAGAAACAAGTTTTCAAATACAAGTAATATTTATTGTCTGTGTTCAGAATGTCACTGATTATACCCTCAAATAATCTATGTAGAACTGGGGTGGCAATTCATTTCCTAGATACAATGGTATGACATAGATTAGAGAAGTTGCAGATTATAAAGTGTTCTTGAATCCAAATCCTTAGTGGCATTAATTCATTATATGACATTAGGGTGTATTAAGCCTGAAAAAAAATCAGCCATATGGGAGGACTCTGTGATCCTTCCTAGGGGAAGGTCATAGTTCAATTGGAATAGGGATTAATAAGGCATATATAGTGCATAGTTCTATAGATTTGGATTGTGAATGGGACAGAGGAAGTAATAGGAGGGGTGAGTGTCTTTGAAAAGGTACTATAGAGGTGGATCAGTGTTTGAGGTCAGCAATTGTTCATCCAGAAGTACAGGGAACTAAACTCATCACCCAAGTAATATCTCACAATGATAATTATAGTTATTCTATGGTATCAAAGGTCATCTTCTGATCAGCTTCACCACCTTACATATATATGCTGTACATGCAGGTAAAGCACCCATACATATAAAATAATAAACTAAACTTCAATTTTTAGAAATTACAGAAAGTTACTTCAAAAATTTAAAGTATGAAGCAGGGTGCTATACGATAAAAGCTTGCATATTTCAGGAAACATTTTGCATCCTAGAAATGCAAAGAGAGGTTAGGCTAAAAATTGAATCAAGGGATCAGACTATCTTTTGTATTTCTTCAGGACAAAATGTGTTAACTTAGAAGATTAAGGTAGCAGAAAACAGTCAAAGAATTCTTAAGTGAAGTGTGGAAAGAAACCATGTCCTTGGAAACTAGGTCTGAATGACTTGAGGGTTGTAATTTAGTTCCTAATGATGCACTTTAGCTTCTCATATTAAAATGCAATATAATAAAGGGTTCTATTAAGAAACAGTGCACTCTTTTTCATTTTCCTCTAAGGATGAATTCCTGTGTGATTTTGAACACAGACTCGACTTCCAATTTTCATTTGTGAATGCACACTAAGATTCTAAATTTTATTCTGCTAACTAGGACTTTTAAGCTTAGACAAAGTTCCCTAAGTCACCCTTCCATTATACATGGATGTAAATGGATGGTTTATTAACACACTGGCACATTCTGGGTGATGTCTTCTGTCTGGCTTGTGTCAGAGTGATGGACAAGCAAACAGAGCCAAGAATTTTAATTGTTATGAAACGAAGCTCAAAGGTATTTACTCATGACTATCAAGAGAATCATTGGAACATAGATTGCCTCACTGTCCTTTGAGGAAGAATGAGTCGGAATTTACTGAGAAGCCATGGAATTCTTCAACACTATATTAATAGAGCAGACACTGTAGAATGGTTTGGTTTCTCCAGAGAGGACACTTTGTTGTCAGGGTAAAATCCATTTTTATGTAACCATACACAACAAAAACTATCATTTTATTATATTTTAAATCTGGAAAGTGTGAGCCAGGAAATCACACAACAATCTTTACTTCTTTAAGATAATGTCTATATTAAAGGTGGAATTTTTCAAAACATAATAAAAGGACATTAAATTTTCCTAAGGAAATCTGGTATTTTAGCTTAGCAGTTGCTGACAAGTACTGGAGATAGCCTAGTCAGTAAAGTGTTTACAATTTACGGAGAAGACCTGAGTCCAGTCAGGTTTATAATCCCCAGGCTAGTCGGGCAAAGATGGGTCAGTGCTGGGGCTCCTCATCACCATGTGAAGCCTACCTCACAAGCTCCAGGGCATTAGATATCCACGTACAGTACCAGAGGGATGGGTACCGAGAATGAAATCCAAGGATGATCTCTGGCCTCCACAAAAATGCTCAAACACACATACACACATAAACACATACACACAAATGTGAATGTGTATGAACATGTTCCACACACATACATGCACACATACAAACATACAGGTGTGCATAGGTACTAGCATACCCCATACACACATGCTCATAACCCATACACACATATACACACACATACACGCAAACACACACACACATATGCAGAATCTCATTTAATTAGGATAATTGTAGGATAATTTAAACTTTAAACAAAACTATGTATGTTTATTAATTTATTTCTGTAAAAACGTTACTGTTTAGAGTCAATCACTGATTCAGTGTTCACATCCCTTTGCCTCACATCCATCAGTATAAAATCATAAAGCTGTCTTTTAAAAAGTGAGTGTTTACTTAATAACCAATTTGTATTCACTGTGTGTATTACAATACATTAAAGAAGAAAAGGTGTTAGGGCCCAAAAATAACCATATGGAGCATGATAATACTAATAGTCTAAACTATAAATATGTAATTTGGGGCATAGATCATAAAGATGTGAATTAATTTAACTCCAACTTTATAATTCTTTATTTCAAGTAGTATGAATATATATATACATATATATATATATATGTATATGACTAAATGCTATGTGACATACATAGTTTTTTCAATATAATAAATTTTAACCAGGCTGTGGTGGTGCATACCTTTAATCCTAGCACTTTGGAGGCAGAGGCTGGCAGATTTCTGAGTTCAAGTCAAGCCTGGTCTACAGAGTGAGTTCCAGGACAGCCAGGGCTATACAGAGAAACCCTGTCTCGAAAAACCAAAATAAATAAATAAATAAATACAAAAAAATAAATTTTATTTTTCCCATATAACCCTTACAAAAATATCAAGCTAAGTGAAGGCACAATCAATCTTCTTTGGAAGAGATATTGCCATCACCAATTTCCAGGCCTCTCAAGACAAATACACAACGCTCAAATTCAACAGCATTGACCAAATAGCCCCTAAACTAGGACCTCAAACACATTTGTTTCTTGCATCAGATTTTACTATTTAGTCAAGATTGTGTCTTCTTCTACTATTTTGTTTATCTTTACATATTGCTCAGGATCACACTGTAACCTTTACCTCTAAGGCTTTATTTTCTCTTTGCTTTGACTCTTAGTTTCACATATTTAAAGTAATAAACATCTCTCATGACAGCCTATGCCATTCTTCTATGTTAATTTCTTCTACAAAACAGTTCATTTCCTGCATTCAGGTCTATGTTTTACTTACTTCTGTGTAATAATAATAATTATTATAATAATAATTATTAATGTTATTATTTAAGGTGTTTTATCTAAACTCTCTAAAATTTTGTCATAGAACAAGATGTTTATGAAAGCTGAGGAGGTTTCAGCATGATTCCTATTTGGCTTTTACTACATGAGAAAGATGACACGATATTAAAGTTGGTTCATTTTCTATAATAACTTGCAAGTCTTTTAAGTCCTCAAGTCTTTGGTTCACTCCAGTGAATATGTCTTGAACCCCTAGATCTTCCAGGAGTCAACAGGATTCATATGTGATAAAGGTCTTCTAGAAACATTTGAGGCAGCAAGTTCCATATTTTACTGGTTTCATGACTCCTAAACATGTTTGACTTTAAGAATACTGCTGTTCTCTGCTGTGTCAAAACACATTTCCTAGTCTCCATTACCCTGTTGACCAGGTAATAGTACCAACATTAGAACATTGAGGAAAAATTTCTACTGTGTTTGGTACAGCCATTTTCTTTGTTTGTTTGTTTATTACTGTTTTAAACTAATAACTAAAAATTAATTTTGAAAAGAAGAAAAAGCCAATTTATTTCAATCATTGTCAATTCTTGGTTGTATCACAGTTGAGTTCCTTTTCTCACAGTCATAAAATAAAATAGTATAAGAAGAACAAGCAAGCACAGTTTTATTAAGAGGTAGATTGACAGCTTCCTATAACAAAAAGGATTTCAGAATAAATAGTCCACCATTATTATTGAAGCATAGAATTTTCTATGTACTGACATGAAAGAATATTTTCATAGTTGAAGGTGAATTAGACATTGCATCGATTTGTCTCTGGTTTGTTAATTTGAAGGTATATTTATCCTTCATTAGCTGAAGGATGTATAGACTATATATATCTTGCTATATAATGTTTGTATTATAGCATCTGTCCTATGAAGGTTCCTTTATTTGAATGTTTGGATAGAAACAGACTATATTCAGTTCATCAATAGGAAATTATGCATTTTTGCTACATGTCTGTTGTATGTTGGAAGATGAGGCCTGCAATCCAATCAAGTAGAAACCTACAAATTGCTGCATAAAGAGAATGTATGTGAGCCAGAGGTAATTTTCCAGTAAGGATAAGTCTGGCACTGGCTTATGACCAGATAGATGTAAGTGTGGAGTCAACATTATTCTTTTGATTCTTTTGACTTAATCTCCCATGCTTTAGTAAAAGATTGGCCACAGCCTTAGACTACTTCACTATTAAAAAGGAACTTCCATTTCAGAAGAAACTTTTCCCTGAATCTTGTGAGCATGGAGAAAGTTAAAAAGAATAGAAGATGGAGGTAATTTAGTACTGAGACTGCTTTGCTAATTAAAAATTAAGTGTGACATTTGGCTATCATTTGCAAAGTTTGAAGAGGAATTACATTCAGTGACCCAATAGAGTTGAAAATAAGTCTCTTCACTCTTTAAAAACTGCCAGTGAACAAAGTAGTAGGTGGTAAACTTGTATTATTTAAGAAAAAAATAAAACTATATTTTTATGTATCTAAGAACTACTTGAAAACATCAGATGTCTTGAAATGCTTTTCTCTTGTAGACTTTTATTGTTTATGCTTATCAACAAGCTGAAACATAGTCTTTTGTTAATCCTTGATATTGAAAACAATTTTGACATTAAATTGTATGTTGAGATAATATGTTTATTATATTTTAACCAACATTTAGTCTTTGGACAAACTATTTTGCAACCCTTAGAGCTTTCAAAACTCCATGCGACCTAATCTGGTATACTTATTTAATTATTTATTTACTTACATAATTATTTACTGATTTATTTTTTTAGGACAAATTTTCATTATTCCGCACTATATCTGTAGACTCCCTTCCCTCCTGAGTGTTGGGATTACAGGTATTAACCACCCCATCTGGCTCTTTCTATTACTCTGGAATCAGTAAAACACATGTATATTTCCATTTTTATAACATTATAAAATTTTATAACTTTAATTTATAACATTAGAGAGATTTATTTTGAGCTGAAAATCAGAACAACAAAAGATTTTGAGTCTTAAATTGCATATCTTTTATTTTTCATTTAATTTTTTATACATTTTTATTTCTATTTTTGAGATTATATTGTAACTATAGCATTTCTCCATCCCATTTCTTCTATTAAATCAATCACAATACTGAAAATTCAGGGCTTTCTTTTTCACTAATTGCTACTGCATGCATATAAGTTATACTTACATATTCTAAATATAAGCTGTTTAATTTGACCTGTTAAGCTTTTTCTGTCTATTGATCTATCAGTCTATGTTGACTATTGGTAAAATTATTTTTGCAATTATTAATAATTTATATTTCCACAAATCACTTTGGACCCAGATATCATTTCTAAGGTATATATATTATTTTTTATTTACATTTGTCTTTACAGAAATGTTATATATAAATTATATAATGTTTCCCAAAATGTAATAACGAATAGAATGATTACAAGAAGAATAAAAGTAAAATTATAGGATGGTTTAAAGTGTGTAATGAAAATAACTGCAGGGTAACATGCTAATCCTCTGAAAATAACAGGATCAATGTGAATATTAATATATCGACAGTATTGTTAGAGATTATACTCAGGTCATTGTTCAGCATTGTGTTTGTGAAGGAATTAAAATATACTACATACTGGCATGTTGGTTATGCAAGCAAAATTACTTCAAAAGCATCAAGTATCAGGAAACCACTCTGACCTTCATTAAATCTTCTAAAAGTAAAAAATAAACTTCTGATAGGAAATAAACCCTCCATATACTACAAACAAAGCACCATTTCTATTGTCTCTCTTTTTTCAAAAGATGAAAATTTGAAACTGAAAGAATTCTGTAGAATTAAATATTCTTAAAATGTCAACTTCATTGTCTTAATCATACTTAGCCCAAACCCCTTTACCTCATTACCTTTCACAGTAAACCATTTAGTAAATAAGTAACTACTTTAAGGTATTTATTTTTTCATCAAGGACTTGCAGTACATAAAATGTTGAATGTGTATTTCTTCTGTAGACCTGTGTTACATTACTTTCACTCTTAGACCTACCCTCATGTGTTCCAGAGTAGCATTCTGTCACCTGTGTAATCATATGATGTAATTACTAAAAGCTTTGTAGAACATATTTTTGTTTTTGACAATTTCTTAACCTAGCTAGCTTGTTCAAAATAATTGTTCTAAATATTTCCAGACAAATAAAATATTTTTTCTCCTTGAATTTTAAAGGCAATTATTCAAAGAACAAATATTTCTGGCTACCTTGTATAGTTAAATTCCTTTTGTTGATTAATAAGAATACTGGCTGTTAATTCTCATTGCATATGTGAAATAACAACTGGCTTTGAAATAATAAACTCACCAAACTTTACAAAAGTTAGCTAGCGTTATAAAAGAAAGCTTCAGTGATGATGTAACATATGTCTCAATATAAATTAATGATATACATAGTTCTTGTAAATCTATTTACATTTCAACTGTCTCTAAATGGCAAGGCAGCAGCCATGATTATATGATTGCACCATTTGTATGATACCATTATGCACCTTATTTTGATGAGAGATGGCTGCTTTTCTCAATAATATTAAACGTGAAATCCCTCCATAAACTCATATTCACCACTACAAAAATGATTTTAAGATTATAATAGATAATTATGAAGAAATATTTATAAGTTTCCTCAATAATACCTAATGATTTTTATTTGGAAATCAATGCTTCTGTGAAAACACAAATCCAGCCCAGACTACTAAACCCAGTAAAACTCTCAATTACCATAGATGGAGATACCACAATATTTCAAGACAAAACCAAATTTACACAATATCTTTCCACAAATCCAGCACTATCAAGAATCATAGATGGAAAACAGAAACACAAGGAAGTAATCTATACCATAGAAAAAGCAAGAAAGTAATCTTCTTTCAACCAAACAAAAAGAAGGTAGCCACACAAACATAATTCCACCACTAACAACAAAAATAGCAGGAAGAAACAAACACTTTTCCTTAATACTTCTTAACATCAATGGACTCAATTGCCCAATTAATAGATATACGCTAACAGACTAGATACGAAAACAGGACCCAGAATTTTGCTGCATATAGGAAACACACCTCAGTGACAAAGACATACACTACCTCAGAGTAAAAGGCTGGAAAACAATTTTCCAAACAAATGGTCCCAAGAAACAAACTGGAGTAGCCATTGTAATATCAAATAAAATTGACTTTCAACCAAGATTTATCAAAAAAAGACAAGGAAGGACACTTCATATTCATCAATAAATATCTACCAAGATGAACTCTCAATTCTGAGCTCCAAATGCAAGGGCACCCATATTCATAAAAGAAACTTTACTAAAGCTAAAAGCACACATTGCCCCTCATACAATAATAGTGGGAGACTTCCACATCCCACTCTCAGCAATGGAACATTTGTGGAAACAGAGCCTAAACAGAAACACAGTGAAAATAATAGAAGTTATGAACCAAATGGTTTTAACTGATATTTATAAAACTTTCATCCTAAAACAAAAGAATATACCTTCTCAGCACCTCATGGTACCTTCTCCAAAACTGACCATATAATCAGTTACAAAACAGGCCTGAGCTGATATAAGAAGATTGAAATAATCCCATGCATCCTATCAGATCACCACAAACTTAGGCTGGTATTCAATTTAAAAAATAAATTAAAAAAACAAAACAAAACAAAATGGAAAGCCCACATACACATGGAAGCTGAACAATGCTCTACTCAATGATAATTTGGTCAAGGAAAAAGTGAAGAAAAACATTACTTTTTAGAATTTAATGAAAATGAAGGCACATCATACCGAAACTTATGATACACAATGAAAGTAGTGCTAAGAGGAAAACTCATATCTCTAACTGCCTTCAAATAGAAACTGAATAGAGCTAGCAGCTTGATAGTACACCTGAAAGCTCTAGAACAAAAAGAAGCAAATACACCTAAGAGAAATAGACATAGATGGCAGGCAATAATCAAAATCAGGGCTGAAATCATCCAAGTAGAAAAAAAAAGAACTATACAAAGAATCAACAAAACCAGGAGTTGGTTCTTTGAGAAAATCAACAAGATAGATAAACCCTTAGCCAGACTAAGGAGAGGACACTCAGATAGTATCCAAATTAATAAAATCAGAAATGAAAAGTGAGACATAACAATGGAAACTGAGGAATTTAAAAAAAAAATGTCAGATCATACTACAAAATCTATACTCAACTAAATTTGAAAAAATGGATAGAATGGACAACTTTTTAGAGAGATACCAAGTGCCCAAGTTAAATCAGGATCAGATAAACCATTTAAACAGTACCATAACTCCTAAAGAAATAGAAGCAGTCATTAAAAGCATCCACCACCACCACCCCCCCAAAAAAAGCCCAGGAATAAATGGGTTTGGTGCAGAATTCTATCAGACCTTCAAAGAAGACCTAATACCAATACTCTTCAGTCTATTCCTCAAAATAGAAACAGAAGGAATACTACCAAATTCGTTTTATGAAGCCACAATAACGCTTATACCAAAACAACACAAATTCCCAACAAAGAAAGAACTTTAAACAAATTTTCCTTATGAATATCAATGCAAAAATACTCAATAAAATGCTTGTAAAATAAATCCAAGAACACATCAAAACAATCATTCAACACGATCAAATAGACTTCATCCGAGGGATGCAGGAATGGTTCAATATATGGAAATCCACCAACATAATCCACTACCTAAACAAACTCAAAAAACAAACAAACAAAACACATGACCATTTCATTAGACGCAGAAAAAGCATTTGACAAAATTCAACATCCTTTCATGTAAGAAGTCATGGTAAAAACATTCAGAAATTGTAGGTGATGCAATCATTTTGTTGCAATATCACTTTTAGTAGAAAAATAAATTCATATTGATGGTAACATTTCCCATTGAACAATACTGTAGTTTTAAACCATGATTGCAAATGTACCTCTAGTAGAATCTATACTTTATCATATTTGCTAATAGCTCTCTTCTTTAAATAGCTCTCCTGTGCTTTTCAGTATGAAGTTGAAATCTATTCCTCATATAAAATAAAAGATTTAGCTTTAGTATGTATATGTATATATTTTATAGCTTTGATTAATAAGTATTTTCCTACACCTTAGTTTTTGCCCAATTAATGATTGAACAAATAACAAATTTGTCATGTGTTATCGAACAAATAACAAATAAATTTTTAACTTATTCTCAAATTATTTAAATTAAAATTTGCATTTGCATTCAATGTGCTGATAATAGTCGAGAGAATGAAATGGAAGATTCAAGGAATGCTATTTTTTAAGGTTCAATAAAGCAATCAACAAAAACATCAAGCTGCCTCTTATTTTAATAAGCAAAAGAAAGCATTTGTTTTACAATAAACAGTATACTTTACCAGCCATTTAAGAACTTATTTCCATCATCATAATGTATTGACTTGAAAAATGGCCTTTTGGATATTGTAAGTCATTGTGGCTCTTAATACAGAAGATTTTTCTCCATGGAAGCCAATGGACTGAGTTCCAAACATATTCTGTGTGGAAGAGATTGCACAGAGAGAACTTCCCTCACTATTACTGAGTGTTCAACCATTATCATCATAAAGCCCATTAATAGAATGTTGCCTTATAAAAAAAACCCTGTCAACAAGCACCTAGTAAATAAAACACTAAGATTTTGACATCTAGGAAAATGGATTTTGTCACTATGATAGTTAATAGGAATTTATATCTAACTATTTCACATAAAAAAATGGAAACTTTATTCATCAGCACAAAGATAATTGAGAAAAGAACATTTATTTTACAAGAGTGAAGTCAGTAAACTCCAAAAAAAAAAAAAAAACCTTCCTTAAACTGTTCTTCAATTACAGATGCTTTATTGATACTAATTGTAAGGTTATAAGTTCTATGAACAGGAGAGTCACATAATAAACTTATAAGCTTTACCAGAAAGAAAAAGATAATTGCATAAATGTTAGGGTGTAATTTAATGCTGGGGTGAGCAGCAACATTAGAGAGGACTTGTCAGGGATGTGACATCGACATTCTCTACTACAGTCTAGTGGTTTATTTATATAATTGGACAAGGAAATATAGGAAATAATAATTATGATAATGGCCATGGAAGGCTTATATATATATATGATATAGTCATTGCTTTTTGGAAGGATATTGACAAGAACAAAGAAAAATTGAAGAAAGCAGTAATTTAAATGCAAATTACCAGGCACCTGACTTAAGGATAGAAATACATAATTAAATAGGAAGGAATACAATAGTAAATTAGCTTGGACAAAGTACTGAGAAATTGTTCAAACACAAATTTATTGTAAATATTCTGCAAAGACCATTGGAAGGAGAAAATGAGGTCCCTGAGGAGTAGGATAGGGAGGGAAATAAAACAGATGTCATATGTATATAAAATGAGGGCTCCTAAGAGGAGGAATTAAGTTAGGGGTGGGGCACTAGGAGATGTAGTTGTTGGGGTAGATCAACCAAACTGAGTATGAGCAGAGGAGGAATCATGAGGAAACCTACTTATTTGTAAACTTTTGGTCTTTTTTCCTGTATTTGTGTTTCATTTATGCACCTTCTTTTGAGAAATATTTGAGCCCCTTGTTTTAATTGGGTCATTCAATTTGGTCATTCAACTTTTATTTAGTTTTTTTGGGGGGGTGTTTAATTTGGTTTTAAATTAAAACCTAGGTTAAAAATTTCTACAAGATAAAGATTATCAGGCTGAATCATAAGCCTAAAACAAAACAAAACAAAATGAAACAAAAAACTTGTAAATAATATATTGCCTAAAAGAAAAAAGTATTTGAGCATTAAATATCTTAAAATATGATATAATTGGTATTGTAAATGGTATTGTTATTATAAATGGTAAACAAAATTTGCTACAAATATTTCTTGAAGTAGAGACGATTCATAATGATGAAAATTGTAACTCAATAATAAGATACACTGAATCCTTATAAAACACGATAATAAATGTATATACACCTTAAAAATTGCATGATTGTGTGCTTTCAAATAATGACTTAAAATGAGTCACAATTTAAATTTTTAAATTTATTTTTATTTATGTGTGTTTATGTACTTGTTCATTTGTAAGTATACTACATGCCAGAAGAAGGAGTCAAATGCCCTGTAACTGTAGTTACGGGTGGTTGTAAGCATCAGACAGGAATGCTAACAGCCAAACTGATTCTCTATATGAGAAGCAAGTACTCTTTAGAGCCGAGCCATCTCTCTGGCATGACAAGAGTCACCTTAGCTGTTTGTAATTCCATGGTTCAGTAACTTAAATTGAGTTTAGCATTATATTTTCCTTCATCTTTTTCTTTGTATTTTACCTGGGATTCTTTAAGTGACTATTATCTGAATGACACAAGATAAGACAAATGCTTGGGCTACCCCTGTGCCTGTCTATATTCACTGTGCTGCCCTTTGAAGAGTTCCCAGGGCCCTCTTCCATGGAGCACACCATTCTTCTAGCATCCTAAGAGGAAGGGTATAGGATGAAGTTAAAGAATGACAGTTTTTCTAACCCATTTAGCTCCTAAATGGATACCTTTTGATTTATTCATTAAGTTTTAAGAACAATAATTGAGCAGATATCTCTAACTATAGCATTTTAGCTATTTCCAAGCTATATGCCCCAAGTTACTTGCACTTAGGTCTCTCCTTGACCAGCTCGGATCCATCTGTCTGTTCTTATGGAAAACTCCCTTGGTGACTCTTCCTCGTGGGTACCTCATGGCAATAGTCTTCTTCTACCTGCCTCATGGACTTTCCCTGCACCCTCATCTGCCTCATGGGGAACTCTCTCTTTTTTCTCTTCTCCTCAGATCCCTGGCTGGGGTGGAATTCATCCTTTCTATCCCCTCTGTCCAATCATTGGCTGTCCAACCTTTTGTTAACCAATCAGAGAAAATTGGGGACCTTTCTTTACACCACATTGATAAAGGAGGTTCTTCATATTCATGACAATGCAGGTGTTCAGAATGTAAGGTGATCTAATGGCTCAGAGATCAGCATCTAAATATACAGTGTACAAGAACCTCTTCCACGAGAAAGCTGCAGAAGAACAGTTTGGAAATCTAGGTGTGTGTTGTCCAGTTGAGAATTAGATCCATTTCCTGTTACGGGCCAAGTTGCTCTACTCTTCTTTGGATCCATAACTCTTGGTAAAGACCTTCTGGATGTGTTTTCTACTACTTACTAAAGAATGTTCTCATTCAAAGATAAGTAACTTTGTCACACTGCTTCAAGTTAGTGAAAGCTTGAAGAATTCTTCTCACTTAAAACTCCAATTATCTCTTTTAGGTCACTTTGTAAATCCCCTTAAAACAAGTTGATGTATTTTGAAGTCTGAGGAAGGAAGATTGTTTTAAACTAGAGGTCAATCTGCATTAAAGAACACACAGAATACTCTCAGACAGTTTCTGATTAGTTGAGGACATCCACTAAGCTCTACATTGATAACTTTTCTTAGCCAGACAGGTTTTAATCTTTGTAGGGGGAAATTTAAAATTTTCTATAACTTTATTGTCAATAAATATGTCTGTGTTTCACACAGTAGCAGTTATTAGAACTCTCCATACTTTCTTTCAGTTCAATGAACAAGAAGCTGCAAAAATTCTCTGTCTACATCTTGGTTTTCAACTTGTGGGTTGGGACCCCTTTAGGGTCACATATATATTGCCTATCAAATATTTACATTATGGTTCAAAACAGTGGGAAAATTATAGTTATGAGGTAGCTATAAAATTTTATGGTTAGAGGTCACTACCAAATGGGAAGCTACTTAAGGGTCACAGCTTTAGGAAGGTTGACAACTAATGTTTGAGATCACAATCTACTCATAGTACATTATAAAAAATAGAAACCCTTGTTAGTCCATCTTACCGTTTGTGAACAAAGGCACTTAAGCTGTGTTCTGTTAAGATTCTGCTAATGAAGTATATGCCAGTGCTTCTATTAGCAATATATATGCTCCCTCTTCCAAGCTTAATTGAGACTTGCTGTTAGTCTTCACAAATAATTTTCACATTATTTGGTTTGGCCAATGATAATTTTTTATCACCAATTGTAAAGTCAATGTCTCAAATCTGTGATGTTTATTCTATTTCAATATCTGCTTTGGAGGTCCAAGTTCTTAATGTTTAGATATTTCTTTTAAAGAATATGTTGATCATAGAGGCTTAGATCATTAAATCTTTTGTTTTCACACAATTTTAGATTGTTAACATGCCCTGAGTTCTTATAAGTGGTAGAATAGGTTTTACAATGAATCATTAATGGATTTGTTCTAAGATGCTCAGTCAAGACTCAGTCAAGGAGGCCAAGACTCAGTTGAACATAAAACTCTTTCCAAAAGAGTATTCTGTCGAAGAGAGCAAAGGTAGATGCAGCAAAGGTACCCACACAGAATGTACTGCATCTGAGTTCAAGCCCTAGTAATAAAAAAGAAATGGTAAAATAAAAGAAATCTCTGTATGTATAGTATACAGCTTGCACAGTTTTCTATCAGAAAACTCACATACCCAAGAACTGGGAAGTCAGAGCAGTCAGTAAAGGAGTGAGGAAGATCCCATCTGAAGGGACTAAATAGAAGAGTGAGAGGTGTCTTTGCAGTCACTGAGTTACATTCAAAACAAGCATTGACAAGCTAAATGGAACTAATGAGGAGAAGTTTTAAGTTGATGGCAATAAATGGAACAATTCACACGAAATATGGACAGATGCTGAATTGTGTTACTAAGAATTTTAAAGAGAATGTCAGCTTGAATGTTAAAAATATGTTAAAAGAAAATTGACAGTTAATTGACATGATCATGGAAGAATATGACAGGTTTTGACTGAAAATATTTTGATGTTCATGACAACGGAGTACACTTAAGTTTAAGGAGGAGGATGGTTTTAATTTATTCATGTCCTGGGACCTCTGAGAAAGAATCTGTATATAACATGCAAGTGTCCAAAGGACACAGGAATATAGACAGATAAAGAGAACAAAAATATATTTAGAGTGAATTTTGGGAAGAGTTATAGAGGTCCATAAATTCTAGGAACTATGGCATAACTATCTTTGGATCCTGGTAGTATTACATGGCCTATCAGCAAAAGTATGTTAAACGTTTGAACAATTTTAAGTTGCTAGTCATGTACAAAACATAATTTAATGGCATATTCAATTCAGTAGACCAGAGAACTGTTATCCATTCTATGTTAAGGTAATTTTAATATATAAATGGAGTTAAAATATGTGGACTAGGGGGTGACTGAGTGGTCAAAGCACTTGCTGTACAATCCTGTGGATCTGACTTTAGATTTCCAGACCCCACGTGAAAAACAAATGAATGAGAATAAGCATGGACACTCTTGCTTACACCTACCAAGAGATGGGGTTCAAAGGATGGTCACCAGAAGCCTTCATGCTCTATAAGTTGGGTGCCTGTCTCAGGCATGTCACAGGGAAATGCTGGCATCCAAGGCTATCATCTCACCTATATACACGCCATGGTGTTTGCATTCTTGCACTTTCTCACAAAAACTACAAGTACACACACATTTCACACACATATATCTATACACCCACAGACATACAAATACCCACAACAACAATATCACTAGATAATTAGTTAACATAGAGAACCACTAAAGTTAAATGTTTATACATTTTTATTTAAAAGATACATAGTTGTATGTGTGTGTGTGTGTGTGTGTATGGCATAAATTCCATGAACTCTAGCATTGCTAAAAATCTTTCATTCAGAATAGAATGAAAATACTGCAATTATTTTAGTATCTACTTATCCATAATCTTCAATTCAGTGCACATGTTTCTTTCATGCCTCTCATAACCTCTGTCATCTCACTTTTTAAGCATCATCTAGATACGGAAGCAGACAATGAACAACTTGGTAAGAGGCTGTCTAGGGTAGTCTCTTTTAGAAAATAAATTTTAGTTTCAGTATCTTCATCTAAATATATTATGTGATATACAATGAATCAATTTGGTACTGACTGCTTCAAGGAGACCATTTATTTGTTTAGTTTTTTTTTAAGATAAGATAAAGAGAAATGTGTCTATTTTTATAATTCATAGATGTACCAATAAATACTGAGTAACAATTGGGTAAGGTTAAGAAAAACGTCTATACAAAGTATTCTGTGCCACCACCATCCCCTACCCCCTGCTGTATATGTAGTACAGGACTACCTTGTCTAGCCTCAGTTGGAAAGAATGAGCTTAATCATATAGAACTTGATGCCCCAGGGGAAGGCGCGGTGGGAGTGGGTTGGTGAATGGTGGAGCACCCTCTCAGAAATAAAGGGGAAGGGGATAGGTTGCAGAACTTGTGGAAGGGGAACTAGAAAGGGAGCAATATTTGGAATCTAAATATAAATAAATAAATAAATAAGAAATAGAAAACACTCATTTCCAAGTTTATGTTTACATTCATGCCTATGTGTAAATGCACATTTTTGTGGAGGTGCCCTCAGAGGTTCAAGGAATCTCAAATCCCAAGGAGTTGCAGTACAAGCAGTTATAAGCCATCCCATTCGGGTATTGAGAAACAAACTCCAGGCCTCTGTATCAGCATCTCTTAACTTCTGAGTCATTTTTCAGTCTCTCTCTCTCTCTCTCTCTCTCTCTCTCTCTCTCTCTCTCTCTCTCTCTCTGTCTGTCTGTCTCTGTCTCTCTCTCTTTCTGTCTCTGTCTCTCTCTTTCTGTCTCTGTCTCTCTCTCTCTCTCTATATATATATATATATATATATACATATATATATTCTTAATAGTGAAAAATTAACTACAAGTTTCAGACCTATGTCCTTTTTCCACAAATACTGACATATCTATTGAAAGTAAAATTTGGTTCCCTTTAAAATTATTATTTTCTATAATAAATACTTAATAAAGTATACTTAATAAGTATATGTAAATCGGATCCAACTTTCTTGTATAATTTCTTACTAAATTTTTTTCCCGAAGTGCAAACATATAAATGATTGCTGCACGCACTTGTCTAACCCAGTAGGTCTACAGTATCAGGGTTAAAACCTGATCATGGACAAGAAGCATTATGACTCCAAAGGGAGTCAGTCTCCTGAGGTAGCCTAGTCGCTGACATCTCCTAACTCAGACGAGTTCCAGATTGATCTCTGCTAAGTCTGTGGAGAGATCTGCGTGCTTTCTTTATTCAGGCATAAAGGTGCCCTAAGAAATATTTCGTTAAAGCTAACACTGAGGTTGAACATTATTTCCTGGCCTTCACAGTGTTTCAATAATCCTAATAGATTTCCTAGCTGTAATTAGCTAGGAACTTTTACTAAGAAGCTGACAGGGTGTCTCAAGAGTTAGAGATAGCAGTTAGGCACTTTTTATCAGAGCAGTCCTACAAAAAGAAAAACTGTTTTACTGCCAATGTAAAGTTAGAAGTTGTAGGGCTCACATCACTATTTATGTTACAGCCAAGGAATGCTAGAATTCGACCTTCAGCTACTTGCCTCAGATAGACTCTGAGAATTTATCTTGGGGCTGCCAGGACAACCTAGCCCAAGAAGAAAAACATCACTGCTCCTCCACCTTGCACCTGGCTGTTTGATTTTACTGACGTTGATGTAGCCATCTCCGGCCTATGTGACTTCTGTAGTTCACCCTGTTTTCTGTATACTATATAAGCCTGATTTCTATTTTGTACAAATTAAATTCAGTTACAGCACTCCCTTGTGTTTGTTTCTATTTGTCATTTGTTCGCCAACGCCTTGTCTACCTGGCTAGAACCCTGTTCCCCCGTGGGTTGAAGGAGGCCCCGACTGGCCGTCCCGTGGCAAATGATGATAGTTGAATTGATAAATTTGTTAAATTCTATATTTTTGTCAAATCTTAAAAAATGATTTATTAAGAAATCCAGCCAGAATTAGTGGACTTGAAATAAAATATACGTAAGGTAACTTTTGACCCATGATAGAAGTTTTAACACTGAACAAGGCCAGAGAGTAAATTCAGACATTTTATGTATTAAAAGATTACCATGATTATATTAATTTCAGTTTTTCTAACCTTTATTTCTCAGTTCTTGGTTTAAAGGGTCATTGTGTTCCATGGGAGAAATTGATAATATTATCTCTCTGTATTAACTTAATTGAAACAAAAACTGCATGGCTGCTTCATCTCTACCTAAACAAATCTACCCATTAATTGAACTGAGATCACAAGGTATTCATTCAGGCAACTTATTTCTCTTTTGTTTCTTTGCTAGATAGATAGCACACTTTATCTGGAATCCAACTATCAAGACCTTCCTTTGAGAAATTACTTTTGGGACATGTTATGAATAAAAACCAAGTCCCAGGACATCTCAATGCTAAACTTTTCCTATTATATTTAGTCATTGAAGCTTTTCTTGTCTACATTTCTGTTATCTTTTATACTATCATACTCTGAGACCTTTAATAAAATAATCTCACCCTAAAGAGCTTCACATTTACAGTCATTAATTATAGTGCTAAGTATAATAGGAACAACAATAATCACAATGGTACTGTCTGATAACGTTTGAACTCATATTCAATATAATATAATTCTATTATAATCTATATTTTTGCAACAATGATACATACGATTCATCAAAATTCCATGAACCTTCCCTTGTCTTCCAGCCTCTAAACTGTTTATAATGTGGTCCTGTGACTATCTTATTTAATAGACTATAGAAAGTACTACTGTGTCTAAGTTCTGTTATGGAGAAGCTGTGTCCCATTGTACTTTGCCCTTCTCTATTTGCTCTTGCTGAGTGGACAATTGAAGCTATCTACAAACAGACACTGTAATGTCCAGAAAGCATTATAAGATAGAGTTTCATTTCCTGAGGTGACAGAAGATAAAGGTCATTCCCTTTTATGCATTTCAGATTTATGTGACTGAGAAATTAGTTTTTTTTTTCTGCCAAGCCATTGTAATAAGAGCGTGCATACAAAACTTTCCCAGATATGTATCGTGGATCTACAACCCTATCAGAAACACACAGGATTTGACACTGTATTTCTTTACCTACATGTGAAGAAATAAAATTCATTTGCTTAATAAAAAATTAGGGGTATCCACTAAAATGGTGGGGATACCATATCAAGAAATAAAATGCATAAGGAACTAGGTAAAGCATAGTAGTTATTTAACACACAAAAAATAGGGAAATTAAAGAGCTGTGTGCTGTACTATTTTCTCTGTCCAATCACATTAGGGCAGTGACAGGCCTATGATTGGACAGGAATAGAGAGGTGGAACAAGAGTTGGAGGAGGCGAAGGGTCAGGAGCAGGAGGAGAGAGGTCATCATCATTGAGGCAGATGATGAGGATGAGTCAGACAACACATGGTTATACAACAAAGCAAAGGTTTTAACAAAATAGATTAATTGGGTTAGAATATTGTCTTTATTATTTGGTTCTGAAATTATTGTATTGACATCTTGTAAATTTTGATTTTATTATTATATAAATCTGATTGGATATTAAGGCCTTAAGAGTCATGGTTTAGTTACCTGGTCTTAGGCACATTTAGATGAATGATTTTGGGGGTGTGTAAAGAGTTGCATGTGAGCGAGATGTTTTTAATAGCTGGGAGAGAATAATAAGAGGGACTTGGTGATGCCAGTCAATACCAGCTGAAGGAGCTTCAAAGACAAACTATGGAGCAGAGACTAAAGGAAGGACAATCCAGAGACTGCTCCACCTGCGAATCCTTCTGGTATTCAGTCATTAAATCCAGACACTATTATAGATGCCAGCAAGTACTGACTGACAGGAGCCTGATATTGCTGTCTCCTGAGAGGCTCTGACAGTACCTGACTAATAGAGAAGTAGAGGCTCAAGCCATCCATTGGACTGAGTACAGGATCCCCAATGAAGGAGCTAGAGAAAGGACCCAAGGAGCTGAAGGGTTTGCAGCCTCATAGCCTCAGAGCTCCCAGGGACTAAACCACCAACCAAAGAGTGCACACAGTGAGATTAAAGGCTCCATCAGCATATGTAGAGCAGAGGATGGCCTAATTGGTCATCAGTCAGAGGAGAGGCCCTTGATCCTGTGATGGTTCTATGCCACAGTGTAGGGGAATGTCAGGGCCAAGAAGTGGGAGAGGGTGGGTTGTTGAGTAGGAGAGGGGGGAGGGAACAGTTTTGGTTTTGTTTTGTTTTGTTTTGTTTTGTTTTTCTTTCCTATCTTTTTCTTTCTTTTTTTTTCCAGAGGGAAAGCCGGGAGAGGAGATATTATTTGACATGTAAATAAAGAAAATATCTAATGATAAATAAATAAATAAGTAAATAACCAAAAACATGGCCCAGCAGGAAAGTTTGTGGGGTGGTTTCATTTAAAAAAAATATTTCCTCAACAGCTGTGAATGACTTCTTAAAATAAATCAAAGACATTGTATGCTAAATCATCTTAGTATATGATTCTCCTTAACTGTCTAGCCTAAAATTCACCTGAATCATTCAGAGCAGGAAGTGGTGATGAATATTTTCCAAAAAGAAATTCTCATTAGAAAATTACTGTATCAATGTTCTTCAGAGGCAGGACAAATGAACATAGGATGGGAAGGAGTTCAATGGGTATTTTTTTTTTCCAATGGGTATTTTTGAGTGAAGTTTATGAAACATTTTATAATAGACTTACTGTCAAAGACACTGTGTGAACTCTTCTTATTAATTGTGATTCACTTCAGCAAGCAAAGGGGATTATACACAAAATACTAAAGAAAATGTCATTAATGAAGTTAAAGAAATCAGAATAAGATTAAAAGATCTCAGAATTTATATTTTTTTCATTTTTTTACAGACAATAGAATTTTTATGAGCCATTCCCTCCATTTTAATCATAGCAAGGAGAGACTTTTCCTGAGGTTCAAATGAGTGATAGAGAAAATTGCTCCTAGCCTTCTCACATGGTGTATGAGGCAAGCACTGTCCTCTTGTTTCAACTCTATCAACACAGAGAAAGTTGGGAGAGCAGCAGCAAATGTACAGCATCAATCTATGAGGACAGTCCTGCCAAATCAGAGGAAATATCTGTGACATCATCATAAAACTGCTAGCTCAGCAGACTCATCTTCTAAGATACAGCTACCATTGAATAAGTGTGAATAAGACTTGAAGGACTAAAAGCTGAATATAAGCACAAGGCTATGACAACCCAACACATAGAATATTAAAACACACTGTTATCACAAGTACCTTAAAAGGAGGAGTAGGCAGTGATCAAGTTAGACATAAATTTAATTGTCATTTACAGTAGCTGTATCTGACTTTTAAATATTGAATAGAGGTATTCTAAGAAAGACTAGCAAAACCTATAAATAATGTTTTGTTTTGAAACATGACACTGCTGTACATCTGGAGTTGCTCTCAGAGATTCATCATGACCATGAAGAAATATTCATAAGAAGTTGGTTTTATTTAGATACTGGCTTCAGGCACCTGACACCAGGCCTGCACCGGAGAGTGCTTCCAAGAATGAGCTCTTAGCCACATCAGCCTGGTTCTTATAAAGGTAAAAATCCTCAAAGTTACAATTTTGGGTCTCACGACTGTCTTTTTGAGCAGAGTAATCAAGTTTGATTACAGGAGCAAAAATAGCATAAAGTTAGTCTTATGGCCTACTACTTGCAAGATCAGTAAATTTGACAGGATCAATAGAGTTAAAAATAGTGTTCAATATCTTGAAAAAATGAAAGTTAGCTTCTAGGGTATAAATTTCACAAGTTACAGGTTTGCATAAGAGGTATTTTGATATATATATGTATATATACACATAAATATATATTTATGTATACATATACATATATATCAGAATAATTAAGTCTTTAAAGTTTTGAATGTAATATTAATCATCACAACAGTAAAACTAAGCAACAGGTATACAGCAAAGTTTAAAGGTCAATAAATAGAATTTTCATACACAAGATGATAAACCTTGGGATGTGTGTTAGATATATACTACAACACTTTCAAATTAAAATAAATGCAATTAAAAAAGATGTTCCTCTCATAGTTAATCAGACCCTGAAAGCTTTATTAATGGATTTTTTTTAAATTTTAGAATTAGAATTCACTTGCTCATTTCTAATATTTTTGTCATGAAATTTACCTTTGCACTTTCTTTAGTCTATTGTTGCTCACTTCTGAATTTGTTTGGCTTCCTGAATTTTTCATGTTGTGTTCTATAACACATTTTTTTTTATTTTTTGAAATTTTGTTCCTTTGATAAAATCTACTGTAATATCTTGAATTGCTTTCATTGTTTAATTCAACTGATTGAGTTTCAGTGTCTTTATTGAGGTTTTCATATCCCTTCTAAAGATATTCATGATTTCTATCTTAAAACCCTTGTGCTTCAACTAATCTTATTTTCTTGAGGCAAGTTATTATAGAGTTACTGGCTTCTGAAGGAAGCTTTTGCCTTAAATGTTCTTTGTTTTTTTTGTGATAATTTATGGTATCTAGATCTATGATGTTTGTGATTATAGATATCTAGACTCAGTTTTGATGGTGGATGCAAAGTTATTTGATTTTTTTTACCTTAATCTGACAGATTGTTGACCAAAAAAGGAATGCTTGACTTTTCATTCTCAGGACCATTTTGGGGGTTAAAATTCAGATTCTACTGGACCGAGATATGAAGTTCCAGTTAATATTCTGGATTAAGAAGCCAAACACTCCTGTTTCAAGCAGTGAGTGGGATGGGAGATAGGCTAGTAAGTGGGGAAAATGAACTGATTCTGGAGCTGTCTAAAGTATCATTTGTGCTCTGGCTTTATACACAGTGGCAGTGTCAGAACTCAGAGTGCCCTGGACACAGATGCCATCATATTCAAAAGCCATCAAGATAGACTTGGAAGAGGACCACAGCATGCAGTTGTGTCCAGTGCAGCATCCTTCAGACGAAACAGGGTTTCATCTAGGGGAGGACAAGAAGCAGGACACTGGTAGCTACCAGAGTCCTGTCCAAATGTTACAACTGTGGCATGACTTGTATAGAACAGTTCATCATGTCAGGGACAAGGCAAGATGATGAGCTACAAGGAGTAAGATGACTTTAGTATTATAAAATGAAACTTACATTTGGCATACTAAGCATGTTGCCAAGCGATAAGTGTAGATGGCATCGTGTAATAAGGTATAAAAACAAGAGACAATATCTAAATGCATAAAATGTGTGTATGTACATACATACATACACACATAATTTTAAGTAAATTTTAATCTAAAAGTCTAACTTCTTACCTTGTCATTTTCAGTATTTTCATTTATGCTTAAAAGGACATTATTATACATTTATAAAGTGATTTTAAACGTGTGTTTTTACAGTATAACATGTATTGAATTTATTTGGAGTGATATAACTACAGCCTGTTTAATTATTTTAGAAAACTTCTTAATTTTCCATCCAATATAAGATGGGTTTTTCAATGTAATGCATTTTTAATAACGGAGCAGAGCATTCATGTATGGCCTATCTCTTTATGCATAAAAGAAGATAGCAATCGTTATATGCCATTAATTTAAGTATTTATCAATGCAGTAAAATAAAAAGTCCCTAAAGCATTACTTATTTGCCCTTAACAATGTTAAGATCAGTGTCACACACATCTATAATAAATTTCTGTGCAGCAATACTGTTGATCATAAAAGTTACTCATGCAAAGCATATAACATCTGAAAAGACATTATAAATTCCATGTATTTGTGATAATTTACCAAGCTTTATGCTTTTCTAGCTTTGTATCATCTGAAGTTTAAATTATCAAAGTTTTAAAACAATGATTCCTGTTAATTCTGTATTGTGGAGATTGGCCTCCACTCTTACAACTTTCATGTAAGCTTAGACCATTGCAGTAGTCTACAACTCAGATTGATGTCCCTGGCATATTATTGACTACCAAGAGTGACTAATATTTAATATTTTTAAGAGCATGTATATTTTGGTATTAATTGCTTTTGTTTCTATGAATTTTTTGTTTACTTATCTCATTAGAATATCCCTTCCTTAGGAATCGAATTTAATTCTTATGACTCAAATTTGAATGGAGAATAGGAATATTTTGGAGTTTGGAATGTTAGGATGCTTATCGTCTCCTTTCTGAGCAGAGACGATTGCATAGGAGAAGGGGTTGGGTGACCAAACAAACAGTCTGCACATTGTGCTTTAAAGTACAGGGATACAGCTTTTGGGATCTGGCCCTCATGTTGCTGGGATTTTTAAGAATGCCTTTCACCTGTCCATGATCCTGTGATTGATCATTTATCCATATTCCTATAAATGTTCATAAGACCAATAATAAATTCACTTATTCTGTAAGCCAGACTTGTGTGGAATTATTGCTTCACCCTCTTCATGGTGTGCTGTCGTGGGCAAACAGACTTTTGTTCACATCTCTTTAAGAACAGTCACACAATGCAGGATGTTATATATCACAGACTGTTCTCAATCTCACTATGGAACTGAGAATGTCTTTGTACTCTTCAGGCTCTGTCCTCTGCAGCCAAGGAAGGGAGTTTAGGAAAATATCACATCAACTCTCATGACGTTTTAAATTATGTTATATACAGCTGAGTTACATGAAGACCTAAAGTAGATGAAGTCATTAAGACAACTAATAAATATCCTAAGTACCTGTCACAGACATTAATTTTTGTATAAATGATGTACTGGTGATAAGTGAAGAGCTAAAAGGTGGCACTAAGAAAATGTTCTTACTACAGAATTGAATAGTGAGTTTACTAAAGCTTCCTCAAAAACTGGAAGATTTGAAACTATGAACTTCATAAATTTCAGTCTTCCTGACAGTATGCCACCTCTCAGTTCAAAGGGAGAAGTAATGATTAAATGTTTAAAACCTAAGGTATAAAGCTCAATTGAGTACTTAACTTTATATTGCTTCTGAAAATGCAAGAATTTTATAGCTTAAGTGCAAGCTGGTGAAAGAGAAATCATAAATTAATTTTTCTTTAGTGTGGATGTGGAAAATGAAAGCACCAACTGGCCATAAAATGTTCTATTGGTTTTCATGCTTTTCAATGAGATAAAGTTTTTTTTTAAGTGTTCATGATGAATGAAGTTAAATGTAAGTTTCATTTAGCTGATTGGGGAAGAGACTGAACTTTTGAACATTAAGACAGCGTCTAAGCCAACCAATAAAAGCTTTTGAAATAAATATAACTCAGGAAGTCCATTTAATTTGTATTAACACATTCATGTGGCTGATATTTTACTACATTGATATATTGTGCATATTGACAATAATATACTGTGAATATCTTTTTGTAGATTTTGTGAAAGCTAGGAGGATTGCAAGTACCTTATAAAATATGTAGTGCAGTGTGATCTGGAATTTATTGTAATTAAGTTGAATATATATCTATAGATATGTATTTTATAATTTCCATAATATTATTTGGACATTAATTCTTGTGCAATATTTTGATCTCAAGTAAAATTTGTGATTGTAATCTCTTTGGTGTTTGCTTTATCTTCTGCTCATCCATTATTTCCTCTAGTCTAAGTGTTTAACTTATATTTACTATGCTTTGTTCTCTATGAAAAAGTTTTAGATCCCTACCCATGGCACTGTTACAAGATGATAGAACTTTAATTGAATGGAGCACTGTAGGAAGACAATAGGTTGCTGAGGGCAAGTTATTCGAGGAAATACTGTGTTTCATTCTCATAATTCATGAGACCATTTGTTCATTCATGCTCTGTCTCTTGTGAAAGTAAATATTCAATTAACACAACATAAATTACAGATCACATATACATTTAAATAGCAATAAGCATACCAAATATTGATTTTGAAAAATTGGGAAAACTTTTGTCAGGATAGTTTATGAGAAATACATTTGTAGAATGAGGCCATTAAAACTAGAAAAGCTGGAATGGGCCATCAGAGTAATTGGTCACCTACAAAATTTCTCCAAGCAAACTATGTATAATATGTATTCACATAAAATTATAATTATATGTCTACATATAGAAGACACTAAATTTGTACATAAATCCATAAAACTTTATACAAATATATTTTATTATATAACAAAACATAAATATAATGCATGTATTTTGTTATATAAAAATATAACATTATGAGTGATTTTCAATGACTTTTTTATGAGAACAAGTATCTATATATAGATGAAATATTATCAGAAGGTATTCTAAAATATCTCCTACAAATTAGCAAAAACATAGGTTTGACTGTATGATGATTGAACCTAGAGATTCATACAACTTAAACAAGCACTCTATCATTGAGGTATCTTCACACAGTACAAAACACACACACACATACACACACACACACACACACACAGACAAATTACAACAATGCAATAATCAGTTACTTTTGCACCACCTATTTCTATATATACTACACATATTTATATATTTTACACATATATTTTATAGATATGTAATTTAGGAATAATTAAAATTTTAGTTTAATATTGATTTCTAAATTATCTTTAAGTTCAATGACTGTAAAATAGAGATAATATATATAAAGGATCTATTTTTGCTTTTGTTTTATATCATATGCATGATGCTAGAACATTTTCTTACAATTTCTAGTTCCTGCTCTGTATTTTTCTCCTTCTACCTATTATTTGCTCTTTCATTGTTTTCTTTTATACCAAAACTGTGGTATGTTTCTGCCAAATTAATCAGTTCCATTGCTTCTCTTGAGCAATATATATTTGGTTATACCTTGGATATACTGCAATATTCTTATATTCAGATTCCATGTACATATAGTAATTGTGATTTTATTTCACAGTTTCTAGATGGAATACAGCCTTACTTTTCCAAGTATATTCTTAATTTTAAGTTCTCTTTGTAGCTTTTTAAGGTTGTAAAAGCCTGCAAGTTTTCCCATATATAAAGCTTTGCCCTTTTTTTATAAGTCAATGTGAGATTTCATCATTACCTTTGCAGAACTTTTCTCAGTTTCAGTTAAGAAAATTAGAAGCAGCAATAGTAGTAATAGTTATAGCAATACCATTGTCTTAGCTAGGGCTTTTTTTTTTTTCTGTGAGAAGACAGCATGACTAAGGCAAATCCTATGCAGAAAAACATTTAATTGGCCCTGGCTTCTGATTTCAGAAGTTTAGTCCATTATCACTGTGGTGGGAAGCATGATAGAATACAGGCAGACATAGTGATGGAGGAGCTGAGAGTTCTACATCTTGATCTTAAGATATCTAAGAGAAGACAATAGTTCCCACAGGGCATAGCTTGGACATAGGAGACATCAAAGTCTGCCCCCACAATGATATACTTCCTTTAACAAGGCCACATGTTCTCCAACAAGGTCATACCTTCTAATAGTGCTACTCCTTATTGGCCAAGTACTCAATCACATAAGTCAGTGGGGCCAGAGCAGTTCAAACCACCACAATTATATTCTCCAGAAGGTCCTTTCAAATACATGATGCCTGTTAAATAACTTCTGGACTATCAATTGCACCTTATCTTCTAAGTTATAAAGTCAGCAATTTTCATAAGGATGATATATGATAATATTAACACGTAATGACTAGCATTTTAAAAAAACTCGTAGTTTCTTCAAAATAAAGATGGCAAAACATTTTTAGCACAAGTTTTATTAGAGTACAAAATGTGAGCTGATGCTACAATTGATGCAATCACTACAGTTACTTAAATAGAATGTTCATTGACAAGTAGACTTATAAATTACAATGCAAAAAAGGGCATAAAGAAATCTAGTTTAGAATGTAATCAATTGGCTACCTTTGTTAACATCCATACCATTTTCATATTCTTCAAACACAATACTAATCTGATTGCAATGTTTCATCAATAGACTTCCTCAAATTGTTCATTATAAAATTCCACATGTTAAAAAGACTATTCATGCCACAGTGATTATGATAAAGCCCAGAGAAAAGACATGTTTTCATATTTTAAATGAAAAATGCACATTTAATTACAAATGTTTTAAATTCTGGAAATAATAGTTTAAAAGATATTTAAAATAATTTCACATATATACATGCAAATTAGAATGTACACTTTTCAACCTATATGTAACTTAGAGTAACATTGATATGAATACAATTTAAAGTTTTATATGGCTATGATATAGTTGGGCAAAGATTATACAATCTTGTCTTGTAAAATGTATAATTTTTC
Source organism: Mastomys coucha (assembly GCF_008632895.1). Classification (NCBI taxonomy): domain Eukaryota; kingdom Metazoa; phylum Chordata; class Mammalia; order Rodentia; family Muridae; genus Mastomys; species Mastomys coucha. The sequence continues at coordinate 192,989,534 of NW_022196905.1, forward strand.
AGTTCATCAAAGTGTCCCATCTATCCATTTCTCACATCTCCATTCTCTACTTCATACAATTCCCCTCTTTCCCTAATCCATTCTTCATCCTTTTCTCTTCAGTAAGGAGAAGGCCTCCAAGAAACAGGAACTATTTCTTTTCATGATAAGTTAATCATCTTTACTATTCTTTTTTCCTTTTTCTTTTTTATTGGATATTTTCTTTATTTACATTTAAATATTATCCCCTTCTCAGTTTCCCTCTGGAAATCTCCTATCACATTCCCCTTCCTCTTGATTCTATGAGAGTGCTCTACCATGCACCCACTCCTGCCTCCCACCCTGGCATTCCCTACAATGGGGAATTGTGCCTTCACAGGACCAAGGGCCTCTCCTCCAACTGATGCCCAACAGGGCCATCCTCTGCTATATATGTGGCTATAGCCATGGGTCCCTCAATGTGTACTCTTTGGTTGGGGGTCTGGTTGGTTGATATTGTTGATCTTCCTATGGGATTGCAACCCCCTTCAGCTCCTTTAGCCCTTTCTCTAACTCCTCCATTGGGGACCAAATGCTCAGTTCAATGGTTGGTTGGGACCTCTGTATTTGTCAGTATCTGGCAAAGCCTCTCCAGAGACAGCTATATCAGACTCTTGTCAGCAAGCAATTCTTGGCATACACAATAATGTCTGCCTTTTGTGACTATATATGGGATGGATCCCCAGGTAGGACAGTTTCTGGATGGCATTTCCTTCATTCTCTGCTCCACCTTTTGTCTCCATATTTCCTCCCTTGAGTATTTTGTTCTCCTTTCTAAGAAGGACCAAAGCAATCCTACTTCGGTCTTCCTTCTTGAGCTTCATGTCGTCTTTGAATTGTATATTGGGTATTCTGAGCTTTTGGACATGTGTATTCTTTTGTGTCTTGGTTACCTCACTCAGGATTATATTTTCTAGTTCCATCCATTTGCCTAAAAATTTCATGAAAACATTGTTTTTAATAGCTGAATAGTGCTCCATTATGTAAATGCACCACCTTTTATGGATCCATTCCTCTGTTGAAGGACATCTGGGTTCTTTTGAGATTCTGGCTATTGGAAACAAAGCTGCTATGAACATAGTGGAGTATGTTCTCCTTGTATAAAGCTCAAGTCCAAGTGGATCAGGTACCTCCACATAAAACCAGATACTTTGAAAGCTAATAGAAGAGATAGTGGGGAAGATCTTCAAATACATGAGCACAAGGGAAAATTTCCTGAACAGAACAGCAGTGGCTTATGCTCTAATATCAACAATAGACAAATGGAACTTCATAAATTTACAAAGCTTCTGTAAGGCAAAGGACACTGTCAATAGGACAAAATAGCAACCAGCACATTGGGAAAAGACCTTTACCAATCCTACATCTGATAGAGGGCTAATATTCAATATATAAAACTCAAGAAACTAGACTTCACAGAATCAAATGGAGTACAGAGTTAAACAAAGAATTCTCAACTGAGGAATTCTGAATGGCTGAGAAGCACCTAAAGAAGTGTCCAACATTCTTAGTCATCAGGGAAATGCAAATCAAAACAATCCTGAGATTCCACCTCATACCAGTCAGAATGACTAAGGTAGTCAATAACTCAGGTAGCAGTAGTGATGTGGAGAAAGAGGAAAACTCTTTCATTGTTGGGGGGATTGCAAGCTGGTACAACCACTCTGGAAATCAGTTTGGTGGTTCTTCATAAAATTAGAAATAGTATTACCTAAGGACCCAACTATTCCACTCATGGGCATATACCTAAAAGATGCTTGCTCCAACATCTTTTCTATTCTAATTAGAATTTTCAGTATTATGTTCTTTAGAGGCTTTTCTTATCAGAAGAAATGAACTATATCTTTTTGTTCCTACCAATTTTAAGGCATTTTATTCTTTTCTAGAGATTGCAAACAGATGCATAATGTGGTTTTGAGTAAGATTATGTATGTTATGCTGATCCCTTTGCCCTTTTATGGCAGACTAGGAAATACCTGAGACAGGCTTCATATATGCTACAGTCATGAATGTTCTCAAAGAATGACACACTTGCCTCTATATCTCAACTACTTGGAAGACAGGACACCTAGTGATATGTTTACTATGTTGAAATGCAAAAATGGCCATGAGAGCTAATGAAGGTTTTGACCTCATTGCTCAATACTGGTATCCAAATGAGTCAACTAAAGAGAGTTAACACTAGACACATGGGGGACATTGAATCTGTCCAAACCAACTGACTCCAGTATCATGATGTATTGGAAAAGATTTTCTAGCTACAAGCTACTCACACATGAATTTTACAGTAATGTTGACTTGAGGTCAAAAAGAAATAACCTTGGTATGACTTTGCCTGTATATGCCTATTTGTGCTTCTACTTCTAGACTGCATAATGGTAGCGAACAAGGTGTTTGACAATTGATTCTCGTTCCTTACATTTTATTCAACTTTCAGGCCTTCCAGGACAGCTCTTTTCTGGATTAGAATATCAGGCATAACATATATACAATAGATTTCAATCTGGTTCTGTTTTCTCTTTGGCTTTAGGAAAACACAGAAGCTGAACAAATGAAGCACATAAAAAGATATTAATCTACATATAAGAACACAACCAAGTGGGCTTATTCCTATGTATCTTTGCATATACCCAGAGTGTAATGAGTGGTTTGAAAGATGGGGAAGTACTTGGTGACATCAACTCAGTTTTTGTACATAGCTTTTTGGACCAAGCCATTACTCATTCAATTAAGTCCATGACCTGTAAGAAAACTCAATGCCACCACATGTCATATGATGGCTAACAAGAAATAGGTAGGCACATCGATTTTCATTTACTGTAATTATAAAATTTCAAAGGAAATAGAATTGCCATATCCTTCTCTAACACAGTGCTTGACGTCAGATCTGATGTTAACTGTTACAATCATATGCAAAATTAGGGAAATATTTCTGTAACTTTTAAATAATATTTAACTTTCCTAAGAGTATGCAAAATATAAAAGTTTTAAGAAATATACTCTCACATTTGCTTCTACCAGCTATACTCGAATAATCAACTTTGATTAGTATAATTGCTTCTTTTAACAAGATATGTTGTTACTTTGGAGTGAACATAAAATCTACTACAGTCTTTATTAATTTACAGGATTCATATATTCTTATTCATTTAAAAACTGACCTTTACAAAATTATAATTTTATGCTTATATTTTAAATTTTTATTATATATAATTTAAGTGAAAATTCAATGATTCTTACACTAGTTATCTTGAAATATAAAACTTTTAAAGTACAGTAGAAAAAAAGGAGAAAATGTGACAGGGTACATAAGTAGTTATGGCTTGTCTTGAGTCACTTCTATTGCTGAGGATGATCTTGAACTCTTAATCCTCTTGTCTCCAATACCCAAGAGCTGGAATATTCTTGTATTGGAATACAGAAATATGTTACCATGTTAAGTCATAGCTTACCTTTTTACTAGAAAGTATCCTATTTTAAGTCTGTCCAAGTGTAACTCTGAGAGATACCCCACTTGGAAGAGTAGCCCAGTCTAAGCCAATCACATCAGAGATGTAACTAATAGCCAAGTCTCATCTACCAAATCCCTGTGCATGCATGCGTGCTTGTGTATGTGTATGTGTGTGTGTGTGTGCGTATGCATGTGCGTGTGTGTGTGTGTTTGCCTGTGTGTGTGCGTGTGCACATGTGTACCTCTATTTACTCTGAAAACCACTAATCTTAGTTCATGCTTTGTTACTAGAATTGAATACTGCAGACAGGATAAGTAGTAAAAAACTTCATTACTGAATTCTGGAGTCTGGAGTCTATTGCAAAGAGTAATTAAGTGAGACATTCTGTCTTAATGATAACATGGCAGAAGACAGAGAAAGTGAGAGTGACTAGAGAGAGCAATAGTAGAAAGAAAACAGACTCAAAATAACTCATTCCTAACATATTTCTATAAAACCATCTCTTGTCATTATAATGGCATTAATTCATTTATAGGAGCTTTTAAAGGTCTCTCCTGTAAACATCACAATGTCATTTAAATGTCAACCAAAATTTTGGATTCTGTAGTAAGAGATTATGTTAAATCTCTGTATATACATATCTACCTAATTATATAGACACCGACGCTTATAACACATTCCTCTCTATAAGTGTCTCTGCATGCCCATTCTAGGCACACATTATAATGTCTTATATTCATTTTATGTACATTTCCTAATTTCTACATTTCACCTAGCATGCCTCCGTGCAATTTTGTTATAATCTATGCCATATTGAAGAAAAGTCTTGTTTTCTACTCTATTGTTCATGAAATGGTAAGGATTCAAAATCTATCAGTAGAAACAACTAACTTAATATTTGCTATTTGGCATTCTGTTTTCAACTATATTTCCTAGTGACATACAGCATGGGAAAACAGATCACACCTCCAGCATTGTTATTTTATCCCTGGGAGGATTTAGCTTATATATCAATAAGATGTCTAGGTCAAATCATAAGATCAAATGATATGCATAATCTTAATGTGCAAAGTGATAAAAATTCATTTCTGGTCATAATCACAATCTTGTTGGTATACTTAAGTGTATATGTATGTTAAATCCATAATCACAATGTTGATGGTATACCTAAGTATATATGTATGTTAAAATCTGTTTGGCCTCGAGGCAATAGTTTTCTTATGAAGTTTTATCAATCATACACTTCAGATTAATTATTGCACAGCACTAGAAAAATGAATCAAGTAAAACTATTATTTAAATTTAAACATGTAATAAACATGCTTTGATAATTTTGATATATAGAGATTCATAGTATTGCTTTACTCCTTAGAGTTAAAATAAGCTTTTATATGTACATAACTACTTGATTTGACTTTATAGCCTATGGATGCTTTTGTTATTAAAATTTTCTTTGTACTTAAGAATTATTCATTCTAATTTATTATTTATGACATTTTTATTTTTCTTTATTTCTGTTGCCATTTTGATATAGTTCCTTCATCTTGCTATGTTTTGTTTAATATGCTTAATTAACAACTTTTGAGTAAGGTTACTTTCTACATTTTCATAAATTTTTGCTAATGGGTATAATTTTGCATAGAAATCATTCATTAAGTATATTTATAATATTAAATATTCAAATATATAATTTCATGTTTATAAATTGTATGCTTGATTTTATTGTTATATTAATTTTTCTGTCAGAGTATCTTAAATTATTCACAATAATTATGCACAGGTTTACCCTAAGGGGTCCTGGTTTATAACTGTTTTCTCATATATAAGTATTAATAATGATGCTTTCATACCAAAGGTATCAATTTGAATTGAAATTGTATGCAAAACAATTTTTATTGATATAAATATAATAATAAATGTAATAATTAACATGTAATAATAAATGTAATAATAAATGTAATAATTATATATTCTTAAACAATAAGTTAATGTAACTAAATTCTTGTTGAAAATTACCAAACACTAGTAACTTTTCAATATAATTCCTATGTCTAAAATAATATTCAAAACAACCTTATCAAATTTTATGGATTCTATTACATAGATAGCAATAATAAAACAGATAGTAAATACTTTGTGTTAAATTCAATAAAGAAGAATGCTACAATTTGTGATTTCTATTATGGACATCTATTGTGTAATATTATCCCCTATATGTGAGATAATGTACATAGTGAATTAATTTAAATCATTGCATAAATAAATTATATATAATTATATTAAAAACCTTATTAGGAAGTACCATATATTCCTTATCCAATCAATACATTGAAAACTGGCGACCTTGTAGGAGGACCAGCAGTTTCAACTAACCTGGACTCCCGAGAACTCTCAAACACTGGACCACCAACCAGACAGCATAACATCAACTGATATGAGCCGCACAACACATATACAGCAGAGGACTGCCAGGTCTGTGTTCAGTCAGAGAAGATGCATCTAACCCTCAAGAGACTCTAGGCCCCAGGGAGTTTTGAGGTCTTGTGGGGTAGGAGATTAGGGGCTGGGGACATTCTTGTGGAGACAGGGGAATGTGGAGGAGGTATGGGATGTGGAATAGTCTGAGGGTGTACCAGGAGGTGAATAAAATCTGGAATGTTAAAAAGAAAAGAATAGGAAAGAAAAGTAAAGAAAAGAAAAGAAAAGAAAAGGGGAAGAAAAGGAAAAGGAATAATAATAATATGGTTACAGTCTCTAAAATGGTTTATAAAGTTGAATGAAAGATTCATATTAGATTTGAGTTAACAGAATAAAAAACAGTCTAGAAGGCAGAACGTGTGAAACAACAGGAGCTCAATTAAATGAGAAAGTGAGACTACAAAAATGACCAATCATAAGCCGGGCGTGATGGTGCACGCCTTTAATCCCAGCACTTGGGAGGCAGAGGCAGGTGGATTTCTGAGATTGAGGCCAGCCTGGTCTACAGAGTGAGTTCCAGGACAGCAGGACAGCCAGGGCTATACAGAGAAACCCTGTCTCGAAAAACCAAAAAAAAAAAAAAAATGTGGGATGATATGACTGGATATCTGTACGTTGTTGGTTCTCATCACGGGTAATAAGAGAGAAAGTAAATCAGCTGTTTACTAAATAGCTAGTAAAAATGCATGGGCTTCAGACAAATGGAGTCCTTTGCTCAGCTCTCATCTGTATAAAAACAATAAGAGTAAATTAAAAAAATGTAAAAAAATAAAAATACACCGATTTTGCCAAATTTGAAGAGAGACATGAAGCTACAATTCCCAATAGTTTGGAACATTTCAATAACCACTTAAAAGAATAAGCTCAAAGAAAAGCACATTTTGGGAACAGTTTAATGACACCATTGCAAAGAGAAGACAAACTGAAGACAGTGAGGACACATAGACTCTGTATGTGCAAGGGATCTCTGAAAAGATTATTGTTAATTAGATAAACTGATTTCAGTTGTACAATGTTCCTAGAAAGTAATCAACTCCCAGGAAGAGCAAATAGAGTCTAGTTATATGAAAAAGTTCAAAGCAATGGAGGCCTGAGAAATTAATGTTTAAAGACTTTACACTTTTGTTTGGGGTAATGTGATGGGTGGTAGTTATATTTGCAAAGCTGGATGTGTGTAATGTGTTTAACCTGTGAAGGTTCAATATCTAAAATAGTCAAAATAGTTTATTTACATTATCACTTATATTTTTTATTATATCTACTTTAGTGTGTGTGTGTGTGTGTGTGTGTGTGTGTGTGTGTGCATCACACATACCAATGCACAGGTATGGAAGCCAGAAGACAACTTGCAAGACACATCCTCTCTACCTATTGAACTTTGGGGATTAAACAAAGATCATCAAAATATAGCAGCAAACATTCATTTGCTGAGCCATCTTCTCAGATCTCACATTTGTAGACCTAATTCTATGTGCAGTAAGTATTTAAAAACTCCAAAAATTACTTTTCTATTAAAATGTATTGTCTTCAATATTTGACATATTATCTTGCTTTTATATTATACAAAAATTGCTTTTTTCTTTTTTTATTAGATATTTTCTTCATTTACATGTCATATGATTTCTCCTTTCCCAGTTTCCCCTCAAAAAAAAAATGCAGAACAAAGGAAAAAAGCCAAAAATCAACAAGAACAAACCCCTGTTGCCTCCCCTGTCCCCCGGCTTGCCACCCCACCCTCTCCCACTTATTGGCCCTGGCATTTCCCTACACTGGGGCACAGAACCTTCACAGGGCCAAGGGTCTCTCTTCCCATTGATGATCGACTTTGCAATCCTCTACTATACACATGCTGCCAGAACAATCAATCCCATCATGTATACTCCTTGGTTAGTGGTTGAGTCCCTGGGAGCTCTGAGGGAACTAGTTAGTTCATATTGTTGTTCATCCCAAGGGGCTGCAAACCCTTCAGTTCCTTTGGTCCTTTCTCTAAGTCCTCCATTTAGGACCCTGTACTCAGTTCAATGGATGGCTGTGAGCCTCTTCATCTGTATTAGTCTGGTACTATCAGAGCCTCTCAGGAGATAGCTATATCAGGCTGGCTTGTCCTTTCTTCAGTCTCTGCTCCATAGTTAGTCTCTGCAACTCCTTTCATGGGTATTTTGATCCCCCTTTTATGAAGCTTTTAACACAATCTTTTTGTCTTTTAAAATACCAGGCAGCATACACTAACTAATATGAGGCTTCTAACATGTATACAGCAGAGGACTACCAGGTCTGGGTTTAGTCAGAGATGAACCTAACCCTCAAGAGACTGGAGGCCCCAGGGAGTTTAGACGTTTATTGGAGTGGGGGTGAGAGGGTGGGAACATCCATGTGGAGACAGGGAGAATGGAGGAGCTATAGGATGTAGAACAGTCAGAGGGTAGACTGAGAAGGGAATAGTACCTGTAGTTTAAAATAAAATATATATAGCGTGAGGAGATGTATTAATGCTGCTCAAATTGTCTTAAACTTACAAAACCTCCTAAAAGTGAATTTTTCATAGATTGAATATTTATAGAAAAACTGAAATACTAAATATTTCATTATCCAAATATTTTGAACAAAACATGATGTTACAATGTAAAATTTCCATACCAAATCTCATGTCATGATTCATATTGCAAACTCACCAAAAATGCATGAACTTATAGCAAGGCTGTGTGTATGAAGAATATGTAAAATATTTCAAGATATATATTAAGATAAAATATTTTAAGATACTTGTGAAAATAAAATATTTAAAATATATAAAGAATATATAAAATATGTGAGGTATGGCTCTAAAATATTTTTAAATGCTAATGAGTAATTCAAAATTTGAAAACTTCTGACCTTAAACATAGTGTTTTGATATGTAAAAAGATACTGATCATACATTTTCTTCTAATAAATTTTATTTTACTAAATTCACAATGATTTTTGGTGTCAACTTAGACTAAAATAAATTATATATATTTGTAATGTAAAACCAGCATTATGTAAGAATACACCTTAGAAAACATTATAGAACAATGAATTCCCTCCTAACAAGTCTAGGTTAATGTGTAATAATTTTTATGATTGAAAATATCAGTGTTGATGATATGTTGCTGCTAGCATCATACATATATAACTATTTCATTAGATGTATAATTAATGGGATAATCACCCCATATATTATGATCTCACTCACTGCCTTCTTTCCTTTTGACATACTATTATCTATGATCCATAAAGTCTATTTAGCTTCTTCCAAAATTTCTATTCAAGATGACAAAGGAGAATCTGATTGCCCCAATTTATCTTGCTACATTAAAAAGTGAGACATCAACTTACCTGATAAAGAACTGTTCTTGGGTCAGGCACTCACACCTGGAACAAAAGTTAATCATCTTCCAATCACCTCTTCCACAATTGACATTGTTGGGAAATGCTCCTAAAAATGTCAGGACAGAGAGCTTCATCATTGGAACTGTGAAAAGGAGACTCAGGGGCCTCTCTGGAGGATGCCTGTCAGTTTGATCCTTATTATAGATTTGTCCTGATCCTTTGACAAGAGATGATATATGATGCTTCTGTTTTCATCTGGAGGATAACAATTTGCATAGAGAAAATAAGCAGGTGATGTAGGACTCACAACAGCTTATTCCTCCAGCATTATTGTTTCTGCCTAGGTTACTAATTCAACTCAAAAGCTGAGAAGAGTATGATGCAGGGCACAGCAACACCCTTGGCAAGGCTTTGTGGTCTTGTTATTGCAGGGCCTTGCCACAGTTACAATGGATTTGTAACCCTGAAGAAGAGTTCTTCTGCGAGAACAGAGCTAAAATGCTCAAAATATAACTTTACAAAAGATATATGAATGTATAACCTACTTCTAGTTTTCAAGATTTTTTTTTCTACCACATATACTAAAACAGTATCAGAACAGACTTGTGAAAAAGTGTATAACATTCTGAAAAGATATATATAGCAAAACTTATATCATTTGTTTGATATGATTATATGTTAGAGAATATAATTTATGAAATTATATATTTGTTTAAAAAGTATGAATAATAATATTAATATAGCTGAAATATTTCAATCATTTTTAGATTCTATTAACATTATTTCCCTGATACAGAATTTTAAATGCAGTTAAATGAACACTACACTTAATTTTGGAGTTTTCTATATACAAAAGGAAAGAAGGAATATGAAGATCTGATCTTATGAAAAGAAGGCAAATATCTTACATCCATCAGAATGACTAAGTTCAAAAACTTAAATGACAGCACATGTTGGCAAGGGTGTAGAGCAAGAGAAACACTCCTCCATGGCTGGTAGGCGCACAAACTTGTACAATCACTTTGAAAATAAATTTAGTGGTTTCTCAGAAAACAGAGAGTATATCTACTTCAAGAGCCACCTATACCATTCCTGGGCACATACCCAAAAGATGCCCCATTATACCACAGGGACACTTTCTCATGTATGTTCATAGCAGCTTTATGCTTAATACTTCAAAACTGTAAATATCCCAAATGTTCTGCAACAGGAGAATGGATAAAGAAAATGTGGTCCATCTAGTCAATGTCATACTATTCAGCTATTAAAAACAAGGGCATATTTAATTTTGCAGAAAATGGAGAGATCATGAGAATGCTATCCTGAGAGAGAAAAATCAACCAAAAAGGAGATGCATGTTATGTGCTCACTTATTATGTGGATATTAGCCATAAAATACAGGATATTCATGCTACAATTTACAGAACCAAACAAGCTAAATTTTAAAAAAAGGCCCAAGGGAAAATGTTTGAATCTCAGTGAGAAAGGGAAATGAAGTAGTCGACAGAGAAAGATGGAGGGAAGGAAATGGATAGGAGAGGAGATGGGGAGGGGAAAGTGGTAGGCAGTTAGGTGTGGAGAGAGCCAGGGAGAGAGGGTAGGAAGAAAGAATGGAAATCCGCAGCTGGCAAGGAGTTTGGGGTAATCACAGGAAGAATTTCTAGGATGTGCTAGAGACCTGGGAAGGAGGAGGCTCCCAAAAGCCTATCTCAGTAACTCTAGCAGAGAATGCTAGCAGTTGGAGTTATAGCCTGAAGTGTCAACCTCCTGTAGTCAGGCAGGACTCTCAGGGGAGGGATAAAGACAACAACCCATGCAAAAAACCTTCCACTCAAAATTTGTTGTCCCTAAAAGAACTGTAGGAACAAAGAGGAATGAGAGACTGAGTGAATAGCAAACCAATGACAGGCCTAACTTAATTAAGATCCATCCCATGGGCAAGAAACAATCCCTGACACTGTTGATATTCCATTATGTTTGTGCACAGTATCCTATGAGAGTTTCTACTCATGCAGGTGGCTAAAACAGATGCAGAGACACACAGTCAAACACTGGACAGAGCTTGAGGAAACTTACAGAAGAGATTAAGACCCTGAGAGGATGGGAACCCAGTAGAAAGACCAACAGATTCAACTAACCTGGACTCTTTGTGGTTTCCATAGACTGAACCACTAATCAAAGAGCATGCATGGGCCATACCTAGCTCTCCCTCCCTCCCCTACTATAAATATGTAGCAGATGTACAGCTTGGTCTTCAACTGGAGCTAGGGCTGTCCCTGAATCTGTGGTCTGACTGTGAATCCTGTTTCCCTAACTGGGCTTTGTCTGACCTCAGTGAGGAAGATTTTGCCAGGTCCTGCAGTGATGTGCCAGGGTAGTTTGTTAGCCAGTGAGATCCTACAACTTTATAAAGATAAGGAAAGGGAAGAATGTGGGGATGATTTCTGTAAAGGGGGGCTGGGAGGAGGGGTCATCTTCCATCAGGATGTAAAGTGAATAAATAACTTAATTAATGGAGAATAAAAAAGAAATACAAACATCCACAAATTATTAAGATAGATAAAGGTTCAATTTCTTTTTCTGACCAGATATTTTCAAATGCTTAATATGTTGAGAAATATTATTATTATTATTATTATTATTATTATTATTATTATATTAATTGATATTTAAAGTGTATTTATTTGCCTGGTTTAAACTGGTACAGAGTCCAACAATGACTGATTTTATCATGCCAGGGCCATGAATACAACAGCTGTTCATTATATGAGAACAAATGTCTCAGCAGTCCCAATCTGCTGTGGACTCATGGAGCATTATGGAGTTACTTTTATGTTTCTATTGTTTTCCTGGACCTGTTGGATTTAATACTGTCCTCAGCAACAGGATAGACAAACTTTACAGTAGAGTAAGCACAAGTAGGCAAAAAGCACATCTTCCTTCTTCTATGTCCTTTCCTGAGGATATCAACAGAAGGTGTGGCCCATATTTAGGAAGTGTCTTTCTGCTTCAAATAATCTGATTAATACAATTACTGATAGGAATCCCTAGCTTTTATGATATCCTAGAGGTTGTCAAATGAGTAAGTGAGATTAGCCTTCACAGATAGTTTACGTGGATTTCCTAACACTCATTAATTCCTTCTGAAATTTCATGATCCTCTATTGCATTTCCCTCAGCCATCTTATATTTTAAGACCCCATAAGCATGGCCCATTAAGCTCTGCCTACAGCATGTGTTGGCTTTGTAGCCCCAGATCCCAAAATCTTCCTTGACCTTCTGGATTATTTGTATGTACATGAATGTGTGGTAATAATACATAATGCAAGTGCGAGTAGAGCCAGAAGTGGGCACTGTATACCCTGGTGTTTCTATTTCAGAATGTTGAGAGCTGTCCAATATGATTGCTGGGATGTGATAAAGGGCTATATGATTTGAAATGTATCTGTTTAATTCTCTCACTAAAATCATAGATGATACTAAAATGCAATTAATCATGTTCTAAAGGTAATATATGTGCCTTGGAGTATATACTATTTCCAGCCTCTCCAAATGACAAAGTTCTAAAGTAGAAGTAGTCTCTATATAGATATCATCTCAAATAAGTAGCCCTAAAAGATTTCAAGATTATAACATTTAAAAACTTGCATAATACTTAGAGGCATGGCTGGAATCATACCTCATTGAGGAAGCTAAGAATCCTCACTAGTAGAAACAAACCACTCTGACATCCTCTCATACCAACCAGAGGAACTTCCATTCATAAAGAAGGTAAATACTCCTTGATTTTCTGTGATGCATAAAATCTTTAGTTTTTTAAAAAGTCTGAAAATTTTTTTTGGAAGCATGCTCTTGAAATATAAAATAAAAGGTAAAAATTAGAAGAAAAGTTTACCGGGGAAAATGACTGCAAGCTCTTTAGTATCGTGTAACCTTCTGCAGGGAGGAAAGAGATTGATGAAGTTCCTTAGACGAAATGTGGGCCATTTCCCAGGAGGAGAGACAAGATTATATTCCAAAGTGCTTTGTATCTAGATTTGTGCAGCTGAACAACACACACAATGGACATATCTGATGATTAATACTGCAACTTCTTATCCAAAAATATTAATATGGGCATTTGGGGAATTCTTAGAGTTAATAATGCATGTTATACAACTATGCCCAACAATTGCATTAACCTTTAGTGATGAATAAAATAACAAAATAAGCCTTTAAAATTGTCTTCTTTTCACCTTGGTATGAACTAGATAGACTGACAATATTGAGGCTGGCTTCCTTCCTGAATGACACTCCAGGACCTCTCAAACTTTTAACTTTTTACATGTGTCTGGGAAGTTGAGGATATTATATTGATTTAATTTTTTTAAATTAAAGATAGCAATAATTTAAGGGCCTGACATTGCCCCCACTTTTCAAGTAACCGTACTTTAAGAGAAACAATAAAATACTTTTAAAAGTTATTTTAATTTATTAGTACTCAATTTAGCAAGCAAGTATAGGTATTCTTTTAAATAATGAACACACCAATAATTGAGAAAAAGGAAAACACAGTACTGTCTACAAAACTTGTGATAACAATTGACTACTCTTTTTCTTTAAATTTGTAATGAATTTTAAAAATATTTTCAGTCTACAATCAGCCCAGATTGCTTGATTGAAGCAAGTGTGGTACCTGTCCTTGATACAGGCAACAATGACCACTAGTGTATTGTTTTAAATCCTTAAAGATACAAATACTACTCTCTGCTCTAATACTATTAATGAATATACATACCAAAAAACAAACAAACAAACAAAGAAACAAAAACAGGCCTGGTAGGAGAGGAGGGAAAAGATAGCCATGATCAGTATGTAAAGTGAATGAATAAATATTTGTTTTAAAAACATAGTAATGTAGGTCTATAGTTGTTTTAAAACCTACTGAGGAGAAAAGAGGAAAGGCTGATTTTTAAAGCCTACAGAAAGAGAATTAACTTGCACATTTACATAAGAGAGAACATTGCATTAAGTTTATTTATTTTATATAATAGCCCAAAAGAGTTAACCTCGGTATTTGGGCAATTTCACAGTAATTATACTTGGAGTTTCTATAGCAAGCCCACTTTTAAAAAGTATCAGATGTGAAAGTCTTTATATTACTTTCTGTTTTCAGGTACTTTATAATGTTATTATTAATTATTTGAGAACTCCATATTACATACCTTGATCCTATTCACTTTCTACCTTAATTCCTCATGGATCCCTGAAAACTTTCCCACCAAATATCATGTTCTTACAAAGAGAAACTGAATCAGAGAGAGAGACAGACTGAGAGACAAAGAGATAGCAGCAGAGACAGAAAAACATTTTATGTAATCAAAAAAATTACTGAAAATTCAAATGTCCTACTGTACCACTGCAATTTACATGCCTTTGTAAGGATCTTTAAAATCCAGCATGAAATATAGCTCACATAGAAGAACATACAGGCTACACACCCACTTTGCAGAACATTAGGGAGTGATGGACAAAAAATATTTTTATTCAAAAACATTCTATTTACCTATCTGAGAAAATGCCTATTTTCTTTAATAATCAATAAAATCTATACTTTCAAAGAAATTACCCTGTGGCTTGTTCTCTCTGATATTGTATTGCCTTAAAATGTGCAGCACATACAGGGACAATATGGCTACTTTGAAAAGCAAAATATTTTACTTTAGGAATGTATTTATCTTGGGGCTCTACTTCAACCTGACTCATCTCAACGAGGAAGGACAAATAAGGCAGTGTTAATATTATCCACTGCAGACATGCTGAGTCAGCTTCCTCACTCTTACGGGACTCAGCTGTCTCCTAGAATGGAATGTGTATGCTACTGATACAGTGTGCAGTGTAATGTTTGCTGGATTTTTAGCACAGTGTGAACTAAGGAACAAGACAATCAGCATGTGATATTCAAATGATGGGAGAGAAATGAAGCCCAATACTGATTGATGAGTGTTATAATTCGAGAGACACAATACAGCTTCCAAACATTGAATCTACGCTATTAAATGACAGTTGTATTTGAAATATCAGCACTTTCATACTACAGAATGCAAAGACCTAAACTGTCAAGCATTATCTTTAAATTGTTAGAAAAATTTGACTCCAGTTTCAGGAATATGTAGATATGGTAAATTTCATGCAAAAATATACTTTTAAGAATAAATCAAAACCTCTTCATTTAAAAATGCTTATTGTGATGTATGAATATATGTTTGTGACTTTATGGTTGTAGATGGTCATTTCTATGAGATGTAAATTTAAGATGAGTAACTAAGGTTGCGGAGACAATTATGTAGAATCAGATCCATGGAAAGTGTTACATAGAAGAAAGGAACCAGTTCATCAGATTTGTCCTATAACTTCTATACAGCACATAGGCAATACAACTATCAACCTTTTTCTTTGATAAAATAATGCAAGAATATGACATTTGTTTAAAAGTCATGTGTTATTTTTTTTATTAGTAATAACCACTCAGGTATTCCTATTCCATGTCGACAAATTCACTGAGACTGCTACTGTTCTGGACTTGTGTGTGCCCTTATTGGTAGCCCAAAACCTGAAAAACATATGCATTCTGAGAGAAGAAGCAGAAGCAGCAGGTAGAATTTATATATGTTTATGTAGATATAAATGTATTTATCTATGTGATAATATAGACAAATAGGCTATCAAGTGGAGAATTGGTGCTGACATAATAGGAGTTTGAGAGTGGATACTTGAAAGAGGGTGGAGGGAGAAAGAGTAGGGGGGAAACTAATGTAAATGTATTTCAAAGAAGTCAAGAAGTTAGACACCAACATCCCAAATAACCCAAAGGCAAAGAGCTAAACAGAAAATTTTTAACAGAGGAATTTTTCATAGCTAAGAAGCACTTAAAGAAGTGTTTAAAGTTCTTAGTCATCAGGAAAATAGAACTCAAAACAACACTGAGATTCTATCTTTTGGCTGTCAGAAAGGCTTAAATCAAAGACTCAAGTGATAGTATACTGGTGTGGATGAGCAAGAGGAACACTTTTCCATTGGTTGTAGAAGTGCAAACATGTACAACTAGTTTGGAAATCAAATTGGCAGCTTCTCAGAAAAAGGAATAGTTCTACTTTAAGACCCAGGTATACCATTCCTGGGCATATACCTAAAAGATGTCCCACTATACCACAGGGACACTTGCTAAACTATGTTCAATGCAGCTTTATTCTTAACAGCCAAAAACTTCAAACAACCTAGATGTCTCTCAACTGAAGAATGAATAAAGAAAATGTGATACATCTACAAAATGGAAAACTATTCAGCTATTAATAACAAGGACATCCACATAGAAAGAACAACAATATCAACCAACCTGACTCTCCAGAGCTCTTAAGGACAAAACCACCAACCAAAGAGTATACATGGATGGACCTATGGCTCCAGCTGCATATGTAGCAGAGAATGGTCTTATCTGGCATCAATGGGAGGCGAGCTCCTAGGTCCTGTGGAGGCTTAATGCATTAATGCAGGGTGATGATAGAGTGGTAAGGCAGTAGTGAGAGGGTAGGTGGGGGAGCACCCTCACAGTGTCAGGGGCAGGGGTAAGGATATAGGGAGTTTTCTGAGGGGAAACTAGAAAGAGTGATAGCATTTGAAATATAAATAAATAAAATAACTAATAAAACATAAAATAAAAAATGAGGACATCTTGAATTTTGCATGCAAATGGATAGAACTTGAGAATATACTGAGTGAGGAAATCCAACCCAAAAAGACTTGCATGTTATGTGCCCACTTATAAGTGGATATTAACCACAAAATACAGGATATCCATGCTACACTCCACAGACCCAATGAAGCTAAACAAGAAGGAAGATCGGAGCAAGGATGTTTCAATCTCATTTAGAAAGGGGGATAAAATTGTCTAGGGATGCAAATGAATGGAGGGTAATAGGTGAGGACGGGAATGAGTGCTTTCAATATTAGATGTGGAGACTGACGAGAATGATGGCCAGATGACCATGAGAATAAATCGAAATCTGCAACTAGCGAGATAGGTGAAGAGAAGGGCACCTTTACTATGTGACCGAGATCTGGGATAGGAGAGGAGCCCAAAAATCAATGGGGTCACCTTAGATGTGACTCACAACATTGTGGAGATAGAGCCTGAAGAGAACCCCTCCTGTTGCTAGGCAAGAACCTAGTGGATCAATAGGTACATCACCTACCCACAAAGCCCTGGGCAGAGAATTTATCCTGTCTATGGGAAATGCAGGGACATGAGATCAATCAGAGACTGAGGGAATGGCCTAGTCACAATCAGCTGAACTAGAGAAACATCCATTGAGCAAGCACCAATCCCTGATACTATTGATGTTACTTTGTGTGCTTGCAGACAGGAGTCTAGCATGGCTGACCTCTGGGTCTCTCTACCCAGTAGCTAACTTAGAAGGAAGCAGACACCCACAGCCAAACAATGGATGGAGCTTAAAGACTCTTGTGGAAGAATTGGGGGAAGGAAAGAGAGACCAAAGGAAGGAGAGAAGAAATCTACAGGAAGAACAACAGAGCTAAGCCCTTGGGGTTCTAGGAGATTGGACTACCAAGTAGCATATACGAGCTAGACCTAGGCCCTACAAACTCGTGTGGCAGATTTGCAGCTTTGTCTTCTTTCGGATCTGAACATCTAGGCAGGGGCTATCCCAAAAGCTGTTGCCACTCTGTGGGACATGTTCTTCTGGATGGGTGTCCTTGTGTGGCCTCAGTGGGAGAGAATGTGTCTAGACCTGTGGGGACTTGATGTGTCATGGTTAGATGATACCTAGGGAGTGAGCCCTCGACCCTCTCTTTGGAGAAGGGGAGGAGTGTTGGGGGAGAATTTGTAAGAGAGGGTGGGTTGACAGGGAGTGGGGAAACAGCGATCAGGATGTAAAGTGAATAAAAAACATAAAATGTTTTCAAAGAAGAGAGATAAATAGAATCTTCCTTTCTTCCTTCCTTCACCCCTCCCTTCCTTCCTTTCTTCTTTCCTTTCCCTCTTTATTTGTTTATTTTTCTTTCTTCCTTTCTGGGTTTTAAAGGCAGGGTTTCTCAGCATAATGGCCCGGGCTCTCCTAACTTTATAGAATAGCCTGCCTTCAAACTCACAGTGATCTATCTGCCTCTGCCTCTTGAGTGCTGGAATTAAAGGTATTTACCAATATGCCTTGCTCATAAAACATTTTCTAATTGCTTGTATACTTTACTTTTGAATTATTTGTTTTGCATATTGGTGTCATAAGAATTTGGAGCAGAGATTATAAATACTTAAAATATTGTGCTTGCTTGACAATTTGTACATTGTGTTTTGATCATATACATTTCTTCAACTCCTCCAATACACATTCCCCTTCTTTACTCTCTATATAAATTAATTTAATTAATTTATATAAGACTCATTTTATATAGTTGTACTCAAACTTGCTAACTATTACCAAGTGATTAGAAGTGAAATTATATGTATGTAATTATATATAATATGTTATTTATATTAATTATTAACAAAATATAATTATACATAATATATACGATCCTATGTGTGTATGCATATTTATATGCATATTCAGGAAAATATTCAAAATATGCACATACATATGTATATATATAATATCACTTTAAAAATATGGAATGAACTTGAGAAAGGGAAAGGGGTTCATTGATTGGATTGAATTAAGAAAGGGAATGTGGGAATTATATAATTATACAATAATTTCATATGACAAATACATTATAAAGATATTAAGCATGGCTTTGAATTTCATTTTAGGCTTACTACTCAAACCTCTAACAATAGAAACCATCATATCTACATGAATTTAATTTTTTCTTAATTTTAGCTATATGCAGGTTTACTGGCCAAAGGTAATGTCTGAAAATGATTGGTGATGTTACAAAATAGTTTATTGTATTAATGCATCACTAGATAATAATGACACAAGAGTTTTCTTTTTTTCTTTTTTTCTTTTTTTTTAACTTTTATTGCATAATGATGAGAAAAGTTACATGATTTCAATTTATCTGAATTTGTTAACATTTAAGAACGTATTTTAAGTAAATAGAATTAAATCACATTCTGTTTTCCCTTTTGTACCCCCACTCCCCCGTTCAATACTTACAATATCTTTTTTGTCATATTCTTTAAAATATATAAAATAGTATAGCAATAAAAATGAGTATTATAAAAGTTGTTTGATATAAAACAACAATCAATTTAACAGTCTTATGTAGATGCTCGTCTACAGCAATAGTGAAAATACATTTTTCTCAATATAAATTTTAAATAACTCCAAACGTATTAACTGTATACTTAACTGTATACTTAAAAATAATATACATCACTACTAGTATTTTCTTAAATGAACATAAATATATAAAGTCTTTTTGTTTGTTTTGTATTTAGTAGAGTTTAAAATCTTGGCTCTTACTATGGTACAAGCCCAAAATAAGAACAATTTTTAGACACTGGATTTCATTGTAATAAGGCTGTACTTCAATGACCCTCAGATCACCAAAGGATTTTACCTCCATCGTAGAGAGTTGATAGTTCTGCTGCACCAAGAAATTAATTGTAGGCTCGATTTTTGGATATAGACTTCCTGCTATGGTCAAAGCTATTTGACTTGAGTGAGTTTCTATTTCTATTTTTAGATGCTGGATAGTTTTGCTCATTTCCTTCACCTGTTTGATTGTGTTTTCCTGTAGTTCTTTAAGGGATTTTTGTGTTTCCTCTTCAAAAGTTTCTAGCTCTCTACCTGTGTTCTCCTGTATTTCTTTGAGGGTGCTATTTATGTCTTTCTTAAGGTCCTGTATCATCATCATGATAAGTGATTTTAGATCTGAATCTTGTGTTTCCGTTGTGATGGTGTGTCCAGGACTTGCTATGGTTGGAGAATTGGGTTCTGATGGTGCCAAGTAATCTTGGTTTATGTTGTTTATTTTCTTATGCTTGACCCCCGCCCCCTGCCATCTGGTTATCTCTAGTGCTACCTGCCCTTGCTAAATCTGCCTGGAGTCAGTCCTTCCTGTGATCCTGGTTGTATCAGAATTCCTCAGAGTCAGACTGTCTCTGTGATCCTGTGATTCTGAGATCCTGTGACCCTGGGCTTGTTAGAGCACTGGGGAGTGCAGCAGCTTCCTCTGGGTGTTGTGGGACTTGCTGCAGAGCCTGCACCCAAGGTCCACTCAGGACACCAGCCCAGAGAGACCAGAAGGAACCTGAGCCACTCTGCTGGTGGAGTTCCTGTGTGCCTGGTCCCGCAGGTCCCAGTTACTCCCAGTGTTAGGACAGATGTTGGGTCCTCCTCACCTCTGATCCTGAGAGTGTCAGAGTACCTGGGATGGAGCTTCCTCTGGGTGTTGGGGGACTGGCTGTTTGCTTGTGCCCAAGGTCCACTCAGGACACCAGCCCAGTGAGGCTGGAAGGAACTCGAGTCACCGTGTCTCAATTTCAGAGATTCCCTGAGGTCCCCTCACAGCACCCAACAGCTATGCTCAGAGCAAGAAACAGAGAGAACCATTCAAGCCTGCACAACCACAATGAACTTGTAGTGACACAAGAGTTTTCAAAGCAAAAATTTAATCTGGGAATCTCAAACTCATAGAAAAAAAGAGACACGCCAATAAAATCAAATGCCCATAGTCTATAGACTGCTAGCATTAAGGCAAAAGTTTCCTGTCCACAGTTTTCCAAAGAATAGATAATTTATTTAATGATATATAAAAAGCTAAACATTTTATGAGAGAATAAAAATGCAGGCTTTACACTCTCAATGACTCTTTGCGAATTACTTAAATTCTAACAAATACTTCAGTTTCCTTTGACAGTATGGTGTCAGATTACACATTTCTTTCAATGGCAATTTAAGCAATGATGAGCTTACAGGCAAATCTTAAAGTCTTCTTATGAGAATAAGTTCTTAATAATAAGAAATAGTAAGTAAATCTAACATTAAATTTTTCAATCTTATACGTGTATATATATGTTCATAAATGGGGACGTGGAATATGTGTTTACATGACTTTTTAAAAAGATATATTTATTTATTTTATACATGTAAGTGCACTGTGAGCATACCAGAAGAGGGAATCGGATCCACTATAGATGGTTGTAAGCCACCATGTGGTTGCTGGGAATTTAACTCAACCTTTGGAAGGGCAGTCAGTGCGCTTAACCACTGAGCTATCTCTTCAGCCCTCTTTACATTATTTGTGTATACAGCAGCATGGATAAAATCACTTAGCTTTGAGATTAAATAATTTTAAAAATCTATAATCTAAAATATTTGTTGAGGATGAATCCAGGGTCATCTTAAGGACCTTTGATTCTATGCGCATTAACTACTTTCACCTGCTAATATAGTCTCATTTTTAACTGAACAAAGGATCACATTCTAAATTGTCCTTTAGTTGTTAAGTGTATTAAAAAAAATTAAATCTTAAACATTCCAAGCTAGTAAATAACTGCTTTCTGGATTATCTTCAGTCAGTTACTTTATAAACTCTATACACTACTTCATATTCAGAGATTTTACACCGACTGTATCTGAAAACACTTCTCATTATTTGAAGTTTAGAGAGCTTGAATATTCCCAGAGGTTGGAATTCAAATGCTGAAGCCTGACTGTAGACATTTAGGTACAGAATCCCTACAAATAAAATCAACATTATTTTATTACTTATATAAAAAGCAGTGCTGTTTACACCAAACATTTTTACAGATTTATTGAATTATTGCACACTATTCTTCAAGTAAAAGTCTGACTATTGGCCATTATATTAAATCACTTGGCTAAAGAAGAACAAAGACAGGGAACTACTGAATATTTAAGTATTCAAATATATAGAGGTATTGTTTTGCATTTTTAGGCTTATGTAGTCATATTTTTTATTTGTTTTCCTCTGTATTTAAATTATTCATATCACTTTATATCAGTGTTGCATTCATACAAGCTAAATATTAATGTAACAAGTGAGAAACTGATTTGAAAATTCTAAAGCAAACTTTGTGTCTACCTAATAAATCACTCAAAAATATGAATTCATGTGTTTTACAAAGACTACAAGTGAAATGTTTGAAAATTGAAAAATAGTTTTGTTAGAACATTCTAATTGCACCAAATGTCCATTTTGTGACATTTCTATAATGTATATAAGGTAACTAAATCATATTCAACCCCTGTGGCATTCTTTTTCATTACCCTCTCGCCTCTCACTTGATCACTTTTCCCATAGAAAGCCCAGGAGAAAGAAAGCTTATTTTTTATTTCAAGTTTCATTATCAAACACCAAGAAAACTCTAACAATTAATGGGAGAGAGAGAGAGAGAGAGAGAGAAAGAGAGAGAGAGAGAGGGAGAGGGAGAGGGAGAGGGAGAAGGAGAGAGAGAGGACTTGAAGTGGGAGGTACATATGGAAGGTTTTAAAGGAAGGGAAGGGAGAAATGTAATTATATTCTAATCTCAAAAATAAAACTTAAAAAAGAAAACTATAGAAAGCTTAGTAGTGGCACAGTTTTTAGGATATTAATAGAACACTACATAGTTACGCCATCCTCAAAACACAAACTGAATATGGAAGCTTTGGTTCCCCAAATCTCTTGTGAAATAGAGCTTAGAAAAAATACAGCCAACATCATGTTCATAGTAATGACTTCATTTATATATTCTTCATAAATCTGACAGCCAAAGGGTGTAATCTTTAAAAATAATCAACTAGAAAGTAAATTTGACTATTGGTTCACTACTTGTACTTATATCTCACATTTATATGTTGATATTTTTCCAGTTTTATGTTTTATATCTCTATGGTATTTCGTTATATGTGTAGAGATGTGTAACTATTACCCTAATCTGGACATAATACTCATACTTTTTTCTTTGCAAAGTTAACTTCCTCCTAGTGCCTGTCTACAACATTCC
Organism: Mastomys coucha; assembly: GCF_008632895.1. NCBI lineage: Eukaryota > Metazoa > Chordata > Mammalia > Rodentia > Muridae > Mastomys > Mastomys coucha. The sequence continues at coordinate 193,012,790 of NW_022196905.1, forward strand.
AGCTCATTAATTTAATCCCTGCCATAAACTTACTTGTTATTTTTCTTAAATTAGATTTATATGCTAAACTTTATATGTATGGTTGTTTTGCCTGTGGGTGTCCGTGTGTGTGTGTGTGTGTGTGTGTGTGTGTGTGTGTGTGTGTATGTGCAGAATATGCATAGCTGGTAAAGTAAAGGAATAAAACAGAGATCCCTTGAAACTGAAATTATGTTTATGCTTGTGCTAGGCACTGAAATCTGGTCATCTTCCAGAACCACCAGTGCTCTTAATGGCTTAATCTACTTTCCAAACACTAATCTATTATTTTTTTTGTGTGTGTGTACCACGATTTTGTTATTGTGATACAATTATATTATTGGAATATTTTTACTGTTTTGATTAATTCTCACTAAAATAATTGTAGTTTTAAGTATTTATTTTGTGCATGTGTATGTGTGTATGTGTGTTATTGTGTACAATTGAGTATGTGTTGGAGGATATACCTTGTGTGGCGCTTTACACATGCTTGGCCTAGTGACTGGCACAGTTAGGAGGTATGGCCATGTTACAGTAAGTTTAGTTTTGTTGGAGGAATTGTGTCACTGTATAGGAAATGAGACTCTCTTCCTAAGCAAATGGGAGCCAGTCTTCTAGTGGCTTTCAAATGAAGATATAGAACTCTCCATTCCTCCTGCACCATGCCTACCTGGATCCTGCCATACTCCCACCTTCGTGATAATTGACTGAATCTCTGAATCTGTAAGCCTGCCCCAATTAAATGTTTTCCTAATAAGAGTTGCTTTGGTCATAGTGTCTGTACACAGAAGTAATATTCTAACTTAGACACCTTATAATTCCAAAGATGGTATTAGTTCAGGGGAAGCTGGAATTATAGGCATATTTTAAGCAAACCAAGAAGGTGGGTCTGATCTGTACTCAGATCCCCATGACAGAGCAGAAATTGCTTTTAAGCACTGAGTGTCCTCTTCAGCAACAAAGTAAAGGAAATCTGAATTCAGTCTTGACAAAATGTTTTAAATAGGCTCATGAATGCCAATAAAAATAGAAAATAGAATTCAAACTATATATCAAACTTTGTAAAAGAAATTTTTGATGCAGTGATATATATTAGACTCTGCAGCTGAAAATGCGTGAATGAAGAAGCTAGTATTATTTGTGTAAACAGTAAATGCCCTTTAACCTGTGTATTTAAAGCTTGGTCTCTACCTGGTGGCTCTGTTTGCAGAGGCCATAGAGGTATTACTAATTATATATCCTGTGCTCCTTCCACAAGAGAGGACGAATCAGTATACTTTTGCTACCATGAAGCTGCTGGCTCCCCAGCCCTCCTGCTATGAAGTATTATTTCCTTAAAGTGTGAGACCAGATGAATCATTCTTTCCTTAAGTTTCTTTTTCAAGTTTTCTATTTCAGCAGAGGGAAAGTACCCAGTTCAAGTACTTCTGAGAAACATGACAAAAATAACTGTACTAATAAGAAGGCATAATGCTCAGTTTTGTAGACTATTCAAAGTGAAGTGAATCATCAGCTGCCTTTTAAGTTATCAATAAAAGGATTTTATAACATTGTTCTCATAATATTCTAATGAGATAATTTCAAAAAGAAATATGGCAGATGTAAAGTATACAAGGTTTGTTTATTTGAATCTACTAAGATATATATTGTAAAAACATAGACAGCATCATGAAACAGTTCACATTTCAAGCATAAAGATCACTCTCTATGATTGTTATTAGTTTACTTTCCAGAAAAAGGCAAAATCCCAGGTATGAAAAAATCAATACAATATTCTAAAATTTTAATTATGGTAGTAAATAATTAAAAACAATTACTAAAAATCTTTGGTCTCTTATGTATTTAAGATTAAATATTATTTCCTCTGTATTAGTATAATAATGTAAAATAATCTGAAAACTAAATCCAAGAGTTTCAGGTTAGATTATCTGAAAGAGAACATATAAATACTAATATGAAAAATCAGAAATAGATGGAATTCTGATGATGTTTAAAGCAACATACATAAGTCAAAAATAATATGGTCACTATATTTTCTTCTACATTTTATGAATATTGTTAAGAATAAATATCTCATACGTTACATACTTGCAACTCACATCCTATTATGGATTATCTCTTGCTTTCATTCAAGAGCAGAATATGACTCTATTTTATTTGTAAAAATATATTCCTTGATTTTTTTCTGGTGTTTATGCATGTGATTAAAGGAAAAAGCTTTTTGTATTAACATATGTCATACTGTTTCAAGTAAATTTATATTTTATACTCAAATTTGCTGTTGTATTTAAAGGGTGCTTTGTTCTATATAATGTAAAATTACTAACAAAAAACTTCTAATATCCATCTTATAGCTATTTAATTTAATTTGATTACTTCAATTTCCTACTTTCTGGAGGCAAAAATAGATTGGTTTTATTCATTCAGAAATGTATTGTATACTCCATTAAACTTATTTTATTAGTTCAAATATGTTTGTTAAATAATTAATATAGAAATCTTAATGGAAATGATTTAAAAATTTTTCTATAAATGTTTATAGATTATATAAATATTCTTACATATATAATATATATACACATATATAAATATATAGATGATAGATCATAAATATACATAGAGAGATAGATAGTGATTTAGAAGATATGCTTAGAGACAGAGATAGGAATATATAGGTATAAATATACATAGAGATATAAATAGAAAACTGTGTTCTTGAAATATTTGATTGGTGGATAGAAATTGCATCAAAAATAATATGGTCACCATATTATTACCTACTACCACCAAATTACTACCTAAATAAATGACAATATACAATAAATTTATTTCAAAATTCAGAAAATTAGTCTGTTAACCAACACAGATTTCATGAAATTCAAATAAATCATTTTGATGTATGACTTTTTATTTTATTTTATTCTCCAGAGAAGGTTTGCCATCTTGAATGAACATATTTAAAAGCCATGATAAATAATATATTGCTTTGTACTATCACAAATTTATTCTATTATTATTATTATTATTATTATTTATTATTATTATTATTTAATCTTTCTTACACTCCTGACTTTATCCACTTCCCAGTTTGCCCTCCAACTGTTCCTCATTCAATTCCTCCTCCCCCATCACCAAGAGGATGTCCCCATGCCATCCCCAACTCCAACCTCACCAGACCTCCCCCATTCTCTGGATCCTGAAGTCTCTCAAGGGTTAGGAGCATCTTCTCTCACTGAGGTCAGACCAGGCAGGCAGTCCTCTCCTTTATATGTTGGAGGCCTCACATCAGCTAGTCTATGATGCCTGCATGGTAGCTCTGTGTCTGAGAGATCTCTGTATTCCTGGTTGTTGAGACTTTTGGTCTTCCAATGGGTTCACCATCCTCCTCAGCTTCTTCCACCTTTTCCCTAGTTCAACCTCAGGGATCCTAGGCTTCTGACCATTGGTTGGGTGTAAGCACCTGTATCTGACTCAAATGCTTATTGGGCCTCTTGGAGGCTCCATGATAGGCTCCTGTCTATAAGCAGTAATAGTGTCAGGCCTTGGAGCCTCCCCTTGAGCTGGATCCCAATTTGGGATGGTCACTGGACCTCTTTTCCCTCAGTCTCTTCTCCATTTTTGTCCCTGCAGTTCTTCTAGACAGGAACAGTTCTGGGTCAAAGTTTTTGACTATGAAATGGTAACCCTATCCCTCCTGTCTTTCTACTGGAGATGAACTCTACAAATTCGCTCTCCCCACAGTTTGGCATTTTCTCTGGAATACTACTCAGTTATTAAGAACAAAGACATCATGAGTTTTGCAGGCAAATGGATGGAACTAGAAAATAACATCCTGAGTGAGGTAACTCAGACCCAAAATAACATGCATGGTATGTACTCACTAATAAGAGGATATTAACCAAAAAGTACAGAATACCCAGGACACAATCCACAGAACTCATGAAGGTTAACAAGCAAAAGTGTCCAAGTGAAAATTCCTCAATCTCACTTGGGAAGGAAAAGAAAGCAATCATGGCAGGCAGAGGGAGAGAAGGATCTGGGTGAGAGAATGGACAGGGAGAGGAAAAGGGGAACATGAGCAGTTATTGGTGGGGGAAGAAACAAGAGTGAAGCCCTGTGAGCCACCAGAAAGGATGGAAACAAGCAACCTGGTGAGGTTAAAGGTGTGTGTAGGGGAGGTGACCCTCTAGAATGTACCAGAGTCCTGGGATGCAAGAGAAGCTTAGGACTCAAATGGAGGATCCTTGGCAAATTTATTTTTTTATTTCTGAAAACTTTTTCATTAATACCTGGGTTTTGATAATGAATTTTAAGCTACAACTTACCTAGTGCTTTTCTCACAATAAAATAAACACAAGATAAATGAAAAATGGTAAAAACACCATCAGAGAAATTACACCTTTGAATGAAAACAAAGTTTCTGTTTATTCATTTTCCTCTCATATTTTAGATGAGACAGGAGAATCACTTCTCTCCCTGAAGACAGCACTTCTTAAAAACTTTGTAATGTCAAGTATAATTAAGATAAATTGTACTTTCTTTGCTCACATAAAGAAATACATCTTTCAATCTAACTATCTCATGACAGATGATAAAACAAACTGCTTCTCAATTGAAACAGCACATTGTGTTAAATCACTTATCAATTCAACTTGACTCCAACTTGATATCTGATTTAAATGGCATCTCTCGGAGCCCAGCAAGACTATCCATAGCTACAATCACAGCTTTATAAATTTTGTAATGTTCTGAGTATTCAAATAAGAACCCAGATATCCACTGCTAGAAAATGTAAACAATGTTAGAAATAGGATCAACTCAATGACATGCAAATCCATAATTAATTAGAAGCAAATGTGTAATTTATAATTTGGGAATTATAAGTGCCTTATATTTTACAGATAGAAAAGTAGATTATATTACATTGAAAATATATTCATTATTCAAGGAGGATCTTTAGAAATATGATGCATACTAATGTAACAAAAATGTGTAAAGAGTATTTTAAGAGAGATTTGAAGGAATGTTTGCATTCCGTATGTTCTAATGATTTCATAAACTAAATGACTATTCTGTCATTTCATGATACACAGTGGTGGCAAGGCTCTAACAGGCAGCTGATCAACAGTTTCTTATACTTAGAGATTCCCACAGAAGTACTCATAATGATAGACCATGCATAGACTTAGCAAATAGTAAAACTTCCCAATCATAAGTATTATGTGTTATTAAATCTGTAAGTATTATAAGTTTATAATAATGTATCAGTGGGGTCTTATATACGCAAAAAATCTGTCAAATAGGTATTCCTAAATTTTTATCATCAAAAATATATTTCTTTTTCACTTTTGTATTTTTTAACTAAAATATAGTTATATTTTCTTTTACTTTCATTTCTTCCATATATCATTAACTCTCCTTCCCATTCATTGCCACTTTTTCAAAACTGTTATTTCACATAATCACACACACACAAACTTAAATATATAAATAGATTCTATATTATATGACTTGTATGTCTTTAATATCAGGATTGACCAGTTAATATTACACTGCCAAGTGATGTGTTTTTCCTGAAGGAGATTCCCTTGCTCTTAACATTCCTTGCTTCCTTGCATTTCATTGACTAGAATTGAGGCTACATGAAATTTTTTTCTTTCCATGTTTTCATGTGTGTTACTATTGCACTTGGATAGAATTTCTTTGCTTAAACACTCAGTTTTCATCTTTATTTGGCGTATAGTCTACATAACTTTCTCCAATCTCCAATTGCTGTAAAATCTTAACTACTTTTTAAGGGTAATCTCATTGGTAACCTCATAATAAAATAGTTCTTCACCCCTAAAGAGAAAAATAAAAGTTGTTTTCCTTACTGTCTCAAAAACATTACTATTGTGATAGTTATATTCCTTATCCTACTCACCTAAAGTAGTATGAACTCACAACTAAATTATAAAATAATTGATGGGTTTTTGGAAGTAGAAAATGCTTTTCTTTTCAAAACAACTAATTCCTCAAAACTAAAAACTGGTGAGAATTTTGCATTAAGTCAACACTCCATGTATACCACTACATTAAATCTAGGCAGCCCTAAAGATGGAGACCATCCATATTGTAAGTAGGATCATTTATGTTGTTCTTAAATGATATCCCCTTTTGACATAATCAAATTAAATAGGGAAAAATTCATGTGTATTCTATAATAGCATAAAATCCTGCAAATTGTATTGAATTCAAAAAGGAGTGACTAGAAAAACTCTTACAGAATTAGGTCAATGGTTCTCATGTTATAATTGTGAATGCTGAGAACTGCACCATATTAAAATAACCCACAAAAAGCATTAAAACAGATTTCTCAATTCTTTTCATCAAAAAACATGAGGTGGCTGATTATTCTCGCACAACTACCACTACAGAGCTCTGTACTTTCTGGATTAATAGTTAACAGGCAGTTTCAGTACTGTTTATATATACAAATTTGGTACACTTGAACTTACTGTGTATTAATTTATTGAGAAACTGTTGTATTTTATAATATATGATAATTATTTTTCAATTTTTATTTTAATTATTTATAATAATGTTAGAGTTTATATGTGTAGATAATAAAATTGAAATTTATCAACTTTAATATAACAATTTATACTTATTCTAATGTTTACAGATTTGATAACCTATGTATGAATTCAATTAAATTCTTTCTGAAAATTGTTTTTTAAAAAAAAGATTTTTATCACTAAATATTAATTTTCATTTTGGTAAAATATTATTCTGCCTGTGGGTTTAAAGAAACAGTCCCTGTGCTATCAATATTTTCATAAAACTATTGTTTTAAAGTGGCAAAATTATCCAGTGAAAACAACATTAATCCCTAAAATAAGTAATATATAGTTAGTTTAAATAATAAATTCAGCCTTCAATACTAGAATAATTGATACACATTAATAGTCACCACTTAGAGAATTTATTTGGTTGATATGTTTCTTTGGGCTCTTACATGAATATAGCCACCTATATTATGATAATCTGAGAAATACAGTCTATGAATAGCAGGAGCAAGGAGAATAAACACTTGCACATGTTTTTACAGGTTTGCAACTATAATAGTTTGCTGGATAGGAGTCAAGGAGCTCTTACCACACTTACATTGGAATACAGCAATGCCTTATGCCTCTAATGGACGTTGCTCTCAGGGCTGGAGACTTTATGATATATTCTCTTTCACATCTTTAAGCTCAGTGTTGGTTAATTTGGATTGTAACCTCAATAAAATTTAGAACAATATATAGAAAAAGAAGAGGTTTAATTGACCATAGAAAACCCACTCTGAGTGTGGGTGGCACTATACCATTGGTTGGGATCTTGGGCTAGCAGAGACCCACACTAACATTGGACATAACTCTGGGACTTTTATGGAAGAGTTGGGAAAGAATTGAGGGCCCCAAAAGGGATAGCAACTCCACAGTAAGGTCAACAGAGTCAACTAACCTCGACACTTGGAAGCTCCCAGAGACTGAACCACTAACCAAAAAGCATACACAAGCTGGACCGAGGAGGCTCCTGGCACATATGTAGTAGGTATGCAGCCGAGTCTTCATGTGGGTCCTTAAGTAACTGGACGGGGGCTGTCCTTAAAGCTGTTGCCTGTCTGTGGAATGCATTCCCCTAACTGGGCTGCCTTGCCTGGCCTCAGCAGAGACTTGATTTTGCAGTATGGGCAATGGGGGTGGGAGGACGTGCTTTCACACTACTATGGGAGGAGGGATAGTGAAAGGAGTTGTGTGAGAGGGTAATGGAAAGGGAGACCCCGCAATCAGAATAAATAAATTAATGGGTAAAGGATGTGAATTTGAAAATGGGCAAGGAGGATACATAGGAATGTTTAGACTAAGGAAATGGAAAATGATATAATTATGTTATAATTTCAAAAATAATAAAATTAAAAATAAAAAATAAAAGCAGCTAAGGTTAACATTCAATCTCTCTGTTTCTGAAGTTGGGTGCGCAATGACAGTGACCTCATGCTCCTGCCATCATCCACTGTATGGTATGATCAATTGTACCCTTAAGTCACTAGCCAAAACTAAACCTTTATTTTCGAACTTACTTCTGTCATTTAGTTTATCACAACAGAAAAGTAACTAGTATATAGTCATCAAACTAGTCCCTTTTACTCATAAATTTCCTTTCTCTGTGTTTAAGCAGAGATCTCCCTCAAGTGTCCCTGAGAGGGAAAAAGAAGTTACATCCATCATGCTGATGCAAAATGGTCCTTTTTATTGTTGATAACTCTTACTCAACCGGTGGGTCAGGTCTCAAGCCTATGGCTCAGGGATCCTTCCAAGCTAACTATGACTTTAGTCTGAGTCTTTTTTAACTTCTATAGTAGTCTGTAGTTATTCGACACAAAGAATACACCCCTCTGCAAAATCTGAATTAGTAGATTTTCATTATTTTACAGTTTTAGTTACTGATATCATTATTGGATCAGGGCAACAAGATTAAGATGTAAAAGAGCCAATGCATTTTAAAACTTAATTCCTGTTCCAAAAACTTTGAATAGCTTAATTATATGCTATAATCCTATTACATGCCTTTAGATGTCCTCACAAAGTACACATAATTGTTTGTGTAAGCATATAAAGAAGTAAAATCTTTAAAAAATTTTTGTTTTGATTGACTAAATTGACAAAAACAGTTTTTCTCTAAGTAAGTATTTATATTGATGTGTACAAATTTATACAGATATAAATTAGCCTCATTTTAAGTGTTTATCTATCACATAAAACCATATTAAGATGTGTTAACATATCAGGATGGGTAGCAGTTATTCCGGAATCCCTACAGTCATAACAAAAGATTTTCATCACAAATAAAATATTTTATGTAGGTGGGTTGTACTATGAGTGGTCTTATATAAGATATCCTTATAGAAGTACATTGCTGACCGTGTGTACCTCTGAACATCCCAGTATGTACCAGGCAATGACAGAAAATGACTGGTCTTATTTTCTCCATTAAGCAAGTACAGAACCCCATTGAGTGCCCATGGTGTTTAGCAGGAATACTTGACCTACTTCTAATTTGTTAGTGATGGTGTGAGAACTAAAGGAGGTCATTAGCATAACCCCAAAGAGAATCACCAGAAATAGAGAGCCCAGAACATAAAGATAACTTTAATTAAACAATTTCCTTTGGCCAACAACTCAAATACTAAAAGATTTCTATCTTTGGACTCATCAAATATATTTGGTAATTCTCACCAACGCTGTACTTTATTGAATTATAAATACATGTAAAGGTATATAAATGGACAGATATATGCACACACACACACACACACAGGGGCAAACATGCAAAAGCACTTTCATAAAATCATGCATTCATGCATATGCCCCCTGACACACACATCTTTAAGGATTATCAGTCTTGTTTGCACCAAAAAAAAAAAAAAAAAACTGTTTAGAAGAACAGAATTAAACTAACCAAACCACAGTGATTTGTATGTGAAATTTGTATGTGAAGTTTCTATACTACAAAAACTAGGAGCTTGCTAGCTTTTCATTTGGTATTATCAAAGCATTTATGTTCAAATGAATATGTTATTCCAACTACGTCAAATAGATTCTTTTCTCCAGACCTTAGTATGGTAACACCCCTAAACGCATACAATACAATTATTTTTCAATGACTGCAGAAATTTAAATATAGAAATGTTAATTTTTATATCTACACTTTCAAAATGTCAGATATATCTTTTATTTTATGACAAGGAGAGCTTGAGTTAGATGTATTCAAAAACTCTTATTTTTTTAAAAGTTTTTTTATGGAGTTTTGGGGATTTGGGCCATATTCTTTTACAACATTGAAAAGATAAAGGCGTCTGTCATTATTGGAAAAGTGGTAGATTGATATAATGTGTCCAAAAGCACAAATACCTTGAAGTCTGATGCCTTCAGGTTTCAATCCAACTGTGCAACATTGGCCAAAGTATTTTAACCCCGTGTTTCAGTTTTCATCATTTCTGCCGCAAATACTACCTTCCTACTGAGTAGGAGGCACTGGGTGAGGGGCCATAGTTGGAAAGGCTAGGAGGGCATGCCTTTTGGCCTCAACAAAACTTGTAAATTTTGTTTTCATCAAAGCCATGAATGCCTCAAATATACCTGTGTGGGGTAAAATCAGAAGAAGAGAAAAAAACTAGGTGGAGATGAGAGTAATAAAAACTTTGGGCATTCATCAGAAGTCCATGAAGGAACAGGAGAATGGAATAGAATCACAAAAGTAACATGAGACTGAAAAATAAAAGAAGGGAAGACAGCTGTGTTCCTAAACGCCTTTGTTCCTGCCTTCCCTTAGAAGAGCTGGCTTTAAGTTTGCTGGCCTCCCCAATGCCACTGTATTGCAATAAAGCTACTTTTAAGAGCTATATTAATTGAAGTCTGACAAAAATATCTGCTCATAAGGTAGAAAAGAAATAATGTTTAAAGCTATTGTAAAGAATGGGAAAGTAGAACATGGATGATTATTTGCCAGAAAGTAACAATATCACTATAAAAAAATTGGACTTTCAGTTAAATTACCTAATATGAATCATAGCTTCCTGAAAATTTGTTAGAACATGTTATTATAAGATCATATGAGTATATATAAATCCCTGTCTTTGTTTATAAGTGTGTTTTATAATTAAGCAAAGCATATATATATATATATATATAAAATGGTTATGTATTAATATGATGCTCTTAATTAGCATCTGATAATAAATTATATTCTGTTATCATTTTTAAATGAGAAGAATATCATAAATGTATACAATAATTTTTTAAACACAGGAAGAGTAATGTTATTTAAATATGTTGAGTAAAGTATATTGGAAAGCTCAAAAAGTAACTCATAATAGAACATCAGGATATTCAGATATTCGGCAGGTTTCCATGTTGATGTATTTATATATTTATGTTCTTGATGGAACATAATCTTATGGATTTGTTACATCACAAATATAATTATCTTTCTGTCCATAAACATAAGGATCTTACAATAACCAGATGCTGCTCATTCTCTTTTCATTCTTTGTGTTATTACACTCATCCTGAAGCCATTCTATATCAGAATTGGAGAGCTACTGTAGTCTTCGACTTCAATCCTTCAGATAAATCATCTTCGAGTAAAGAAGGCATTAAGTATTTTCAGGAGACCTACAGAAATGTATTGCTGTATGTTCTCATCAGAACTGCCTTCCCAATACAGACTCCATCTTAAGCCTGTACTGAGTTTGTGAGATGATGAAAATGTGATGTAATAATTAAACTGGGATGGGAATTTTCTAACAAGTCCTTCAAAGATTAAGTTGGTTGGATTAGAATACATCAGAACCAAATCTGTACTGAGAACTACAGGCTCTTCCAAGCACTAGTGATCAGTAAGTAAAGAGGAAAATAGTCAAACACAAATTATTTAAGTCCTATGTAAAACAGATGCTAGGTACAGTACATAAACATTATTATGCATTTCCTCAGTAAGGGAGCACAAACTCTGTTCAAATAAGCAATGATCACAGCTAGAATTTTCTAAGAATAAGTCTCTACTGTTATTATATTTGTGTTACATCACAGATTACTCTCTAGCCAGCCCACAAGTTCACTATGGAATGCTTATATTCTGTCTATATGTAAACAAATTCTTAGTGACATAGACCATTATGCTCTTATTTACTGAAGCTGGAATCATATCTGGATTATGTCATCTCTTTAGTGACCAAGGAGACAAAATTAAATTTGTTTAATTTGCCATTGAAGGAAAAAGTAAATACAGTCTGGTTTCTAAATAAGGCCATCAAGCATATATGCACAAATCATGGATTGTCAATGTGTAGACTTCTCAGGAATGCAAAAAAAAAAAAGAAAAAATATTGTTTCAGAAGTATCATGGGTATAACTAGGCTCACTGTACTTGCTTATTTTGATCAGAAAACTACAGTTAAAAAACATTTAGGAGATCTTAATTTATATTGTTCCTCTGAATTATAGCATGGTCAAACTATGTACTGCATGTTACAAAAAACTTTAAGTGAAGATCTATCTATCTATCTATCTATCTATCTATCTATCTATCTATCTATCTATCTATCTATTTATCTATCTATCTATCTACCTATCATCTATTTTAATTTTTCAAGGCAGGGTTTCTCTGAGTAATAAACCAGATTGGGCTAAAACTCAAATCTTCTGGCTTGCATCTGCCTCCTGGATGCTGGGATTAAAGGCATGTGCCACCTCTGCCTTTTTTAAAAACAGAATTATTATTTGAAGATTTGTTATTTCAACATTATCATCTGGGACAGAGAATACTGTTGTTCCTGGAACTCATTTACTCTGCCAGTAACCAGGATGAGAGCTATGATATTGTTGATTTTCTGTATAGTAAAGAAAGAGAACACTCTGAAAATATGAAAGACACTGAAACTGAGTATTCTAGAATAGAGAAGTTATACATCAGAGGGTTAAAAACCTTCTTCTATAAAGAGATTAATGGAAAAATCTTTAAACTGTCAAAGTCCAGAGGCAAAGAGTTGTGTCTTGGTCTAAAATTATACATCAGAGAATTTTCCTTTTTAAATTTATTTGAATTAATTTAACTTTTATATATAAGCTAATGAGCCATTTTAGAGTCCATATGCTTTAATTATATATTCCTTTATATGTTTTATTATTACGGATTACATAGATTGTCATTTTTATGGGACCATTTGTTATACCGTCTATTCCAAATACATTAAATTGTTTTACCCCACTGTCAAAACATCATGTGGCATATTTTGTGAATTATTTTGTTTCTTTTTATTTGTTCCATTGGTCTGTGTGCCTGTCTATCACTACATATTATATAAATAAAATTCTGCTACTCGTGCATGATTAAAATATTTGGAGACATATGGAAATATGCCTATTGCTAAAAAACTTTCCTAGAAATGTCAGAGAAGCTATAGCCATGTAGCCTTATCATTCTAACATTAACTAACCATGACCTGAACTGTAACTACACTAATATACATGCTAACTTAGAAGAAACAAAATCTCATGGGACCCAACTTTAGATAAAGAATTACATGTTACTGGGTCTGGGAGTGGGAGAAATAGTATTACGTAGGAAAGAGGCCTCTAGTTGGATATCCAATACCAAGGAGTCAGAGTCAGGCTTGATATACTGTGTGTATATATGTGTGTGTATACGTGTGTGTATGTGTGTGTGTGTGTATGTGTGTGAGAGTGAGAGAGAGGTTCTGTGATTCTGTGTGTGCATGTGTGTGTTTGTATACACAAGTAACTTTGTATGAACATAGTAGGTTGCATTTATGTTTATGAATATAGATATAAATATAAACTGATAACAAAAATAAAGAATAAAGCAATGAGTTTGAGAAAGTGAGTAAGGAGCACATGGATGGTGTAGGGAAGAAAGAAAGTGATGTAAATAAATATATATATGTGTGTGTGTATTAATTTGTTAAAATCTTGTTTGCTGTCAAACATTTATGCACAAAAGTGAATTTCAAAAGTAGTAGAACGTTTTAGTTACAGTATCAGAAAATAAGTGTCAGAGGATGACACACATTTGATGAGGGTTGAGGGCTTATGTTTGGACTGATAGGCAGCATTGTGCAAACACACAACACGCATATCAAAACAGCCACATAGAATAACAAGAAGGTGATGGAGAAAGTGAGGTGCCTCTAAGAATCTTAGGGTCTAGAAATGTTCCCAAGTACAGAAATATTGGGAACATTTTGAACAGTCACGGTTCATGCAGTATCCTTTCTGGGTTCAGTTCAATGAGCTTGCAGAGTATTGTCAATGCATGTTTAAACAGTACCTAAACAATCCATGAATGAAGATGTGTGATTGGAGTTTGAAGATTGTTTATCCCAGAGAGGTAATCATAATGTAGGTGACGTTTTTTTTAAAAAAAGCTATTATCTCTGATACTTTTTCTTCATAATTTTTCATTAATATTAATTATTTTAATATTTCCTATTATTTTAAAAATATTCTTAAATAAAATAGAATCACATAACATTTTTTCTTTCCTTTCTCCCCTCCAACTCCTCTAATGTATCTCCATTCTCACCCTGAAAGCTCCCTTTCACATTGACTAATGTTACAAACACTGTATATATGTATACACAAATACATACAACCTATGGAGTCAGTTTTTGTTGTATGGGCATGTGTGGTTTCACATGCATTGGACAAGCAATAATTTAAACTAGCACTTCAGAAACAATAGATGTCCTGAGAAGAGTAGTAAGTTTAACCAAACCAAGTCTAAATATGCCATTGAAGTGAAAGAATCAGAAGAAGAAAAAAATACTTTCTATACTCTGTGTTTTTCATATTAAGATTGATTTATGCTTCCATATGCTCAGGGTAGCTATAAGTATCTTTAGTCATACACTTAATTTTTAAATGAAATGCCATAAAAATTAATTGGATGAAGAAAAAAATAGATATATTTAACGAAAAGGTTTGCTCTTAAAAAAGCAGCATCTATATAAAACTTATTAACATTCTTATGTATATCTGACTAAGTTATATAAAAATCGTTCTGTACACTTAACAATGAGTATGATGTAAGAATATCCATATTTTATAGTTATAAGATGTGCTGAATTTTAAAGATTAATTACCTCCAAAAGAAATGTATCACATTAATATTTATTGATATTTATTAGGTTAAATAAAATTATATCGAAGTAAAAATTATCTGCTAACAATCATATTAGTCATAAATTTACATGGTAAAATCAGTTCATTTAAATACATTTTAAAAAATAAATATATACGTACAATATAGACTTTATACAAATTTTTCTAAAAATTCTTAAATACAAGATGTGAATACATCTCTCTTTTTCTCCTTAGAAACACATACAATCAAGATAATAGACCAACTGAGCAGATGGCCTTTGGCTTGGAGAAAATTGGATCCTAAGATCACTTGCTGAACTTATTTTAGATTCAAATAGTCTTTAGTATGCACAAGTCATTAAAGCACAAGTCAAGACCTGAAGAGGGTTTCCTTCAATATTTTATAGGAAGGATTTTGATCTATGATTTATTAGTCAACTGACAGCACTAAGGGTGGAGAGGATTTTTTTCCCTTTTCCATTAAGAATCAATTCTTCAGGTAGATAGATTTTTATTCCCATTCTCATTTCACCCATTGCAAAAAAAAATATCTGCTTTGGGGATATGTCTGTCAATGTCAGTGACCAAATACATAAGCAATATAAAATGTAGGATTCTTAAGCTGTGAGAAGTATTGCAATGTTGCAGAATACATAAAAATGGATAAATAAAAATATCAAACACATTTGATGTTTTCTAGGTGCTTTAAATCACTCAATACATTGGAATGGAATACATTTTACATATTTAAAGGTCACTGTTAGGTTTTATTTTGACATACATCTTGTCATTGCAATGCAATTATGTATTTCAGGAGGTTCTCTGGTTCTTGTCTTTACTATATTTTGCTGAGTGCCATTTATTTTGTTATATTATGTGATTTATTGTAAAGCCACACTAGCTAGCATATACTTCATTTCTCATCAATATGTGACTGAATTTCAAATAAATTTTTTAGTCAGTTTACATTGACTTAAAAAGTAAATATCATAGAAAAATATCAATTTTATAAATGTTATATCATATTACTATTTATCTCTACAAAAAGTCTGGCATGCAAAAAGCTGAGAGGCATAAAGAGCTAAGGCCCAGGTGAATACGAAATAAATTTGGAGCTTTATACAGAGTAACTGAATTATCCTTCCTCTTGTAATTTTAAGTTTTTATTTCTGTTAGCTGTTTGTGTCCTTCCACAGTTCACTTGTCATGGTCTCATCATAGTAACTACGTCTTTCAGATTGGAGTCTTTAGAAGGTGATTTTTTTATAAGAGCAAAGTCACAGTGTATGCAATTATGCTGTGATACAAGAAGTCAGAGAGTTTGCTTACCCTTTCTATAGCACAGGGACACAGTTAGAAAACATCCATTCATGGACCTGAATGTTGCTACCACTTATGGAAGTTATATATTTTACGAGATTCCCAATGCTTTAACAAAGAGCCTGTGAACCATGACTAGTTATACACAATGGTAATTCTAGCAGTTACAGATTGAGGAAGGAGGAATAGAGTTTAAGCACAGAGAGTACTACCTAACAATATACTCTTTGTCAATCTTTGATGCCTTTTCTCGTCCTCACCCCAGAATCCTCACAGCATCTCCAAGCCCTGTGAAATCTAGCCAGTAAGGAGAGGATATCATGGAAAATTCAAGGTTGATTGATTTTTCTGTCCTCAACCGAAGAGTTTATTTTCAGTTGTTTGGCTGTGTGAAGTAGGTAAACAAGGACGGCAACAACTACTGATATTATTTTTGGATTCAAAGGAATCATGCCTAAACAGAACCTTAAAGAGAAGTAACATGTGCCCTGCCACTGGTTTTCATTTAATAATATGCATCACCCATGGAGTATATAGATCTATCCAGTCTCTTTTTAATTTTGTGATTATATTTCAATTAGGTTAGGTTAATCAACACTTCATTCCACCAAATTCTTTTCTGTTCTTGTTAAAACCTTTAGAATAAATGTTTTATAACCTTACTATAAAATCCCTCATTCTTTCACATCACATATATACAACTATTTATTTTGTCACCTGTTTCATGTGAGTTACAATATTATAGACCCTCTGTAAACCTTCTTCACACACCCTAAATTGTGTTTAACTATCACCTTGCTTTCCAATTTCTTCTTCCCAAATGTTCCACTACCTGCTTCAAACTTTCCTGCAATAATCAAACCCAAACTGCCAAAAAATATATGCATAGTAATACAGTAACAACAAGACTACCTCTTTTGATTTGATTAAAGGCTTACTCCACAGAAATCATGTCTGGTACTGAAACAAACAAACCAACAAACAAAACTGAAAAACAACAAACAAACAAAAAATATAGTTAGGAAAGTCATAGGCTTTGAGTTAGAAGTCATTAGTGTTGTTTTAATAGTCATGTTGTCAAATAGCCCCAAATATTTATATTTTTAGCCATAGATTTGTTGTACTCCCAAATGTTATCAATGAACATTCTTACTGCAGAAAGACAGTGGTTCATGAAGATGCTTATAACTTGCCAAGATGGTGAGAATAGTGGCTATCAGTAATTACTTATTAATTATAATTCTATATCAATCCCCTATTCTTCAAGGCTCAAGAAATATCCTGGAAGAATGTGATGGAAAGGATGTAAGGGTTGGAACATAAGGAGGATCACTGTAGAATTCTCTGCATTCAATATAACATGGCTGTTGCACGCGATAATTCACAGGATCTTTGGTTGCAAATACATAAAAGGTATGCAAGACAAAGCCAGGTAAATATGCCAGCATATGGAATCTGGTAACACTCCAAGTACCCCACCCAGTTCATGGTGGCTTAGAGAGAGTCAATTTCTTTAGAGAAGGTTAGCCACTAGTAGCTTGTCAATCCTTCAGTGAATTATCCCACAGTTATATGCAAAACAGCAACAATTATTGGATTCAATAGATGAATGAAGGAGACCTAAGTTGAGAGTAAAGTTTGTTGAGATGCAGTGGTAGATGTATTGGGAGTGTACATGAATCAATATGGTCAATATACATTTGATATGTGTACATTTTTTCCAAAGAAAGCAAGATGAATCTGGTCACATCACTCATATAATCTACCAAATATTTTACTTGTCAATAAGTCATTATAAATGACTTTATAGTCCAATCTTGTGCGAGGATTAGCACTACCCTGCAAATCTTACTAGGAAACAATTTCACATTGATAAAGTTTGGGAGCCATCTCCTTGTACGCAGAATCCTCCCTGATGTGGATATTCTGGGAGTACAGCAGCTAGAGAAGTCTGTTGTTAAAAGAAGGGTACGTTTGGTCAGGATATTCTTGTCGTTACATATTTGTCTGCCTTTCTGCTGTAAAATGATTCATCAAGAGGATGCTTAAAGACTTTAGTAGCCATGTAATTAGATTTCACAGCTCCCCAATTCACAGGAGAAAATAAATAGGCTTTATTGTTTCGAAGTGACCAAATTTAAGATTCTTGGTACAAAAATGCACAGCAGACTGAAATCAGGGACATAAATTTACAAAATATTCTGTCACCATGACTATATTCCTGTTAGAAATCTGGCTCATATTATTTCTTGCAAAAGAAAGAAAGTGTCATTTTCTTTAGGTTTTAGTCTTTCTATTGTGGTCCTTTGTTCTAAAACAACCATTTCTTTTGTTTCATCTCTCTTAAGATTCTTTGAAAATATTAAATCTGGGTGGTGTTGGCATATGCCTTTAATCATGGAACTTGGAAGGCAAAGGAAGGCAAATCTCTGAGTTCCATGACAATGTAATCTATAAAGAAAAATCCTAAACAGGCATGACTGTACAAAAAAAAACACTGTCTCAAAAACATAAAAATATTAAAAATATTATTGAGTAGATCCCTCTGAAATCTTTCTTCTAATTGGGAACCCACTTAAGTTATGTGTTTTGAATGCTTTTTGTAATGTGCAATTGTGTGCTTATTGGCATTGGATACTTAGTTAATTTTGCCTATCTCTAAACATAGATTTCCTGAAGATAGAAAAATTTTTATTCTGCTCTTTATCAGACATCCAAATATAAAGGAAAGGAAGTGCTGAAAATATGAGGAAAGTATTTTTAAAGGTATAACAAGAAAGAATTCTAATTCTGCCTTACTCTTTGGATTTTACACTGTTAAAAAATGTTAGGCTCACTACCAGAAGAACAAAAAAGCAGTAATATTGCCCAGCTGTGAACCCCATAAGTCTAAGCAATTAACAGCCTGACAAGATATGTCCATTGGTAAAATAGTGGCATAAATATCATGGTTTTATCGAACAATTTTCTGACTGTTTAAGGTCCCTTAAGCAAATGTAAACCCATACCTGGCCCTGCCATTTGGGACAAATACTTGAGGTTATAAGTATCAGAGGTAGAAGACATTCAACCACAATTAACTTTTATAAATAATCATAGTCTGAAACTGACTCCTAATGAGAAGAAGACATTGTTAAGAAAAAAATATTAGTATATCCTGAGTTCTAGCCATTGACATTAGTTCCACCGCATTGATTACTTGAACATGACCAAGTGTTACAAATACATATGAGCCTTAGGTTCTCCTTCTGGGAAGCAGAAATGAAAGTATTGGTCTATGGTTTAACAGGGTACAGAAAGTGCCAAATTTAATAGTTATATCTATTTCATAGTTTGAAAACATGAATGTATATAAACATACACATTTAATTTAATTTTCTAGGATTAAGGCACATGAGACATTTTTCTTAATAAATTTTAGTTTGGCTATAAATAGTATGTGAACAGTTTGTAAAAACTAGAAAAGTACAGTTAAATATTTTTGTGCCTGGTGGATTTTAGTGATGTGCATATGCCTGTCATTTGCACATGTGTAAGACTCAAAAGCTCACACAAGGATGAAGGCCTGTATGGAGGGAAGTGAGACTTACTATGACATTACCAAGTAATGCCTTTTTTTCCTCTTCACCAGTGTCTTCTGCATACAAATTCATTTCACTTGCCTTGCATAAGTGATACACTCTTTCTATAAGACTGTCATATGCTTAGCACCATGAAGGCAATGATGCTAAAATCTTCATTCTCTGGTAAGGAAGAAATAGTCACAGTTGAATAATTTATCACTTCTGAATATATTTGTTTTAATTTGCTATTTTCATGTTAACCTTAGAAAGGTCTGACAGGATCACAATGTAAAGTACAACTTGAGGTGACAGTTTCTGTACAAAGATATTGTCACAGGTGGATCCACTACATCCTAAAGACATCAAAATATACACCACCAAAGGATAGAGCTCTCTCTTCCAATTAAGCTTTTTCTTTGTCTTCTTTCGTGACTCCACCACCACACCACTTAAAAGGGGTTCAATGTTTCTGCTTCCTCAGCTCCCACTCATGGTTTAAATTATTAATATCTGCCTTCACATCCAGCTCTTGAGAAGCTCACCGCTGATCATCTAAGATCTGTTTGATAAATTGAAAAGAACAGCTCATTCTGTCTGACAACATATCCAGTGTTCCTTCTGAAGCTATTGTGTTCATGTATCATTAGAGCTATTTACTAATTCCAGCTCCAAATTTTACCTCCAAACATGTGCATAGGGCACCTACAACTCCACAGACAAAGACCAACAATATTACCATGTTTTTCTAGACTCTCCCTTTTTGTACTGTCTGTGTCTGTAAGCTGCATAAACTTCTGTTAAGTCTTTCAGACTGGTTGTTCTAGGCTTAATTTCATGATTTCTCTCTCCTCTCAAAGTACGGATTATTAGTTCAGATTTAGTCATCCTGAGAACCTCATACATTCTCTCCTATTTCTGCCTGAATCCTAATTTTCACTATTCTGCTTTTAGAACCCAGCACTAATCTTCATGACATTGGTGTCTTCTCACTGATAGCTCTCAGACCTACTATTTTAAAAAGTAAACTGTCTTAATTTGTAAAGAACTTTTCCCCCCATATTCCTCATTGGAACTTCTTTTCCCATGGCATACCTGAAGACTAACCTTGAGCCCATCACTTTTCCTACTCTATTGAACTTTGTTGTATTATCCCCATGTACATTCTCTCTCTCTTTTTCCCACTTGGCTTTTAGTAATATTACGCCTACTTATTTTATCGAACTGGCCCACCCAATTTCAATATTTGCTCAAAGTTTAAATGTTCCCGGATTTCAATAAAAATTTAATTAACCAACACCTCTTTTCCCATTAATTTAGACCCATTACCGTATTCAGGATATACTGTGTATGTTCTGTTGAAGTAAACAAGCTAAACTGTATATAAGAATAGGAAAGTTTGATATGTATTTGCTCCTTAACCATCT
The DNA here is from genome assembly GCF_008632895.1 of Mastomys coucha. NCBI lineage: Eukaryota > Metazoa > Chordata > Mammalia > Rodentia > Muridae > Mastomys > Mastomys coucha. The sequence goes on from NW_022196905.1 coordinate 193,033,805, forward strand.
AAGCAATTTAAATTACATAATTAGTTAGAAATTCTCATCACCTGGCTACATAACACCTTCCCAACTGTGCATGCACTGAAGTTGTCATACTTCTGTGATCATTATACTTTGTAGAATACCAAGTCAAGCATCTTCTTCATCTTTCTTTTTAGGATTTACTTGTGTTCATCTTATACCTAACTTATCATTTCCTCCCTCTTTTTCCCCCATAGAATAATCTCTTTTCTTTCTTTAAACTCTTATATGCAGAGCTCAGGCTTGGTTAGTGATACTGCCCCATGTTTCACAAACAGGTAGCATATTTAAAAACCATGTGACCTGGTGAATAGAGATACCATTCATTTCAAATCAGGTATTAGTTCTTGGGATTACTATATATTATCATATTATTTACTGCGAGATACGTCTTCCCCAATGCCACACTGGATTCAATTCCTAATAGCTCATGAATACAATTTCCTTATTGTATAGTGTTCAGAAATAGCAAATAAAATATAATGTTGCCATTATCTCAAAGTGGTAGCTTAACATTTTTAAAAATTATGTTTATTTTAGGATTTCATCATTTCCAAATTCAAGTTTTCAAAATGCACCTTTATTATTTTTCCTTCTTTCATTAATTAAATGGAAACATGAAACTACACTTATGTTGGAGGTATAGTCATTCATCATTTATGAAAATTTTGATTATATATAAATACAGTGCTCTGCGAAAAAAAAAAAAAACAGCATTCTGTGACAATAACTGGCTGTGTGGAAAGGAAAAGAATAACAGCCACGCACATGAGTGTGCTGTCCAGTAATAGAGTACTTGACTAACACACCCAGTTCTTGAGTTCAATATACACTGCCACCAAAGAAAACCTCTATGCATTCTTGTTGTTTGAACGTATATTGATACCAATGTTTTATAAGAATTAGATGATCAGTAACATACGCAGATACTTTGAAAAATTTGGATCAGAAATTAATCATTTCCTAGTTGAAGATATTGATGTCAAATGAGATTAAATAAGAGTGAGAATTTGCTTAGGAGTTATGTACTTATAATATATGTGAAAAATATTAAAATGATTTTAGATTTCTGATGTATTACTCTGTTATTTACAGAATTCCTGACAAACTTCACAGTGATACCCAGGTTAGGTTCCCTAGGTTAGGTCCCAGGATAGGTTGAATCATGAATTCAACCAAAGCAGTTCCAGTACCTCAAGCCATTTGACTGCATAAACTGGTATTTGACATAACCAGTTCTCTTGTGTCTCAATTAAATGTTATGATGAGACAGACATATATTCACTTTACAAAGAGCTAATCACAGTGCTTCTACAATGATTTAATTGTCAATAATAAATAATGACAAAAATTTATTCATAATTATATATATGCATATATATATATATATGTTGAAATATGATGGTCTCTTAACTACCACTTCTTGTCTGACCACAGTCATCATCTTGCTTTTTCTGTGCTGCCATTTCATTACCTTCATGACCCCTTGACTTTCATATTTTCATAAGAAAAATGTGCCTATGAGATTAAATCTATTATGAATATTATCTAACATTGATTTCCTAAATTCCTATGTTATCTTAATTGAAAATTACATCATAAGATATATGTAAAAACAATATCATTGCCAAACATAAGTAAGGATTTCAAAGAAATAAAATATCTTAATGATCATTGATCTCAGGGAAATAGATTCACTGAAGTGTAATAAGGGATGTAGAAGATATATTCATTAGTTATAGTTAAGTTCTATTATAAAACAGAAGAATTGCCAGTACAATTATGAAAATTCAGGAATATACTGGGACACTTTACTCGCTATTTTATAATCATCAGAGGTGCACAGGTCTTTTTCATCCTTATCCCTCCTCCTCTTCATTTATATTTTGTCATGAATTCAATCAAAGCAGTTCCAGTACCTCAAGCCATTTGACTACATAAACTGGTATTTGATATAACCAGTTCTCTTGTGTCTCAATTAAATATTATGATGAGACAGACATATATTCATATTACAAAGAACTAATCACAGTGCTTCTATAATAATTTAATTGTCAATTATAAATAATGACAAAAATTATTCATAATTATACATATGTATATATATGATGAAATATGATGGAATCCATAAAGCCATTTGTATTACTTCAAATAAATATTGGTAATAAAACTTTAAATATCCTGGATGACATCAAGACATGAAATCTAAGCAAGCAAGCAAATCTAAAAGATGGTTGTCACAAGAGTGTGAAAATTAGCAATATTATAATTATAATTCTATTTGTAACAAATATACTCTTTTGATATTGGTAAAACATCCAGATCATGAGTTAAAAGATGTTAGTATACAAAAGTTTTAACAGGGAAAGGACAATGAATTATAAATGTCATTATAAAATAACATTCACTACCATAAAACTTTCCCGTACAAAATATTCAATATTTCTATTGGGGGAAGGAGTGTATTCAAGATAAGTTGTCCAATCTCACCATCTCTCTGCATGATAATATTCAATACTTTCACATCTTTTAAAATAAATCTCCAGAGCATTGAAATGTTGCACATTCATTCTCACAGATAGTAAATAGCATTTGATTGGGTGCTTATATCTAATAAATACATGGAGTCAGATACACTTGTCAAGGTGCTATATTGGTGAGGAAAAAGGACAATCTATCAAGCAGATAGTTGGTACCTATGATGAATACTGGGAAACAACAACATTTACATCTACTATAATAACAACCCAGCATAATTTTATATTTTCAGGCAGTTCCACAGCTTTTAAAATGCAGTAATTTACATGCAAACAGGCATAACTGTATTATTCTATTACCAATTATAATCTTACATACATTTCTAAGTTTCTGCCTACATCTTAAAATGCAATTAATGTGGAGGTTTAAGAATTCAGTGAAGTTCACAATAAAAAATTATGCTAATAAATGCTGGATATCTAAAGCAAGAAATTAGTAGTAAACTCATCTTCATATGCATAAAACTATAATTAACTGTAGATATGATTATACGTTTTTACATATGGTGCTATTAAAATTAGAATCTATATTGAAATTGATAGAAAGAAATACTCCTTCATCTGACACATACTCTAGTTCATAAGATGTAAAGAAATTGTTTATTCATGTGTCCAACATTTTGAGAAAACACATACATTGAGTATTCAAGTTTTCAGAGGGCTTTAATGACTCATAAATGGGTTCTTCTACTTTCTTCTATATTATCTTACCATAAGAAATTAGAAAAATAGTATTCACACTTAATATTGAATATTATAATCTTTGAATGAGTTTCTTAAGGTTGTGAGCATTTACTTTATATTTTACTAATCAACAAAATTAGAAGAACAACTTTTAAAGTTGTTCATAGACATGTTTTATAGGATAGATACATAATAGCAGACTCGAATGCATTATATATATATATATATATATATGTGTGTGTGTGTGTATGTACATACATATATGTATGTATAATATTCACATGCATATACAACATTCCTGGAGATGGTTACTTGCCATAATAGTTTGTCATTATGACTGAAGATACCTTTATATATAGAAACAGGTATAGGCAGAGAAAGCACATGTTAATTTGATTCATAAAACTAACAAAGGACAGTCTTTCTTTAGTCTGAGATGAAGGAATGGAATAGCATTTAAAAAATAGTCTAAATATTTCTGATATAGAGATTGATATTGGATTCATACCAGTATCATTCATTTCTTGATGCATTTAATTTGCCTTTTGGACAATCCATTACGATATTAGAGATGAGGTATTGTAGCATAATGGTGTGATTATATAACCTATGTACTTATTCAGTAGAAACCAAAGCATCCAAGTTCATGGTCAACCTCAGAGGTACAGAAAGCTCCAACCAGCCAATACCGCATGATACTCCTTTCCAGTACTTTTTTATTCAATAGAAATTTAACAGTAAATTAAACCAGAAATTTCTTTCAAGATTCAATTTTGAATGGAAAAAAATCACAAAATATTTGGGTTTGCATCTAAACCTGTAAATAAATCTCTTTCTCCATTAATTACTTTATTTATTCATTTTGCATCCCACCCACAGGCCTGCCTACCAGTCCCCACTTAGAGAGTCCCTTTCCCCATCTCCTCTCCTCTTCTCCTCTGAGAGAGTATCTGGCCCTCATATCTCTGAAGGGTTAGTCTTATCTTAGCCCACTGAGGCCAGAGAAGGTAGTTCAGTTGGGGAATGAATTTCACAAACAATCAATAGCTTTAGAGGCTGTCCCCATCCAGTTGTTGGGGGGCTAGCATAAAGACTAAGGTACACATATGCTATATATATACCAGGAGTCGCGGTCCAACCTGAGTATGTTCTTTCTTGGTGGTTCACTCTTGAAGCTCCCAAGGGTCCAGGTTAGTTGACTCTGTTGGTCTTCCTATGGAGTTCCTATTCCTTTCAGTGCCCTCGATTCTGCCCCCATATTTTCCACAAGAGTCTTAGGCCTAGGTCCAATATTTGACTATGGGTCTCTGCATCTGTTTTAGTCAGGTGCTGGGTGGAGCCTCTCAGAATAGAAATGCTAGACTCCTGTCTGCTTTCACAACAGAGTATCATTAATTGTGTCAGGTATTGGTGCTTGCCCATAGGGATGAGTCTCAAATTGGGCTGATTATTGGTTTTCCATTTCCTTAGTCCATTCCCTCAGTCTCTGCTCCATCTTTGTCCCTGGTGTGTGTGTGTGTGTGTGTGTGTGTGTGTGTGTGTGTGTGTGTGTTTCTTAGACAAGACACATTTTGGGTCAAATGTTTTGTGGGTGGATTAGTGTCCTTATCTCTCCACTTGAGGTCCTGCCTGTCTTCAGGAAGTGACATCTTCCAGTTCCAATTCCTCAGTGCTATGTGTTTCAGCTAAGGGCATGCTCATTGACACCTGGAAGCCTCACCTATCACAAATTTCTGGCACTTCCTAGAGATTTCCCCATTGCTCCTACCCTAGCAGCAGACTTCCATTAGTTCTCCTAGTCCTCTGGTCCTCTCCCCTGCCTCTCCACACACCCAATCCTGCCCCCCCCCCATACCCTCCCACATCTCCTCTCCCACCCAGACCTCTCACTCTTTCTGCCTCCTATGACTATTATATTCTCTATTCTAAGTGAGATTTTCTCATTCTTCCTTGGGCCTTTCTTTTAGTTAAAATTCTTTGAGTCTATAGAGTATATCATGGGTATAGTGTACTTTATGCTAATATCCAATTATTAGTGAATACATACCATGCATGTCTTTTGGATCTGGGTAACTTCACTTAGGTTGATAATTTCTAGTTCCATACATTTGCCTGGAAAATTCATGATGATTTTGATTTTAGTAGCTGAATAGTACCTTACTGTGTAAGTGAACCACATTTTCTGTATTAATTCTTGTTTGACAGGCACCTGAGTTATTTCCAGTTTTTGGCTGTTACAAATAAAGCTGCTATGAACAGAGTGAAGCATTTGCCCTTGTGGTATATGGTCATGCATCATTTGGGTACATGCTCAGGATTGTTATAGCTGGATCTTCAGGTAGAACTGTTTTCTATTTTCTGAAGAACACCCAGATTGGTTTCCATAGTCATTTATGGGTCATACTAAATATATTAAAATTGCAGAAAGTATTAAAGAAATATTAACTTCTGTTTGAAATTAATATTCCGAGATCCACACTGCTCTTTGAAATGAAAAAAAAATTGCTTAGGTTAGTGATTTCATGAATTTGACTGAGCTCATTTATAACAACAAGGTTTGGTTGTCCAATCCTAAAAATATGGTAATGAGTTGTCTTTCAAATTACTAGTCTCAGTAACAAAAAAGATAATTAAGTTTCTGTGATCTCATCTTCTTTTTAATCATACTCAAATGTACACATGTGGGACTGTGAAAGGTAGCCTCGTTCCTGGTGGCGCTTGAAACCCTGGAGAACTTGAAGGGATGATAGACACATCGCCTGTTCCCTGACACCAGGCTCCTGCCATTAGTTACAACCTTCCATAGATTTGTGGCCATCAATCATGTAACAGCAATGCCCCAAACTCCTCCACTTGTAGAGGACATGACCTGTAGTCACATAGGCTCAAGACAGATCTCCATTTTATTGAGGTCCCTAAAGGCCCGGAGAACTTAACCAATAGCTTCTCCTCCCTGCAACCGGTATTTAATCTCAGACCCACCCTGAGAAGTGGGGTTCAGTTTTACTCATCCACTTTCTACAATGACAATAAATGCCTTAAAACCATGGACTACCTCTTTTCATCAGGATTGCCATGAGGATCCATGGAGATGGCCTTTCCCTTCAGAGCTGCCATCTAATCTCCCATAGAAGGCCTCTCTGTGCTCCCAGCCACAGGGATGCGACCAAGCCCAAGACTGATGCCCAGTCAAGCCAAGAACTCTACCCTTGGAACCAGCCAGAACTCCCTTCTGTTCCCTCTTAGCCCTAGGCTTGATCCAGTCCACAGCCCCCTCCCAACTCAGTTCTCAGCTCTTCCACAGCTCCCAGCATTGCCTGGATGTCCAAGAGCCTGAGAAACAGATGGTCCAGGCCTGTTCCTCACAGGCCTGGAGACCCCTGAGCCTGGTGTGGCTAGCCCTAGGCTCACACCACACTTCTCCACCACTGGAGCACTGTCCCGGTGCCCAACACCCACCCTGTGACCATGTGGAGTAAAAACAGTCAGCATCCCATGTCCTGCCTGCCTCCTGAGCAGCCGAGCCCTGTGGTGGAACAGGTGTAGGACCCCAGTAACTCTACACACACACACACACACACACACACACACACACACACACACAAAGAGAGAGAGAGGGGAGGGAGAGACAGATAGACAGACAAGAGTATAACCACTACTCAAAGATACAGCAGAATTAAGTCTGGTGTTTTATAAGTGACCATGAAGAAAGAAATTTAATACACTGGTGAAATAATTCACATAGAATACCATTTAAATTTAAGAATTAAATATGTGATTATGAAAATGAAAAACAAATCTAGAAAAATACAGTGTACCTGAATTACCGAAATGGTAACCACACAATATCCATGACTATTAAATTTATGTCTTAAGAAGGAATGGTCAGACATTTCAGTGCTTTGTGAAACAGTCAAAATCACATAAATAAATGTGTGAGCATTTCAAATACCTCAATCTAGTAAGACTGTGTGTATAAATTGTATATATGGACAAATTGTGTAAATGAATCTCTCTAAAAAATGAGTTGGAAGATAAAAAAGCAAGCGAAATAAGTCCTGATACTGAGAGGTATTAGTAGATTTGGAAGCTGTTTGCTCTCATAATTTCACAATATTATGATAAATAAAAGACAGGAGTAGATAGATGAAATATAGGAATGATATATAAATATTTTTGAATTTCTATCAGGATAACCACTAGTACAATTTATTGAGACATAAAATGTTAATAGGAATTCAGGTGGATAGATTCTGAGTTCAAACAAAAAAATAATCAACTGGAAATATTAATGCATAGTTTTTTTTTTTGGTAAGTTAATATTGAGCTCAAGTAAGAATTATAAAATGAACCCCCAACCTTAAGTCATGTGTTTTGGATGTTGAATAACAAATGACAGCTCAGAGTGAGACCATATAGGAGAGAGAACAGAGGAGATTTTTCAACTGAATTGTGCCATTGGGGTCAGGTTACTTTCAGTGGCTATCTTATTCTGTACCTAGAACATTATAGGAACAACTATATGTAGGGCAAAATATATTCAACCATTGATAAATGATTTTAGAACAAAATTTCTATTTGTTAAGGATCACGGAAATAGAAGAAAGAGACAGTAAGTTTCCTCTTACATTTCTTTAAAGCTATGATTATGATCTCTCTCAAATTTTAGTGTGATCATCAAAGTAGATATATTTTTATAAATATTAATTCAGTATTAAATTATTTGTATTAATAAATTCCTTTTCAGGAGCTTATTTCCAATTGCAAAAATATAAATTTAAATTGATTTTATCAATAAAGTTTAATATAGTATAGTTTTAAGTACCTTAACCTGTCACATTTATTTTATGGGGAAAAATAAGAGAAAAATTTTCATATTTCCTTGTCAGTATCTTAAATCTGTTCAAAATGCAAATGAAATAATAAATTGATATTCTCTAGAATAATTGATATATTCTTAATTTTTCATATCACATAAATTTTATCAGTTACTCAAGCATAATTTTCTGTTTTGCTTTGCTTTAAATGCTTTGATCATGATTAGAAATAGAATCTCTTTAGATATTCCTAACCCACCTACCATAATTAAATGCCTGATAAGCTTCTAAGGATTTATGATTTGGAAAGATTTATAAGAGTGATCATTTAAAATGAAAAATTCCAAATTGATTAATATAATATAAAGTCCTTAATTATAATGCTATTTAGATACATGCTCAGTAATCCATGGTAAACTTGTCTTGAAGAAATACTAGTGTATTATGTATAAAACAAGTGAATAAAGTTGATTAGAAATATTAACCCCACTATTAACAAAACGAGACTATCACAATAAAATAATTTGTTGACATTTTCTTATTAAACTTTGTCCTGCATATGACATGCTATTAATATGTCTCTACCTATCCCCTGAATAATTTTCTTTAATACTTACAGAAACAATTTGGATTTCTCATTATTTTTTCCCTTGAGCTACATTCTGTAAAATATTTTTCTATATCAATTAACTGCCAAACTAACAAATAGGTGTTTTTAATAGTCTATTTTAAATACATTTTTATTACTTGAGTATTTTTTCATTAATAAATTGTAACTGTGGACCCACCCACATATCATATATATGTCGTGACGTAGCAGTCCAGGTAAAGGTGGGAGCTGAACCCAATGGATTCTGGGAATATGGTGGCCGTTGCCCTGGTGACAGGTCTGTGGACCCACCCACATATCTTCCGCAGGCAGGTTCTGGATGCTAACAGTAACCAAATAAGCTTATTTTAATTCACATATACTTTCTATATGTCGTACTCCAGGGCATGCCTTAATATAGTATGTTCTAGATCAAAGTCTCTCAGAGAGTATCAACCTGGACTCAATCATTTCAAAATTCAGTAAGCTCAGATTCACTTGAGTGAAGCTAAGACCAAGAGAGAGACTAGAGTGGAAACAAGCACAAAAGTACAGTAAAAGGGAGATTAGTAAGATAAGTGCCATAATTTTACTAACCTAATCATAAAAATGCTATTCCATGAATGTTGTGGTCGTCTATGTGTCAGAAGATAATTACATAGTCCAGCCCACTTTTAATGTAAGGGAATGATACAAGACTGCAAATATTAACAGAGGCAGAAACACTAAATAGAAGGCAATCATGGAAGAAGTAAGTCTTCTAAATTTCTCATGTATTTCTTTTACCTTGCATTGCTATTTCTTGGCAACACTGAAGAGTTGACAACTTTCTAGTATGATTCCTTGAGAACTGTGTGTCATAAAGGTGGTTCCCACTATCTATGTTAACCCAAAATCACCCAGCAAAGAGCTTTACAACTGAGTAAGTACCCAGAGAAGCCCAATAAACAGCATGAAATTCATAGGCATTTCTGCTTATCTCTCATAGTTTTATCTACATTACAAGTTGATTTTCTTTACTAATTATTGTAGTCATTCCAGCCTATGAAGATAAAAAGACATAAGATTAGAAGATGCAAAAATTCCTGACTATATTGCAGCATTGCCTTCCATGAGTAGAGTAGGACAGGGAATGGGGATTAGATGTTAGGAGTTTCAGGTTTTGGAGCCAAAGAAATAAAAATGTTCAAATTAAGCTGGGTAGTGTTGGTGCATGCCTTTAATTCCAGAACTTTGGAGGCAGGCAGATTTCTGAGCTCGAGGTCCATCCTGGTCTACAGAGTTCCAAGACACCAGAGCTATAGAGAGATACCCTGTGTTCCTTCTTAAAAGGGGGAACAAAATAACCATGGAAGGAGTTGTAGAGACTAACTATGGAGCAGAGACTAAAGGAAAGACAATTTAGAGACTGCTCCACCTGGGAATCCTTCCCATTTTCAGTGATCAAATCTAGATACTATTGTGGATGCCAGCAAGTACTTGTTGACAGGAGCCTGATATAGTCATCTCCTGAGTGGCTCTGACAGTACCCGACTAATACAGAAGTAGAGGCTCACAGCCATCCATTGGACTGAGTACAGAGTCTCCAATGAAGGAGCTAGAGAAAGGACCCAAGGAGCTGAAGGGTTTTCATCCCCTTAGGATGAACAACAATATGAACTAACTAGTACCCTCAGAGCTCCCAGGGTCTAAAACGTCAACCAAAGAGTACACATGGGGGGGACTCATGGCTCCAGCAGCATGTGTATAGAAAAGGATGGCCAAGTTGGTCATCAATGGGAGGAGAGGCAATTGGCCCTGTGAAGGTTCTATGCCCCAGTGTAGGGGAATGCCAGGACCAGGAAACAGGAGAGGGTGGGTTGGTGAGCAGGGGGAGGGAGGAGGGAACAAGGGTTTGTGTTTGTTTTGTTTTTATTTTTATTTTATTTATTTATTTTTATTTTTTTCAAAGGGGAAACTGGGAAAGGAGATATCATATGACATGTAAATAAAGAAAATATATAATAAAAAAAGAGCAGTGAGGTTAAGTGTGGGTCCAAAAGATAATTACTCTTTGAACATAAGACTACAGGCAGTGTATTCTCAAAGCTCCCAAAGAAAACTGTTGTTTGTATATATGGTGGTTGTATCTATAATTGGAATTTCAGATAGTTGTGACTATTACCATAATTTGGTTGAAATGTGGTTCAGGGCCAGTTCACAATAGTGGAGAGTGCTGGTAACTAGAAACGAAGAATCAGGATCAGAAGATAAGAATGAAGATGAGGAGAATGTAAAATTCACAACTATATCTGGAAAGGAATCTGCCCTCAAAATTGTAACAAAGTTCCACAAATATATATATATATATATATATATATATATATATATATATATACCTGTGTGTATATATATAAATATATAAATATATATATACATATACACACATAGATATACATATACATATGTATATATACATATATACACATGTGTATATATATATATATATATGCATATATATCTGAAAAGTACTGAAAGTTATTTTCAGGCTAAAAATTCTATTATCAAACTTAACAGCAATACAATATATCTGGCAGCATTGTAAAATTTATATACATTTTATATATGTATGTATAACTGAGATTATTTAGCATTTACATGAAGTTAAAACATTTAATTGACATCACAGATGTAACATTGGGGAAGTTAGCACTTTTCAAGTACATATATGAATGACAGGGAAAATGATGATGATGTTGATACTGATAGAGATGATTGATGATGATGATGATGATGATGTTGAAGATAATTTGATGAGGAGGAAATGAAAGAAAAAGCTCCAGCATAGATACCTGTATGAGCGATCTCAACGAAAATCACACAGAAAACAAAAAAGAATGGAAAAGTCTTTAAACCATAAACACAAAATTCAAAGGTCAAGAATTCTACAAAAAAAAAAAGGAAAAACTTCCCCATATATCATACATCAAAAGGAGTTAGTTCTATAAATGACATTAAAGAAAACTTAAGCAAGAATAGGTAATGGTAGTTCTGTTCTCATTGAAGAGGCCAAATTCATCAATTATGTGAATAATTGCCTACAGTAAGGTGGTAACTAAAGAAATCTGATGTGGATGAAATCTCTTTAAGAAGATGGTAATAAAGTGGTTACTAAAGATCTCTAATGTGGATGAAATCTTTTTAAGAAAATAGTTAAGTGCTTGAAATACTTCTTCTTTCATTTCTGGAATCTGGCTCATCTTTCTGTAATAGAATGTGAAGACTTTTCCTACTGAATTTGATAAATGTTGTTCAAGTTCCATTATCAAAACTATGTTGTACAAAATGTCTATTTAGTTCTGAAGGATAAAATTCCACCTTTTACTTGTTTTAAGAATGTATTGGATGTTATGATAGGACACAGTAATAGTGGTGATCAGTCAGCAAATGGCAATGAGACAAAGGAATACATGTGAGATAAATAGTATTTCAATAAACCAAAAAGACATACACTCAATATAATGACTTTGTTTAATGTACCTTTATTGTGATTTGCTAAATGTAAAGTATATGTCTATGGTAATTAGTATTTTTGATCTTCTGTATTTGCTATTATTAATATGAAATCTATGTTTATGCTCATTTTATTTTGAAAATATACATAGGAATGGTATTTTTATTAACTGTGTCAAGTAAGACCTGTATTTCACTCTTTCAAGGAAGATAGATTTACAAAGTTTCTTATTATTAAAACTAGTTTAATTTAATTTGACGTTACTTTGTTGCATATGTTTGATTCCCCAGTGTTACATCTTTGAAGTCAATTAAATGCTTACACATCATGTAGCTGCTATATAATTTCAATCATACATATGTACGTAACATATGAATATAAATTTTATAATGCTGCTAGATATATTGCATGCTGTTAAGTTTGATAATAGAATTTTTAGCACGAAAATATCTTTCAGCACTTTTCAGGTATTTGTCTCCTATTGTCTACCATATCAATTTCCGTGTTAATTTTACAATATATCTGACATAATAACTCAAAGGAATATGGCTCAAGCCTCAATGTGGTAGACTTATCAGCACAGAGATTGCATTACTATCATACTACATACCTGATCATGCAAACTACGGAGGGTCAATTAAAATCTTGGTAAATCTGAAAACAGGCGTTAAGATAGAAGCAGGACAGGGTTCTAACTTTCATGCCCCTCCATTGCCCCAACAATGTATCTCTATCAGTTAAGCCCCATTTCCTGAAGGAGCCATACTCTCTGTACATAGTACCACCAGCTGGAGGCAAACTGTTCCAACACAGAAGTTTAAGGTAGTGGGAGTTCATGATAGCTTTCTTTAAGTTTTTCTCATCACCATTACTGTCAGGATTGTTTTGGAATTTACTTATGAATTGCATATGTTCGTGAGGGTTACATACTTATGAATGTGGATACCAGAAAAGGCCAGAAAAGAATACTGTGTCTCCTGGAGATGGAGTTACAGGCAATTCTGAAATACCTCCCAAACCGGTTAGTTCTAAAGTTTGGTCTTCTATAAGAGCAGCAAGTACTCTTGATTCCTAAGTCATCTCTTTTCTCTGTGCTTTAATTGTGTGAGAAAAAATTACTTTGGAATAATTCTCTCAAGAGTATATCTTATTGGACTGCTTTAAAAGAAGTATTGCTGTCTAACACCAAAACAAACCCTCACATTTGCATCCAAAAATAATCCTAGAAATTTTATTTTTTTAGCTTAAAATTCTGCTACAATTGATAACTTTCTTTCCTTCACAGTTCTTTATATGCTTTATTCTATAGGTAAATATAAAGGGACTTACAATAATCATGTATTTTATAACCTCAATATTTTAAATGCTTCCAAATAGAATCATAGGGTTTATTATTTCTTACACATATTAACTTTCATTGATTTCTTTCTTATAAAGTTACTAGCTTTAAAAAACACAATTTGAAATTACAAGTACTTTCAGTTAACCTTTTCCACCTAGGAAATATCTGAGTTCTGATTGAAAGTTCTTTCCTTCTAAGACATTTTACTTATTAACTCCTGAATGTGTTGCTAACACACATTTAGTTTGTGAACAAACAGTATTTTAAATTCAGGTTCAAAATGTACTTAGATAGTCCCATGCATTTGTTATTTAAACAGTCCACCCACATACCAACCCCGAGACAGATAATCTGCCTTCCCAGTCTCCTTTCTGCAGTATGATCTCCTTTTGGGGTCAAATTTCCTTTCCTTAGCTGAGCAACTATGTAACATCAGGATGATATGTGGACCAGAATCTACATTTGTAAATCAGAAACAGGAACAATATTCTAAATGTACTTTCAAATAGCTCACTAACCCTGTGCTTAATCGTGACTTTATCCAATTTCACAATTTTTTTTTAGAGTGGCTGACACTCTAGATGCTTAAAAGCCTTTAACACTACCATGTGCTAATAATATATTATTATGTAATGCCCTAGATTTTAAACTTCATGATTCTAGAGAATATTAGGCTATGGTTTGTTTCTCTCCAGTCTCAAGCCAAATCTGAACATGGAACTCTTGAGTAGCTGGCATAAGTGTAACCAATAATTTTATTATTTCTGTACCATCAAAAATGTACTGTGTTACCTCAAATTCATCTCTTTGGGATCTTTTTGTGTTCTAGAAAGCCGAGATGTACAATTGAAAGCTCTGCCAATCTTTCAGTTTGAGTATCACACTATATTTTTATTGATTATTTTTTATTTATATTAGAAATATTACTCCCCTTCCTGCTAGCCCATTACCCCTCCCCTCTCCCCTTAACTTCTGAGAGGGTGCTTCCCACCTATCCACTCACATCTCACACCTCTAAACTTTCCCTTCCCTGGGGCATCAAGTTTCTACAGGATTAAGCACATCTTTTTTCACTGAAGGCATGAGAGACGGTCCTCAGATACAGATGTAGCACAGCCACTAAACAACCCATGTACGCTTTTTGGTTGGTGGCTTACTCTCTAGGAGCTCTGAGGGGTCCAAGTTAGTTGACACTGTTTTTCTTCCTATACGGTTGCAATCTCCTGCAGCTCCTTCAGTCCTTCCCATAATTCTTCCATTGGAGTGGCTAACTTCAGTTCAGTGGTTCGCTCTAAGTATGTGCATATGTCTCAGTCAGGTGCTGGGAGAGTCTCTCAGAGGACAGTCATGCTAGCCTCCTGTCTGCAAGCACAACATGGCATCAGTAATAGTGTCATGGTTTGGTGCCTGCACAGGGGATGGATCCCAAGTTGGGCTGGTCTCTGGATGGCCTTTCCTTCAATCTCTGCTCCATATTTTGTTGCTGCACTTCCTTTAGACAGGAACAATTCTGGGTCAAAACTTTTGAAGATAGGTGGATAGCCCCATGCCTCAAATGGGGGTCATGTCTATCTATTGGAAGTGGTCTTTTTTAGGTTCCATCTCCCCACTGTTGGGCATTTTGGCTAAGGTCACCACTATTGGATCCTGGGAGACTCTCACATCCCTGTGTCTGGGACTTTCTAGAGGGTTCTCCACACCACACTGCTGCATATTTCTCTTCATTTTCCTTGCCCTCTGGGCTTCAATTTTGTCTCCTCCCATACCTGTTCCTGCCTCTTTTTCTCTCCCTCTCCTGTCTCCCACACAGGTCCCTCCTTCCCTCTGCCTCCCATGGTTATTTTGTTCCCCCTTCTAAATAGGATTGAAGTATCCACACTTGAACCTTCCTTCTTGCTCAGCTTCATATGGTCTGTGAGTTATATCATATATATTCCAAACTTTTTGACTAATATTCACTCATCAGTGAATACATACCATGAATGTGTTTTTGGGGTTGGATCACCTCACTCAGGATAGTTTCTAGTTCCATCCATTTGTCTGCAAAATTCATCATGTCCTCGTTTTCTATAGCTGAGTATTATTCTATTGTGTAAATGAACCATATTTTTTGTATCTATTCTTTGGTTGAGAAACATCTGGGTTGTTTCCAGCTTCTGGGTATTACAAATAAAACTACTATGAACATAGTTGAGCACGTGTCCTTGTGATATAGTAGAACATCTTAAATCATGGAATTTTTGTATTTTCTTGCAGGAAAAGGACAGATTCATATATGTATATATATCCCACCACATGGTAGGAAACAGATGCAGCTCAAACTTCACTTTATCATCAATGGCATCCTCTTCTTTTCTTAAAATAACATACTTAGAATAACTGTAGTTTCAACACACGATGCCATGCTTCTCTAATTGGCAACATTCAAATCATTTTATTTGAAAATAGCCCTGACTTACAACATAAGTAAGAACCTTGTTTTGGTTTGTTTTGTTTTGTTTTTTTCACATTTAACCCTGTGAGTTCCTGATTACAAACACACTTTACTTAGTAACCTACTAGATTTTGAGGAAAACACTGTGATTGACAATTTATCTTCAAGAGTTACCTAAATTTCTATTATTTTTCCTAGTATCTTCTTGATAAGCATGATTTGACTCTTAAGAAAGCAGCCTTAATCAAATGTATGAAATTTGATAATATCTTATTTAAAATATATAGTTACAAGGGACTATAAAAAATAGATGCCTGTTTAAATCAGGCATGAAGTTAAAGACTGACTCATTCTTAATTTGCTAACCACAATTGTGTTTAATATTCTCACTAGTACAAGAATAATAAAGCCAGTATTACATCTTCCTGGTTTTGGTTATCATCTCCAAATGAATATTTTTATCAGCTTCTTTAAATATAGCTTTAGATCGCACCAAATTTCATGTAACATTATTGTTTTCAATAAAAATTTGCATACATCCATTGTTTTCTTTAGTGATATATATTTGGGATCTTCTACATTTTCTCTTTCTAGTCAGAATGATTTTATCTACCAAGTAGACAAATTTGCTTATTAAGTTTCTCATCTCCAAACACACATTCTCTTTCTATCACATGTTAACCACTCACTTGCAAATCACAGCCTTGTTATCTATCTCGAATATATGAATCATTTCAACTGTTTTACATGGACATAATAGAGTGACTAGCAGTTTCTTAGTACATTCAAACAATTGATTAAACATGTAAGAAAATTCCTTTGCTATTAAGTTCAGTTTTTCATTGACATCATTTACCTTCCTCAGATATTCACTGTAGCCTTTATGAAGCTTAATATATGAGGAACAATATTTTAATATTCATTTACAAACACAATTAATGTGTGTGTCCTTCAAATTATTCTTAACAAAATAAAATATCAACCTGTTTAAAACGTAAGTTTATTCTGCACATTTTACACAAATGGTGTATTCTTATTGTTTTTTATTAGGGTCACATTTCAAGGCCTCTCTTAACTCTACTCAGACATTCTTCTATTGTTCTTTAGTAACTTCAATTTCTCTCTGATGTTCTTGATCTTTCCCAGTCAACATTTCCACAAAGCTGGTTAGGAACTTTAAAGGTGTGTTTTCTTAATGCAATTAGAAGATTGCATCAAAGGGAGATGAATTCTTCCTTCTCACTATAAGCAAATTTAGTAATATGCTGACAGCTCTAGTAATATTAATCTAGTTTTTTTATTTGTTAATAATCTTCACTCAATCTACCTAATTTTCTCTCCTGAAACCATACCTTTTTAACAGTTATCACAACTTTCTCCTTGTTTACTAAATCCTGTTAGAAACAAAGGTTCATTTTGTTTTGTGCTTCCAAGTAAAATCAACAATACAATAATTCTGCTACTATTTCCATGAATAAACAAATCGGTCATTTATTGGCACATTATACCAATCAGTTCACTATTCTTTACAATAGACAATTAATTTAAATTCTTTCAAATTTAGGAAATTTATTATCTTATTATTTTGTCATACTCAGATAAGTTTGAAGATAAAGTTCTGAATATGCATATATCTATATTCAAATCCCAAGCTCCTTCTCACATCTTTGTCACCAAATCTGTTCAATCTGTAGAAAATGTTATGCAAGTTATTATTTCTCCCTCTGTGGATTTAGAGAGAAATTCTCTAGACAGCTTATTATATATAAAATTTATGTGATTATTTTTCCTAAGACTGTGTTTACTTCTTAATGACTTCTGATCTTAAAATGGAAAATAGGAGCATGCCATAATATCCAGTGATATAATCAATATAAAATAGAACACCACCTAAAAACAGAAAATCCTTATCAATATTATATTCTAATGATAACAACACCACTTCATTTCTCAGTGAAACATTATGAAAATAAAAATTGTTTTATTGAAATTCTATCTATTTTTTTCATCCTGATGTATACTTCACCTACCAGACCAGGGGACATAAATGATTTGCTATAATTTCTGAGAACTTCACAGTATTTTATTCAATCACAAGTGAACACGTTGTGTTTAGGGACAATATTATTTCTTAATTCATTTGAAAACCATAGTGCCTATCTTTATTGAAATTATTATTTGAGTGTATGTACCACCAGCTTCTCCATATTTTATTTATCTCCTTAATTAAGAATAGGACTTAGGCCAGGCAGTGGTGGCACACGCCTTTAATCCCAGTACTTGGGAGGCAGAAGCAGGCAGATTTCTGAGTTCGAGGCCATCCTGGTCTACAGAGTGAAGTCCAAGACAGCCAGGGCTATACAGAGAAACCCTGTCTAGAAAAACAAAACAAAACAAAAAATAAATAAATAAAAATAAAGAATAGGACTTAGTATTAAATGCTTTTCTATTAGCTGATGACAAGTAAGTATACAAAATATAAACATATATTAACAAATAATAGGTTAGATGCTGGCAAATATATAGCTGTCTGTAATGGGAATAAGCAACTGGTAGCACATAATACTAAAAATAACTTAGAAACACATGTTTGAGCTAAGACTAAAAAGAGAAACGGTAATGATGGTAGTCAGACCTCTGTGAAAAATGGATTAGACAGGTATAAGAAATAGAGAATATCTCACAAAATTGAGATAGTGTATCATGGTTTACAAATGGGATCTCACACAATATGTCAAAGGGTAACCATGAGAAGGACCAGAAGATAATGCAATCAAGGAAGAATGAGGAGTCTATAGACCCTTATATAATATTGAATACCACTTTATCTTTGTTCAGTCATATAGGAACTCCTGATGTATGATCACAATAGTAAATATTCTCAAAGTACTGCTTTAACAGGCTCCAACTGACAAAGGAATGTATTGCAAAGATGAAAGCAGAAAATCTAATTCAGGAAATGTTCAAAAGGACAGTATGCCTTGTCAATCAGAATGACTGCATGAGAAAAGATATTCAGACAGAATTCATATTTGAAGTATAAATAACACAATTCACTAATAATTAGATTTGTGCTGTCAGAAAGAATAATCAAAAAATACTACGTTTTCTTTTTCTAAAGGAGCTGGAGAACTGAGGTTATACTTAAAGAAATGAAGAAGAGAAGGTATGGATCAATTCCCACATGAGAAAAAGATGAGTATCTCAGTTGCTTATAGTTCTGTTACATTTGGAGACATTTGACAGCCAGGGGGGAATCTGAGTAGGGCTTTTGAAATTATGTATATTGAGTTCATGGGGAAAATTCTGATTGGTGTTATATTTGAAGAATCCTTGCCACAGAGGTGATAATTAAAGCTTCAGAAGGACTGAGATCTCCAAGGGATGAATATTAAATAAAAAGTGAGATTATTCTAGAGTTTCAAAATTAGGAAGGAACATAAAATATAATAAAAAGAAATATATATATAGACATATATATCCTTTTATATACATATATATGAAATGCAATAGAAATAAGGTTTCATGGAAATCAAGTGAAAATGTATTTTTAAAAAGTATCAGACATAGTTTACAAACTAAATATCCATTACATTTAGAAACTTATACATCAGTGATAACTTGTAACACAAATAGATTCGATGAATTAATGTAAGCAAAATTCTTATTAACATAGGTATAGAGTAGCAGGAGAAAGGATTGAGACAACATGGGAATTTTGCAAGGAATGTGCTGTAAGTGGAATTACAGAAGTGATATTTTTCCCTTTGTGAAGAAACAACTTTTTTATCTATGTGTATTGATACTTACGAAGACAACTTAAGGTAGTATGAATTTTGACTCACAATTCTAGGCTGGAAAGTAATAGTGTCAGGAGTTTGCGACAGCCTGTAACATTATACTGAGCGCATGAATATAATTCATTGAGTACAATGAATTCTGATACTCAACTTACTTTCTCCTTTCATTCAATTCAGCACTCCATTGATACAATGGTGTTGCCTGTATTTAGGGTGGATCCTCAAGTGACCTAATGTAGAAACTCCCTTAGACAGAGGACCAGATGTTTCTACTCTTGATAGTTCCAGATCCTTTCAATTGTAAATCGACCTTAACTCTCACAGGATCCAAGAGAGCACTCTTTTTTACTTATGAAAGAAACATGATGGCATTGTTGATGCTGACTGTGGTGATCAACTAGAGAAAATATATTTGATATTTAAACTGATGAGTGAACTTACTAGAAGATGTTCTTAAACTGAACTTGGGGGGGAAACCAGGTGAGGCGATAACACTTGAAATGTAAATAAATTAAAAAAAATTAATAAAAAGTGGGTAAAAAGAGATGGAATCATAGCAACTTTATCTAAAGGAATAGACTACATGGAAAACTAGCATGAGCATTCTAGAACTAACTATAGGCCAGGCTGTGCTCAAAGAAGGAACAATCCTTAAACCTTTACCTCCAGAGTTCTGAGATTATAAGCATGATTCATCATTTATCTTAATACATTAAAATTTCTTCAGAAAGCAAAAAAAAAAAAGTATAGTCTTGGTCTGGGGGTTATACAACACAAGTTTAACAAATCAGACACCTACTAAATCCATTATGTGGTAAAAGGAGAGTGCTATTGTGTAGTTAATACCATGAGGAGGCACAATGGTTTGTGTGCAAATATAACAAAGAAACAGAATAGCCTTTCTCTGGGAACATTTAATTCTGTGGGCTAGTATTAACATAAAATTGAATTTAATCAATATTTTATTTTTCTTTCGCTTTGCATCACAATGATAAGCAAGATCAAACAAAGGCTAGAGGAAAGCATATATTACTTTAATATTCCTTCTTAAGCTTTTCTCATTCTTCATTGTAAAGCTTAATTATTCGTGTTATAAGACTAGTCCTTAGTTATCGCCAATTTCAATGATAAGCAACAAATCCCTGTTATAAGTTTCTCACACTGTTGATAGCCTGGTGTACCTTCTGTGTTTTTATGTCTTATATCTTCATATCTTAGCCCCAAATTTATATATCTGAATATCTTAGTTTGATTTCCATTTTTTTGATTTTTTTCATTATTAGATATTTTCTTTATTTACATGTAAATTTCTTCATTCCCAGTTTCCCCTCCAAAAAACAAAGAAACAAACAAAAACAACAAAAACAAACCCCTGTTGCCTCCCCCCTCCCCATGCCTGCCACCCCACCCTCTCCCACTTATTGGCCCTGGCATTCCCCTACACTGGGGCACAGAACTTTCACAGGGCTGAGCTCCTCTCCTATTAATGATCAAATTGCAATCCTCTACTATACATTTTTATGATAGAGACCATGATCAAATAAAATTCCCCAGAAAGAATTTATTGTGGCTCATACCCCATAGTCTATCACTAAGGCGAGCCGGGAAGGAACTCAAGGCAGGAACTTGGTAACAGGAATTGAAGCTGCAATCATAGAGGGCTGCTACTTAGTGTTTTATTCTGCGAGGTTCAACTCAGTTAATCTTTCATTCAAGCACATACCACTTGTCTAGAGGTGGCCCTACACACAATGGTTTTGGCTCTCCCACAGATATCATTAATCTAGAAAACGTTCTACTGGCTTGCCTACTGGCAAGCTAATGGAAGCAATTTCTCACTTAAAACGCTCTTTTCCTCCTTCCCTCTTGCCATCATTCCTGGAGGGCTGCTCCTGTCACCCTGATATGAACTCGGGCCTCCATGTTACTGTAGGATGGAGCTGATTTAAAAATTTAAAGTTTCTAAGATTATATCCCCCTTGGCTGTATAGAAAATTGTTTTTATTCCCAGTTGTGACTTATTGTCCCATTAAAATTATATTCCTCAATCTATCAATAAATTAACTGTCATTAAACAAAAAACAAAACACAAAACAAAAAACAAAAAATAAAATTCTCTTTCCCTATATTACTCTACATTGTGTTCTTGGACTTAATAAAAAAAAGTAAAAGTATATATACTAATCCACTATTATCTATCTTCACTCATGAATCAAGAACAAGAAACATAGCCAGGTGCTTGGAGTCAAGTAATTCAATGATAGTCCAATAAAAAACCATCACCAAGGATTTTCAGTCTTCTCTGTGCATCCTATCCGCTCCCTCAGATCCATGACTGTAAGCAACTGATAGTCCCGTTATACCTATTGCTTTAGGTATGTCACTAATATTGCTAAAATTCTATTTATCACAATTGGTACTAGTTATCACCAGAATGTCCAGATATTTTAATATCAATCAGTTTAAGGACTTCAACATGTCTTTGACATTTCCTCTCCTAACTCCATGAATGTGTTTCAATGCCTGTAATACTTTCTCTCAGGAATTTTTAAGTTGTCTAATAGTTTTAAAATCTGTATTTCAATTATTTCCTCAGTTTTTCTCCAAATATTTGTCAAAATTGTATAGAATTCCCTTTAACCATCTCAAAAGAGCAAAATTCTTCTATATTTCCTCAATATATTTCTATATTGGTAGAGATAATAAATTTTTCTCCTTATTTTTTACTACTTCCAGAAGTTTCTTCTTCTCCATTAAATTGCTATCATAAATGTCATAGTTCAATTTTTCTTGTTTTATTACTGTAAACTCTACCTTACTTGATGATATCAAAAGACAATCATGTTTTCATTTAAAAAAAAAAAACAATTAGATTTAGGTTCCATTCATTCCAAATTGAATTGGATGAAATTCACAGAACAGGTCCTTCATTATACCCTGGCTTCTTTGGCAAGTATAACTCTATTGAAATAATCAGAATAGAGGACAACTTCTATAGAGTTGCATTTGTCAATGAACACACACATCCAAGGGATTATATAAAAAATTGTGATTATAAACAACAGTCTCAAAACTTTTATTTCAATTATATGACATTTTTGAAAATAACTATAATTTTACAAAAATTCTCAATGATAATATTTAGTTTTCCAAAACTAGAATCTGATTTACAGTATCAATGAAGATCTCATATTAGTTTACTATATTTATTTTAATTAATGAACTAATGTTGGCATATAATTACTAAAGTATATAATTTATTCACAGTACTTTAGTTTTTACCTAATGTCTGTTTTTATTTGATCTGAAATTAGATTACATACCATCACCTTAATTAATATGTATGTTTACTGTCATCTATTTTCAAACACATTAATGATCTCATATTTCCAGGAACAACTTTAACTCTAACCAGAACTGTACACTATTCATTACCTCTCTATTATTGTACACCAACTACCTCTGATAACAGCACAGAATGAACTACAATAGTATGAGTAATATTCTCCTAACTATACTATTGAAATTAATTTTCACCCACATCCCTTAAGATGAAACTTTTAAATATGTAAAAATAAAACTATAAGGTTATTATTTTACTATTATATGTCTCAAATATACAAAAATAAACTGTAATGTACCAAGAGCATTTGTTTCAGGTAATTAACACACATTTGACTACAGAGATTTTCCACTACATGAATCCTTCTTTTTTCATGTGCTTTCATAATACAGCTACAAATAGAATATAAATACAGGTTTCAAACATATATTTACACCAGAGTTTTACTTCTTAGACAGTAATTTAGTAAGGTATATTCTATCCTCAGCTCTGTGTATGTACATTGGACAGCTTAAGCCAAGCAGGAACACAAGGCATGAACTTGAAAACAGGAACTGAAGCTGAGATCACACAGGATTACTACTTATTATTTTGCTCCCCATGGTTCACACAGTCATATTTTACACAGCCACATACCTCTTGCCCTGAGGTGGATAAATAAATTTCCAAACATGAACTCTAACCTTCAACAAATACCCCAAATCTAAGCTTTTTCTCATCACTTCACCACAAATGCTCCGGTATCATCTTCCACTCTCCCAGGATTCTGCTCTTTTCTTTAGAATTCAAAATAATGAAAGAGATGAAACAATTATAAACAGTAGGTTACATTATGATGTTACTCTTTTAAAGTCTTCAAAGTTTTGCAATTTATATGCTCAAGTAGCAACTAAAAGTCTTGCAAAGAATGATAGAGATCTTGTAATTGCATTGTCCTTGTCTTCATCTCTGGACAATAAAGTTGCTTTGTACTATCTGACTACAACAACTACTAGCGAAGCTCTTACAAATGTAGGCATGTTCTCACATCAAGGCCTAGTTTTGCTTTCTTTTAGGACTGCAATCTCTCCCTAAAATTATGTTCATAGTAGACTTCTACTGTTCTAAAATGAGTTAAAATGACTCTACTGAGTATAAGAAAATTTCATAGCATTTCATTTGTGTCACTGTTTTTATAAAGTCTCTACTTTCTATTTACTGAGATGAAACATGAGTGATGTGAATACTAATGATCAAGTAACATACGACATAACTGAACACATATGTCCTTTCCCCTTATGAAATACATAATAATGAAACAGGTGTATGATTTCTGCTTTAAACAATTCCATCCATACATGGAGGAAGAGGTCATTTAGAAGTCATCAGTTAACACTGAAATTCTGAAATCTCACTGAAGCACCTTTTGAGACTACCGTACACTGAGTTCAAATTCCATGGGATCTATAAATTCTTAATTAATCTGATCTTCCTGTGAGTGTATTTTTCAGACATTTAATTTATTTAGCTTGTTCTTCAGCTCCGGAGAGGTCTTCCTTTCTTTGTTATCTTTGATCATATCTGAAAAATGTAGTGAGAAATGTGTCCTCCTGAGAAAATAAGATGTCCTATAAATCCTCTTTTTGATATGCAAATTTCAACTTTTTAGAATGATCTTAATGGCTTTAATATAGACTGAAAGCAATTAGAATAATACACCTTAATAAAACGTTTAAAATGTACTATTAATATGATTCTACTTTGTTTTACAATTCTATCTAAAATTAATACTCCACCTTCTCGTTTTGACTCAATTCAAACAAATAAATTGCCAGCATACATTTTCATGACATAATGACTATCTCTAAGACCAAGTGTATCCACATAAAAGATAACTGTTAGAGAAATGGGTATAAATTAGTCTACATGACCACAGTACTTTTAACTCTGGATGAAGTGAAAACTATGAGGTAAACCAAGTTAACCAACCATACATATATTCCTGCCTATGCCTGGGATTTCTTGGATTAAAGGCATATTCTACCATACCGGATTTATCACCACAGTTTGAATATAACTGTGCTATAATAAAATTTCTTCCACTCTCCACATAATGTTTTTAATATTGGCTTAAAACATTGTGTTGAATTCCATATATATTTTTTTTCCTTTGGAGAAAACACATAGGTTCTGATTTCTGTTTTCATTTCTGTTTTTGTTTATACAAACTTGACTTCCTGAAGTCTTTTCTAGTTTATTATCCATTTTTTCTTTCTGTTAGGAACTTTCATATGATCCATGCAGGGGAGGCAACTTATTTGTGCTGGCAAGACTTTAACTTTACTTATCTTACTAAAATATCATATTTCAAGTCAAGGTTTTCCTAAAGTTCATAGCTCCCAATGTTCCCCTTTTAGATATTATTAAACTCAACTACTTTTGTATTATTTCAGATTTATATTTCATGACCCTTGAGTAACCATATTATGCACGACTCTACTTTATCATGTATAATATGAATCATAGATATATTTATACAGTGATTTAGTTAAATTCATATTGCCACTTACATATGAAACATAACTTATTATTTCATATGCTATTATAAGAAGGATAATTTTAAAAACACACTTAATGTATAAATTTGGCAAGAGCTTGTAGCTCAATGATAGAATGCTTAGCTACCGTTCATGATGAACTAGGTTCAGTCTCTACTAATATAGTGATATCACTTATGTTCTTGAAAACACAAAACAAATGTTTATACATGTATGAAAAATGGTGACACTAGCATTTATTAAAGCAAAATATATGTTAAGACTATGTTGCTAATATTGTGATTACAGACTTTAAAACAATAAAAATATAATATAATATTATATTTTGATAAAGTATGAATTATTGCAAACAATAAAGATTAAACAGAGCATATAATATAAAGGACATTTATTAGTGCATTATTTATAAGACAAAGCAATTAATATTTATGAATCTGTATGTATTTAATTAATATAAGATTTTATATAATACACCTATCTATGCCTTAAGATAGCTTGGGCTTCAAAATGAACTTAAATCACTTTATCATTCATTACAAATTATGTCATAGCATTTTACTTTTTAATATTTTTCATTGTTACAGAAGATAAGAACAAGAACTATGTTCATACCAGCCTTATTTATAATAGCCAGACTCTGGAAACAACCCAGATGTCCCTCAACAGAGGAATGGATATAGAAAATGTGGTACGTCTACACAATGGAGTACTACTCAGCTATTAAAAACAATGAATTTATGAAATTCTTATGGAAATGGATGGATCTGGAGAATATTATCCTGAGGTAACTCAATCACAAAAGAACACACATGGGATGCACTCACTGATAAGTGGATATTAGTCCAGAAGCTCTGAATACCCAAGATACAATCCACATGAGCCCTGATGTAATAGTAACATAAATGTAATGAGAATAATCAAGCACTTTTGGATTGGATGCAAGGTCTACAATACAAGATAAGACTTCTACCTAGCACAGATATCAGGGCCTAGGATCTACACCCAGACATGTCATAGAAACCAGGGGAAAAGATACTAACTACTCTGCTAAGTGACTAGATTTTGAACAGATTGTTAGTGACTTACCATACATTTACATTAATGCTTCTTTTTTTTTTTTTTTATTTTAGATATTTTCTTTATTTACATGCGAATTTCTCCTTTCCCAGTTTCCCCTCCAAAAAACAAAAACACAAACAAAAACAAACCCCTGTTGCCTCCCCCCTCCCCATGCCTGCCACCCCGCCCTCTCCCACTTTCTGGCCCTGGCATTCCCCTACACTGGGGCGTAGATTGATAGATTATAGAAAAAAAGAAAGAAACAGAAAGAAAAAAAACAAAGAAAAAAGATGATCTATAACTGATAGATAGTAGACATACAGTAGATAGATGGGAGAGAGAGAGAGAGAGAAGATAATATTTTCTGAAGTTGGTTTCTGAAGAAGATAATTCAGTGGAATGTCATACACTCAAGAGTATAAATGTGACAAATCTATTTTTCCAATTAAAATTAATTCTACAGATTGGGAAAAAAATCTTCACTAACTCCACATCTGATAGAGGGCTACTATCCAAATTATATAAGGAACTTAAGAAGCTAACTACCAAAAACCCAAACAACCCAATCAATAAATGAGGTATAGAATTCACAACAAAGGAAGCTCAAATGTCTGAGAAACACATAAAGAAATGTTCAAAGTCCTTAATGATAAGAGAAATTAAAAGCAAAATGTTCCTGAGATTTCACCTTACACAAATCAGAATGGCTAAGTTCAAAACCTCAGGTGACAGCACATGTTGGTAAGGATGTGGAGAAAGAGGAATGGGATTGCAAACTGGTATAAACACTCTGGAAATCAATCTGAAGACCCTGATTCCTCAAATAATTGGAAATAGGAAATTGCCTGACTACACAGCAATATCATTTTTGAGAATATACCCAAAAGATGCCTCATGATGCCACAGGCACATGTGTTCTACTATGTTCATAGCAATCTTGTTTGTGATATCCAGATGCTGGAAACAACCTAGATGTCCCACTACTGAAGAATGGATACAGAAAATGTGATTCATTTAAATATTGGAGTACTACTCAGCTATTAAGAATGAGGACATCCTGAGTTTTGCAGGCAAATGGTTGGAACTATAAAATACCATGATGAGTGAGGTAACTCAGATCCAAAAGGACATACATGGTATGCACTTACTAAGCAGTGAATATTAGCCAAAAAAAAAAAAATAGTACAGAATATGCAAGATATAGCCCACAGAATTCAAAAAGATCAACTAGCTGAAGTGCCCAAGTGAGGACGCCTCAGTCCCACTTGGGAGGGAGAAGAAAGCAACCACAAGGGGTGAGGGAGGGACCTGGGAGGGAAACTGGATGGAGGAGGTGGACAGGGTACATGATTGAGTATTGGGTGGGGGAAAAGGACTGAAATCCCTGATGACCAGCAGAAAGAATAAAAACATGCAACCTTGGGAGATAGGAGGTTGGGGTAACACCCAGAATGTACCAGAAATGTGGGAGGTGAGAGACTTTCAGGACTCAAAGGGAGGAAGTTTAGATGAAATGCCCTTCACTGGGGAGAGGAAATTTGTAGAGCCCAGCTCCAGTAAAAAGACAGGGCATCAAGAGAGGAATGGGGTTGCCATCCTACAGTCAAAACTCTGATGGAAATGGAAAAGAGCCTGAAGAAAAGAAGATTCAGTGACAGGCCCAAAGTGAAATCCAGTTCAAGAGAACGTCCCAGACTCTTGACACTATTATGGAGCTTAATGGAATTCTCACAAATAGGGATGTATCACGGCTGCCCTCTGAAAGACCTAATAAGCAGCTGAAAGAATCAGATGCAGATATTTGCACCCAACCAATGGGCAGAAGGTGCTGACGATGTGGATGAAATAGGGGAAAGCTAGAAGAAGCTGAGGAGGATAACCTTCCAGGGATCAGCAGTCTTAATCAACCTGGACCCCTGAGATTTCTCAAATACTGGAACACCAACCAGGCAGCATACACCATCTGATATGAGGCCCCAGCAGAGGACTTCTGGGGCTTGGTTTAGTCAGAGAAGATACACCTAAACCTCAGGAGACTGGAGCCCCGAGGAAATTCAGAGATTTGGTGGGCTGGGGTTTTGGGGGTGGGGACATCCTCATGGAGACAGGTGGCAGGGAGGAAGTATGGGATGTGGAACAGTCAGACGGTGGACTGGGAGGGGAATAAAATCTGGAGTTTAAAATAAGTAAATATTTTTTTAAGTATATAAAATTGTATTGGCAATATAGGGTTCTTGTGCTCAAAGGATTTGTGATAAGGGCTAGTTATGGTCAAATATATTCTACAAAATTCTCAAGCAACTAAGGTGGGAGGGAACAGAGTTTTGTTTTGTTTTTGTTTCTTTTTTTTAAATATTTTCTTTATTTACATGTAAATTTCTCCATTCCCAGTTTCCCCTCCAAAAAACAAAGAAACAAACAAAAACAACCAAAACAAACCCCTGTTGCCTCCCACTTCCCCATGCCTGCCACCCCGCCCTCTCCCAATTTCTGGCCCTGGCATTCCCCTACACTGGGGCACAGAACTTTCACAGGGCCAAACTCCTCTACTATTGATGATTGAATTTGCAATCCTCTACTATACATATGCTGCCTGAATAATCGGACCCCTCCATGTGCAGTCTTTGGTTGGTGGTTGAGACCCTGGGAGCTCTGAGGGTACTACTT